>NC_143042.1:22042500-22642500 GCF_057628025.1 Oncorhynchus mykiss
GCCCCAGTCTGAGGTCCTGAGCACACTGGAGCAGGTTTTTATCAAGGATCTCTCTGTATTTGCTCCGTTCATCTTTCCCTCGATCCTGCCGCTGAAAAACATCCCCACAGCATGATGCTGCCCTCACTATGCAACACCATAGGGGTGGTGCCAGGTTTACTCCAGATGTGACGCGTGGCATTCAGGTCAAATAGTTCAATCTTGGTTTTATCAGACCAGAGAATCTTGTTTCTCATGGTCAGAGTCCTTTAGCTGCCTATTGGCAAACTCTTTTACTGAGGAGTGCCTTCCATCTGGCCACTCTACCATAAAGGCATGATTGGTGGAGTGCTGCAAAGATGGTTGTCATTCAGGAAGGTTCTCCCATCTCCACAGAGGAACTCTGGAGCTCTGTCAGAGTGACCATTGGGTTCTTGGTCACCCCTCTGACTCAGACCCTTCTCCCCCGATTGCTCAGTTTGCCAGGGCGGCCAGCTCTAAGAAGAGTCTTGGTGGTTCCACATTTCTTCAATTTAAGAATAATTGAGGCCTCTATGTTCTTGGGGACCTTTAATTTAACACAGGTGGACTCCAATAAAGTTGTAGAAACATCTCAAGGATGATCAATGGAAACAGGATGCAATTGAGCTCAATTTCAATTCTCATAGCAAAGGGTCTGAATACTTATGTAAATAAGGAACCTTTTTTTGCTAACATTTCTAAAAACCTGGTTTGCTTTGTCATTATGTGGAATGAGGAAAAACTATTATTTAATATAGTTTAGAATAAGGCTGTGTCGTGTCTTTACTATCATTAACTGAAGACTTTTTATCAAAGATTCTCTGTAATTAAGTATTACGCGATTAGACTGATTAATCATGTAACTGTAATTACTAGGAAGTCAGGGCACCAAGGAAAAATATTCAGATTACAAAGTTATCATTTCCTAAAATAACTTTTCAGATATTTTATCTGATCAATTAGTCTTTGAATAATGAATTATTTACTTTACCTCACGTTAGTCTCATTCCAAACGTCGTAAATTGTTGGTTATCTGCACGAACCCAGTCATCACTATGAGTCATGCATACATCAATTGTCTTAAATCATTTATTTATTACTAACTAAGTAATTCACAGAAATGCATAAACAAACAAACAAACAAACAAGGTAACTGTGGTTACATGAAATGCTAGGAGAATGTGCCGTAGTGGGCTAAATCGGCATGGCGGCTTGTTAGACAAAAGGGGAAGTGGGGGTCGACTAAGAAGTCACTACAGAGTTAATAATTATAACAATTGAAATGCTAATCCTTTACACATGAACGCTCACTCATTCGAGAACAATTGCAATCAATCAATATATTTATGCTCAGTGTGTCGTCTTGATCGCTGGTGAAAAGTTTGTTTATTTTGTAGAATTGTCCGTCTCTCTCCCTCTCTCTCTCTCGGTTGTGGTTAGAGGGGATTGTTCAGAGTGACATTCGTTATAGAAAGGATGTTTCGGCGGTTGTCGTTCTTCGCGTTCAATGACACCGAATTCCTAGCTGCAGACTAGTAATTAATATCAAAGACTTGTTCTTATTCTGTCGTTATCGATAGTCTAAGAGTTTAACCACGTGGTATGGTTAAAAGATTCAGCAATGGTCTACAACCTTTGTCCTCCTCATGGAGAAAAACATGGTCTGCAACCTTTAGCCATCTCATAATTGAGGTAAGCTCAGTCTGCTGATAATATCTCAAAGTTGGCTTTTATTCGGAATGGCAGAAAAGGGGCTGTCCCAGGATGTCTGACCCTAACTGGGCTCAGGGGCGGTCCTCTGATTTAGTTCAAATCAAAAGGGAATTGTATTATTCTTCATTAAACAGTCCAAAATCATATTACACAATTATACAAACAGTATCATACTCACTCATTCATCTTATACTAGATGTAAACCTCATATCTGAGGCTATTATGTAAACAGCGTTATGGTAATGTGGCCACACAGTCTCCCATGAGCTTTCCCAAGTTGTGACAAACGGACCAGTTCGTAGCTGGATTCTTCACCGATCTTTTATACTTTCTCCGGAACATGAAATTTGTTCGTACCTCAAGTTCTGTGAGGTGGAAGGATTTCCTTTGTTCTCCATGAAAATCTACTCTCTCTCTCTACTGTGTGGCCATGTGGCAGGGTCTTCTCAGGAATTTACGACATCTCTCTGACCACAGCAACCTAGTTGAAGGAGGCAAAGGGGGAGCATGGAGAGGGGGATGGGCTTGCTATACCCAAAGAGGCCAACGTCATTACAGCTGTAATGTAACAAAATGTAGAAAAAGTGAATAGGTCTGAATACTTTCCGAATGCACTTTACATAAGTATTCAGGCACTACATGCTAGTTTTTTATGTGCTCTAGGGCAACGGTGGAATTTGTATTTGTGGTCCGGGCAACTGGACCATTTTGTGGAACACCATAGGTTTTGTCTTCCTGAGATTTACTTGGGAGCTTCCGAGTGGTGCAGCGGTCTAAGGCACTGCATCTCAATGCAAGAGGCGTCACTACCATCCCTGGTTTGAATCTAGGCTGAATCACATCCGGCCGTGATTGGGAGTCCCATAGGACGGCGCACGTCCGGGTTGAGGCCAGGGTAAGCCGTCATTGTAAATAAGAATTTGTTCTTAACCAACTTTCTTCGTTAAATAAAAGGTTAAATAAATAAATAAATTTACTGTCAGGGCCCAGGTCTGATATAATCTGTGCAGAAGACCCCACAGGAAAGATTACATTGACCATAAAACTCATCATCACAGAGATAGTCAGTGACCAGGCACAGGGCCTGCTGTTGTAGCATGTATCAAGCAGTCTATTCTCCACTAAAGGAAAGACAACATGTGCAGTACTGTTGGCAGGCAAGGTCTTTGTATCTGGGCTGTATCATACTGTATTGAGGATCTTATTGTTTCAAGTGTTACGTAATATCATTGACAACTCTGTACTGCTTTTTCCAAAATAGGAAACAATTCCCCATGTACACGCATGGGGAAAAACAAAAAAGTTGGTTTGGAGTCGACAACGGCACATGGCTGGTGTATGGATTATTTTGGAGAAATTCAATTGGACTTTGAGCATGAGAAGTCCTATGAAGGTTGTAAACATTAGCGCTTTGGGACGGTAAAGTACATGAGTGTAAACAGATGATCAACTGAAAGCTAATAGGGATTATTTTGTGCCTTGTATCACTGCTTAACTACATGAACTTCCCTTCTTAAAAATGACTTTTTCCGTTTCAGGTTTTGGCCGAGGAAGCAAAGCGGTGAACTGCTCTCGCACATATTCTTCTCCCAGCTAGGATGAAGAAAGCAGCCCATTCACCCACACAGAGTATTTTAATTAGACTAGAGTGCATGTGAACTGGAAAACGTCTAAGGTTACACCACAAACACAATACAGCGGAGTAAACACGGAGACAGGGCCGGACCACAGGGTGCTATTGTCAAATATAATTTGTATGAAATTAAACTATAATCAATATTGGATCAGGTACAGTGGGGTAGACTACTAGACAGTCATAATATGGCTATGTCCTTGAGTCCACATAACAACCCTTGTTTTCTTCCATCCAGACCAGCGTATCATAAACAACGCATGGGCATAGAAACAAAGGGTTTTCCACTAACAAATCTTTCCACCGAGACCTGACACTAGTGTTAGTAGCTATTTACATACTGAGAAAGCACTGGCGGAGATTTGCATAATGTTTTTTGTAGCCGGGTGCTCAGGGGAGCAGCATTGTAACATATTGGTGCTTAATGAACTCTGAATTATTTTTTTCTTCCACAGAGTAAATTAAGAAATGCATTATAGCTGTTAAAGCAATCTGGAGGGAAATCGGAAGCCTTCCACTGCTAAACTACGCTTGATCAGTAATAAATTACATTACACTTATTTGCTTTAATTCATGCTAATTTCACCCAATTAATGTATCACAGTGGTTCTGAGAGAAGGCCGCCACAAGAGGTTTAATTATTTATCCGATTTCTGTATGTTTATGTGTGTGTTTTCCTGTTTGCATATCTGTGTGTGTCTGTATGGCGGCTTCTTTCACTGAGTTTATGCATGACTGTCAGTGTGCTATTATAAATGTATATGTAGAAGTGAGTTTTATCCGTGCACAGGGCGTTTCTAGGATCAGAAGACATTGGGGATTTAGCCCAAAGCCAGTAGGGGGGTCCTGGGGCATTCTCCCACAGTATTTCTACTGCATGAATTTGGTGCACTTTGAGATGAACATTGAGAGACAATATCTACAAAGTTTTTTATCATCATATCTTCAGTTATCATATTTCCACAAATATTATAATACAATACATTAAGGTCACTTACACCTTCCACAGCAGACACTACCTGTATGTAATTACAGTAGCTACTGTGGGATACCTAGTCAGTTGTCAACTGAATGTATTCAACTGAATGAAATGTGTCTTCCGCATTTCCTCTGAATCAGAGAGGTGAGGGGGCTGCCTTAATCGACATCTTCGGCACCCGGGGAACAGTGGGTTAACTGCCTTGCTCAGGGGCAGAACGACAGATTTTTACCTTGTCAGCTTTGGGATTTGATCCAGCAACCTTCCAGTTTCCGGCCCAACGCTCTAACCACTAGGATACCTACCAGGGTCTCTACTCTAAAACACTCCATACTTCTGGAACACATAAATGCAGCAGAAAAAGAAACAGCCCTTTTTCAGGACCCTGTCTTTCAAAGATAATTCGTAAATATCCAAATAACTTCACAGATCTTCATTGTAAAGGGTTTAAACACTGTTTCCCATGCTTGTTCAATGAACCATAAACAATTAATGAACATGCACCTGTGGAACGGTTGTTAAGACACTAACAGCTTACAGACGGTAGGCAATTTTGGTCACAGTTATGAGAACTTAGGACACTGAAGAGGCCTTTCTACTGACTCTGAAAAACACCAAAAGAAAGATGTCCAGGGTCCTTGCTCATCTGCGTGAATGTGCCTTAGGCATGCTGCAAGGAAGCATGAGGACTGAAGATGTGGCCAGGGCAATAAATTGCAATGTCTGTACTGTGAGACGCTGAAGACAGCGCTACAGGGAGACAGGACGGACAGCTGATCGTCCTCGCAGTGGCAGACCACATGTAACAACACCTGCACAGGATTGGTACATCCGAACATCACAACTGCGGGACAGGTACAGGATGGCAAAAACAACTGCCTGAGTTACACCAGGAACGCACAATCCCTCCATCAGTGCTCAGACTGTCTGCAATAGGCTGAGAGAGGCTGGACTGAGGGTTTGAAGGCCTGTTGTTATGCAGGTCCTCACCAGACATCACCGGCACCGGCAACAACGTTGCCTATGGGCATCAACTAACCGTCGCTGGACCAGACAGGACTGGCAAAAAGTGCTCTTCACTGATGAGTCACGGTTTTGTCTCACCAGGTGTGATGGTCAGATTTGTGTTTATCGTCAAAGGAATGAGCATTACACCGAAACCTGTACTCTGGAGCGGAATCGATTTGGAGGAGGGTCCATCATGGTCTGGGGCGGTGTGTCACAGCATCATCGGACTGAGCTTGTTGTCATTGCAGGCAATCTCAACGCTGTGCGTTACAGGGAAGACATCCTCCTCCCTCATGTGTTACCCTTCCTGCAGGCTCATCCTGACATGACTCCAGCATGACAATGCCACCAGCCATACGGCTCGTTCTGTGCGTGATTTCCAGCCAGACAGGAATGTCAGTGTTTTGCCATGGCCAGAGAAGAGCCCGGATCTCAATCCCATTGAGCACGTCTGGGACCTGTTGGATCGGAGGGTGAGGGCTAAGGCCATTCCCCTCCAGTAATGTCCAGGAACTTGCAGGTGCCTTGGTGGAAGAGCGGGGTAACATCCCACATCAAGAACTGGCAAATCTGCTGCAGTTCATGAGCAGGAGATGCACTGCAGTACTTAACGCAGCTGGTGGCCACACTGACTGTTGCTTTTGACGCCCCCCCTTGCTCAGGAACACATTATTCCATTTCTGTTAGTCTGTGGAACTTGTTCAGTTTATGTCTCAGTTGTTGAATCTTATGTTCATACAAATATTTACATGTTAAGTATGCTGAAAATAAACACAGTTGACAGTGAGAGGTTGTTTCTTTTTTTGCTGAGTTTACATCTACAGTGTATTGCCAAAACCCCCCAAACCATTCCACTGCCACTCTACATCACTTTGTGTCGTCTGTTGCGGTCTCTCGTCTGCCTTCTTCTGTTGCGGTCTTTGTTTACCCTCCTCTCTTGTCCTGTCATTGTTGTGCAGTGTAAAAGTAAACAATTGGTTTAATAGCTAATTCACCTCACCTGCAAATTCTATAATTCATTTAATTTCGTCAGTTCTACCAGCTAATGTGAGACTCTGAGATTACATTTGAATGACCAACGTGTTTTCAATGTATTGTTCACCTACAATCTAACCACAAATCCGGCCACTCTCTTTCTGGCTATAGAAAAGAAAACAGCATGACTTATCAAGAACATCCTTAGCTTGCCCTTTCATTAAATATACTGTTAAGTACCTCTGACTGACCCAATAGCTTATGGATGCTGACCGCTAATGCTAGCTTATAATCATTAGCCAACCCTTATGCTGAGGGAGACTAGCTAGCTAGTAAGCTACCACCAACCCTGCACAAACATGTGGTTAAATCTGCTGCTGTTCTGCCCTCTCCACCTCATTCCCTGGTCAACCTGCTCACTTTTTCAGAATATCCATATTTGCTCTGTGGTACCAATATGGAAAAGTAATATATGGCCTTATATATATATATATATCAAAGAACGTGACATACAGTACAAGTCAAAAGTTTGGACACACCTACTCATTCAAGGGGTTTTCTTTATTTTTACTGTTTTCTACATTGTACAATAATAGTGAAGCCATCAAAACTATGAAATAAAACATATGGAATCATGTAGTAACCAAAAAAATTAACAAACAAATCAAAAAATATTTTAGATTTTAGAATCTTCATGATGAACGTGTATGTCACGTTCTTTGATATATATATATAAGGCCACAATTTCCCACTGGTCTAATGTCCATTGCTCGTGTTTCTTGGCCCAAGCAAGTCTCTTCTTATTATTGGTGTCCTTTAGTAGTGGTTTCTTTGCAGCAATACGACCACGAGGGCCTGATTCAAGCAGTCGACTCTGAACAGTTGATCTTGAGATGTGTCTGTTACTTGAACTCTGCGAAGCATTTATTTGGCCTGCAATTTCTGAGGCTGGTAACTCTAATGAACTTATCCTCTGTAGCAGAGGTAACTCTGGGTCTTCCTTTCCTGTGGCGGTCCTCATGAGATCCAGTTTAATCATAGTGCTTGATGGTTTTTGCAACTGCATTTGAAGACATTTTCCGGATTGACTGACCTTCATGTCTTAAAGTAATGACGGACTGTCATTTCTCTTTGCTTATTTGAGCTGTTCTTGCCATAATATGTACTTGGTCTTCTACCAAATATAAATATTCTGTATACCTTCCCTACCTTGTCACAACACAACTGATTGGCTCAAATGCAATAAGAAGGAAAGAATTCCACAAATTAACTTTTAACAAGGCACAAGTGTTAATTCAAATGCATTCCAGATGACTACCTCGTGAAGCTGGTTGAGAGAATGCCAAGAGTGTGCAAAGCTGTCATCAAGGCAAAGGGTGGCTATTTGAAGAATCACAAATATAAAATATATTATGATTTGTTTAACACTTTTTTGGTTCCTACATGATTCCATATGTCTTATTTCATAGTTTTGATGTCTTCACTACTATTCTACAATGTAGAAAATAAGTATTATGCATGCACTAGATTACCAAAAGTATGTGGAAACCTGCTCGTCGAACATCTCATTTCAAAATGATGGGCATTAATAAGGAGTTGGTCCCCCTTTGTAGCTATGACAGTCTCCACTTTTCTGGGAAGGCTTTCCACTAGATGTTGGAATATTGTTGCGGGGACTTTCTTCCATTCAGCCACAAGAGCCTTAGTGAGGTCAGGCACTGATGTTGGGCGATCAGGCCTGGCTCGCAGTTGATGTTCCAATTAATCCCAAAGGTGTTCGGTGGGGTTGAGTTCAGGGCTCTGTTCAGGCTCGTCAAGTTCTTCCACATCGATCTCGACAAACCATTTCTGTATGGATCTCGCTTTGTATACTTTTCGAATGCACTGTATGTAGTTATATGTACTTGCACTTAACAAAAATATAAAACGCAAGATGTAAAGTGTTGGTCTCATGTTTCATGAAGTGAAATAAAATATCCCAGAAATGTTCCATATGCACAAAAAGTTGGCATCCAATTGGTTGCGAGCCTGGTTGGACATATTGACAAATTCTCTAAAACAATGTTGGAGGCGGCTTATGGTAGACAAAATACCATAACATTTTCTGGCAACAGCTCTGGAGAACATTCCTGCTGTCAGCATGCCAATTCCACACTCCCTCAAAACTTGAGACATCTGCGGCATTGTTGTGACAAATTGCACATTTTAGAATGGCCTTTTATTGTCCCCAGCATGAGGTGCAACTGTGTAATGCTCTTTAATCAGCTTCTTGATATGCCACACCTGTCAGGCGGACAAATTATCCTGGCAAAGGAGAAATGCTCACTGACAGGGATGTAAATACATTTGTGCCATTTTTAGAAATTAGCATATGGAACATTTCTGGGATCTTTTATTTCCGCTCATGAAACCAACCCTGCGTTTATATTTTCTTCCAGTGTAAATACTGCATTGCATAAGTGATGTGCATGTATGGAAGCTTGCATCAACCTGAAATAAAAAAAACTATAATAACTATTGGACCATCAAAACATTCGGGGCTGGACCCGGGAAAGCTTCGGGAAAGCCCAGGCCTAACGACGCCACTGTCAGTGTATGAAAGTGTGTTCATGTGAATGTGTGTGTATGTGTGTGTGAAAGAGACAGCTCAATCCCCTGGGTGACGGAGCCTTGTAAATAGAGTCCTGATTGTCTTTGTGTGGCCTGGCTTTGCTCTCCTGTACTCTTGTGTGAGGACTGGAGGCTGCAGCAGCACAGACAGGAGATCTTCCTTCCTTCCTTCCCCAGCTAGGAGCAGCAGGATGAGTCATTGTTTACAGGCCTTTCCATTCTGCTATCCTATCAAACAACGGTGACGCCACTTTTCCATTGAATCACAACCTTTGCATGTCGCAACATGACACTAAGCCGGACCTACATTTCCTCTATAAAAGGAGACTGTCTCGCTCTCTCACGGGCCTCTCGACAATCCTGCTGTCCGCAGGAATCTGTCATTGGTATATTTACCAGCTGCTGTATAATACAGTAGAAATGTCAATAAAAGGGGAACATGTCAAGCACTTTAGAAGGTGAAGAAGAATATCAACAAAGTGTAAACAATTTTTATTTGACCTTTATTTAACTAGGCAAGTTAGTTAAGAAATTGTTTTTTTCAATGACAGTCTAGGAACAGTGGGTTAACTGCCTTGTTCAGGGGCAGAATGACAGATTTTTACCTTGTCAGCTCGGGGATTTGATCTTGCAACCTTTCGGTTACTAGTCCAACACTCTAACCACTAGGCTACCTGCCGCCCCATAATATTTCAAACGGACAAAAAACATTCAGAAATCAAAACATAGAGCAAAATGTTACAGTTCTTTCAGGACAAAACATTTTTTACCACTTCAAAATGTATCAAGTAAATGAAAACATACACCTCACTGGAACGTTAAATGGAATCGCAGGTTGCCGGGTAATGTTCTCAGAGAATGTTGGCAACACCCCTGGAAAAAGTTACTATTGAATTAGCCTTTTGTTTCACTACCGGCCACAGAGAATACACTTCTACCTCTAAATGCAATCTATGGCCTAATAGACTACAGACATACATAGATAACTGGTAGGGGTAGGGATTTCTTTATTTAAAAAAAAACATTTTTCCTTTTGTTGTAATAGTTATGGGGGAGGGGGAATTGTGGGTGAAAAATGTAAAGTTTGTTTCCTTTTCTATCTTTGTGTGTGAGGTGCGTTTGGGGGGTGTTCCCTCCCCTCACCCCCTGACTTTTTCCGCATTTTGTTGCATTGCAGCCTTGTTCTTGAATGGATTAGGTTGTTTTCTTGGAGTGGGGCTGTGGCGTGGCGAGGTGCAGGCGGGCAGGGAGTCTGGGTGCTTTCCGGGTGCTCTGTATACTCATGTCTGTCAAGTTATTGTTTAATGCCAAATGTAATTCAATTGCATTGTTGTTAAATCGTAAAAGGAAACAAAAACTATAATAAAAACATTTAAATGCAATCCAACAAGGAACTGTATGGCTTAGTAGTGTATATCAGATTTTTGACAAAACCACAACAACAGTGCAATATCAAGAATCTCAAGCACTGCATAGAACATGAAGCTTTTGTTATTAAAAACTGCACAGGCATTTAAGAAAAGATGCCCAACAATCACACCTAGGCCTTGTTAGCGGTCTGTGTCAGAACCAAGAGAGTTTGATAAGGAATTAACTGTACTTTGTTTTCCCCCTGCTACAGTAGGCCTTCCCCTTTGGAGAGGCACCGGTAAGTATCCGTTCCCGTCATGCAGATATTAAAAAGCTTAACCAGAGATAGTTTTCAAGTAAATTAGAAAAAACAAAATCTCCTGATTAGTCAATTAAGTGGCACATTAGCCAGAGAGTTAATTAAAAGATAGGGCCATAGTCTTTAAGGATACGTCGCTATGGCAAGAGGAATGTTTAAACAGGAGATTGAACAAATGCTGCTTATTAAAAACTTACAGTGAATCACTTGACATCTAACACATCTTGCACCTAGAGCTACACAAACAGATTGTCACACGGTGCCAGTCCCTGGATTCCACTATGTAAATCTTTGGGATGGGAGAAAGCGAGGAGATGTAGAAGAGAAGTGCCATGCGTCACACCATGCTGGCACGTCAAAATGTTAAAGCTTCCTACAATCAGGGGCTTAGTGTGGCTGCCACAGCAACCGATGAGGGAAAAACACCCAGCTCTTACTGTTCACTATGCGTTGACTCTTCTAATTGCTGAAATTTACGCTTGTAACGTTAAGGAACACACAAACATATCTCTGGACTGGCAACAAATCTCAGCTGCAGATCCACAAAAGTATTTTGCTTTGCATAAAGGCATAGCTTGTGCATGAACAAGGCTGTGGGATGCTGTTTGTAACCAGACACAAGCATTCATAAGAACATTCAGAGAAAGGGGAATATTACACTCTCATACCTTCTTAAGCAATTCTTAATGCAAAAAGGCAGGAGTTGAGGCAGAGAGCCCCGAGAGTTAACAGTAAGGTACACTAAAACATCACAGTTCAGTGGGTGTGCGTGTCTGTCAGAAAGACTGAGCCCTGAGAGTTAAGAGTTAGGTACACTAAAACATCACAGTTCACTGCACTGTGTTGCCGCCTCAGCATCACGTTCAATCCGGAACAATGCGACAGCTGACAGCTTGCGCCGAGGAGCATCACGCTAAAACTGAATTATTTCTGCCACGTGTTAATTTATTAACAACCACACATGCTCTAATGTAGGCACATTTGAATATACTTTTTAACCTGGAAGTCGAATCATGAATATTCTTGCCAGACAGACATGAGGAATATTTCTCTTTGTTATGTGCGTTTGAATTTTGAAGGATGGGGTGAGGGAAAAAAGGGGAGACAGACACACATTTGTGTGAATGTCCGCAGGGCACATCTTCTTTAAGGGCACATCTTCTTTAAGGGCAGATATCAACACTTCATCACCTGGAACATATCTGAAACCTTCTCTTCCCCACAATACGGTCTCCGTAGCTGCAGCTTGTCATCTAAAAGAAGCATGCACCAGGTTTTAAACTAACTGGTTAGTTTTGAAGGGTCAAGGACTTGACAGCAAACATATAGAATACTTTAAGATGAGGTACTGATTAACAGATGATAAAATACACAATTGAAAAAGAGATGACGGCATGAAAGACCAATATTTGAAGTATCTTGAACGCAGAAATTAGTTTTAACGCTTGCAGAGCACTGACAAACAATCACGCAAGAGGCTGGGTCACAGAGTTCAGATCAACATAATTTTGACACAGTACTACTAACGGGACCATAGAACACTGTATATATTCATCAAGTATGTTGTGACAAAAAGGTCTGTCCCAAGTGTGAAGGCAGCAGGTGTTTCGATACACATACACCTGCAAAGTATCTCACATATTATTATTCCCCTAGGTTACACATGCATGAAACCTGCAGATTCCTTCTTCAGGTTATGGGGCTGACTTCACCATCACCAACAAAGCCATTGTGTGTAACAGTGACAGGTTGTTACTGAATGGTTGGTAAACAAGGATGTAAACAGAGATAGTTGTTGACTTCGGATGAGACAATTAAGAGGTTGACAAGGAAACAAACACATCAAGGCTATGCATCTGTGAGTTGAGAAAGAGTCTCAGGTGTAGAATGCTACCTGTGTGCCTACAGTAGGTGGTATCTCTGTTACAGCGAGACTGAAAGACTTGAAATGCATTGTTAAAAGTGCTGTACGAAACGACTCAATAGGTATACGCAGATTGATCAATTATCACAATGAATCTCAACTAAAACCATAATAGGCATTTATTCATCTCTGTGTGAATAAATGCAATGTGCAGCCACATTGCTGTGTGTGTGTGTGCTTTCCTCTGTGTATATGAGACTTCACTTGTCAGTCATGTTAACTCAATGCGAAGAGGGCTGCTCCAAGCGGAAATTTGAGTCCTATAGCAGCACAGAGCTGGTAGTATTAAGACCTTCTATCCATCCGGCCATGTTTGTTTCTGCATGGAAGGAGGTAAACTACGCTCTCTTAACTACCAGCCTGTGTATAGTAGCTCCGCTGGGCTTATTCGGGGGGGGGGGGGGGGGGGGTAACGCCAACCAGGTGTGTATCTACGCAAGCACACACAAATGTTTTTGTTATTATACACCATTAAATATGTTCCACCTCCTATCAGGATAGTCATAGTCATATATGGTAGAAGACATAATTAACATTAATGTTACTATGTAGATTCTTCGTAGAATCTACATAGTATCATGAACCTTTAATAATTTCTACATTCTGCCTGTTTACTATTGAATAAAAACGGGAGCAAAGTAATGCGTGATCTGAATAGGCTACGTAATAAAGTGAAGATTGTATTTTTAAGAACAATCTTAAAAAGAAGCCATTGTCTGTGTTTAGTTTAGTTTATTAGGCTCCCCATTAGCTACTGCACATGGAGCAGCTACTTTTCCTCGGGTCCACATAAAATATACAAATACGTGACAAAGTACAGAACAGTTACAGACAAGAACATCGTAAGATATTAAATTCAAAATAAAAAATACGAGTTCTAGATTGGAAGGTCACCAAGAAAAACTACTATTTTTTTACACAATATGCATACACTACATGACCAAAAGTATGTGGACATCTCATTCCAAAATCATGGGCATTAATATGGACTTTGTCCATCCTTTGCTGCTATAACATTCCTCCACTCTTCTGGGAAGGCTTTCCACTAGATGTTGGAACATTGCTGCCGGGACTTGCTTCCATTCAGCCACAAGAGCATTAGTGAGGTCGGGCACTGATGTTGGGCGATTAGTCCTTGCTCGCAGTCAGCGTTCCAATTCATCCCAAAGGTGTTCGATGGGGTTGAAGTCAGGGATCTGTGCAGGCCAGTCAACTTCTTCCACACCTCTCTTGACAACCCATTTTTGTATGGACCTCGCTTTGTACACGAGGGCATTGTCATGAAACAAGAAAGGGCCTTCCCCCGTTGCCACAAAGTTGGAAGCACAGAATCGTCTAGAATGTCATTGTATGCGGTAGCGTTAAATTTCCCTTCACGGGAACTAAGGGGCCTAGCCCGAACCACAAAAAACAGCCCCAGACCATTATTCCTCCTCCGCCAAACTTTACAGTTGCCACTATGCATTGGGGCAGGTAGCGTTCTCCTGGAATCCCCCGGATTAAAAAAAAAAAAAAATCATCAGCAATCTACACACAATACAGCATAATGACAAAGCAAAACCAGAAATACCTAAGTATTCAGACCCTTTGCTATGAGACTTACATTGATCATCCTTGAGATGTCTACACAACTTGATTGGAGTCACCTGTGGTAAATTCAATTGATTGGACATGATTTGGAAAGGCACAGAGTGTGTCTATATTAAAGGTGCCCACAGTTGACAGTGCATGTCAGAACAAAAAAACAAGCCATGAGGTTGAAGGAATTGTCTGTAGATCTCAGAGACAGGATTGTTTCGAGGCACAGATCTGTGGAAGGTACCAAAAAATGTCTGCTGCATTGAAGGTCCCCAAGAACACAGTGGCCTCCATCATTCTTAAATTGAAGAAGTTTGGAACCACCAAGACTCTTCCTAGAGCCAAACTGAGCAATCGGGGGAGAAGGGACTTGGTCAGGGAGGTGACCAAGAAGCCAAAGGCTCTGACAGAGCTCTAGAGGTCCTTTGTGGAGATGGGAGAACCTTCCAGAAAGACAACCATCTCTGTAGCACTCTACCAATCAGGCCTTTATGGTTGAGTGGCCAGATGGAAGCCACTCCTCAGTAAAAGGCACATGACAGCCCGCTTGGAGTTTGCCAAAGTATATATTTAATTACACATTTGCAAAAAAAGTTCAGCTTCTTCAACTTGTTCAATGGTCACACCCTTTACTCAAACCTCCAGGTGAGGTTTAGGTCTAAGAGAATGCATTGAACCAAATACAATGCTTTTGGTTTTAAATGTATTTAAGACCAGTTTATTGTTAATTACCCATTCGGACACTGACTGTAACTCCTTGCTAAGAGTCTCAATGAATTCACTGGCTGTAGGTGCTGATGTGTAGAGTGTGCAATCAGCAGCATCCATACTGTAAAACTTCCATTAATAGCCAAGACATGTATTTGCTTAAATCACTGAACACAACAGGCGCTTAGAGACAGGCTTCTATTTAAGCCAGGCGTCTATTTCCTTAATGCACAAAGCTGTTGCTTATTTGCATAGTTCATTGTTGAATTCCAGCAGTTTTATTTTACCAGGTAAATTGACTGAGAACACAATTTACAGCAACAACCTGGGGCATAGTTACAGCAGAGAGGGGGGAGGGGGGGGGAGATTAATGAGCCAATTGGAAGCTTAGGTGGCCATTATGGTATGAGGGCTAGATTGGGAATTTAGCCAGGACACTGGGGTTAACATCCCTACTCTTATGTTAAGTGCCATGGGATCGTTAGTGACCACAGTGTCAGGACACCCGTTGAACGTCCTATCCGAAAGATGGCACCTTACAAAGGACAATGTCCCTAATCACACTGTCGTGGGGTATTGGGATATTATTTTAGGAGTAATATCCCACTGGCCAGTAGGAGTGCCTCCTACTGGCCCCCCAACACCACTTCCTGGTCTCCCATCCAGGTACCAACCAGGACCTACCCTGCTTACCTTCAGAGGAAAGCCAGCAGTGGGATGCAGGGTGGTATGCTGCTGACCTGACATCTTTGACTGTGCATTTAAGTTCTTACTTTCGCCACTAGAGGGAGATCTGATGATTTCTAGGAGTCTGTACTCCCCAATTGTTGACTGTTTTTGTGCTTGCCAGTTAGCTAGCAGTTCTCAGCTGTTAGCAGCCAATGGCTAGCAGTTTCTCACTGGCGAGAAACTGATTATTGCTGTCATTACTGAATTATTTAATGTAACAAATCATGGTAACAAATCATGGTAACATCGTAAACAATTCATTTAAACCCAGCGTTTATTTAAAAGTAATTTATTAGCTCAAACGTGGGGCAATACCGAGCTATTAGAAAGGGACTGGCAGCTATTTGAGACTGCGTTTAATTTACGTTTTACAGGTGTCATTTGTAAAAATAGAGAACAGAAACGGCCCAAGGCAACTGTCCTGAGGGATACCGCACTGTACATATCTGATATTAGTGTCTGCATTAGTTACGTACCTTTGACAAGCATGGCAGCATTACCTGGTTGTAAATAACCGGAGTATAATGAAGCAAGCACTGAGCGTTCCAAACAAACTGTCAATCCCAACGAGATGACTGGAGGCCAGTTGGAGCCGTTCATTTAAGTCATGTTAAGAGCAACAAAAAAAAATCTAACCAGCGACCCGGGGAGAAAATACAATACATCCACATCAGTAAATGACAGGTAACAATGGTGACATCTAATTTATAGTTCAAGGACCGTGTACAAGCAAACAAACAGGCAGTTCTGTTCCACACGTCCTTCTCAATTTGCCTCTCCCACGGTCCATTACCTTTGGAAAGGAAAAAAAGTTGAAAGTGTACAACTTTAGTATGATGTCTCACTTGCAGTGCAGAGGCCTGAGCCCGCAGCCCAGTCTTAAACATCCCCCAAACAAAGGAAACAAGCTGACAGGTCTTGATACAAATGGTCCATTTACATGCATGCTTACTTACAGATACAACTCACAGAGGGTGGTGTGGGGGGCTAGAAGGCTGTAACGGGTGGGGAACACTTTGTGCAATCGACCGGAAATTATTTGAAAACATCTCATTGTGTCTACCCTATTTCCTTCCATCCCTCCTTGCTTTCTTTCCTTCATTTCCTCCTTTCAATCTCTCAGGCAGGTGTTGTCAGTCCCCACTTCACAGAGTCAAGTGGCAGAAACTTTGAACCTCTGCTCCCCATTCCTCTGGCAGGTTTGGGCTCAGCTCGTGATCTTCGTAAGCGCATGGCACTTGCTGTCTTTACATGTTGTCTTCAGTGCCTCCAGGTAACAGAAAGATTAAGCACAGTGAGATGCCCTCATACAGCAGCAAAGCTTTAGTGAAGGGGATCTTCAAATATTTAGGGTATGAGTAGAACGACACGTTGCTGTGCAAAAGGGGGAAAAAAATACAAATCTAACCATTTACATTTAATTCCTGGGTGTCTGTTTTGTAGTTAACTGTGGTTTAGAAAAAGAGCAAAAATTGCATTTTTGTAAAAGATAATACATTTATTTGTAAACGTGTGATATCCTATGTGAGGTGATGGTGGAATATTTCATGTTAAATATAAGTGTTCATACATCATTAAATGCACATACATCAAATCGCTACTAAAAAATACATCTATTAAAGGTTCAGATATCTAGCCATTTCTATAAATGATCATCCATCAAAATGATAATAAAAAAACAGCAAATTTTCTAATTTAAAATATCCCTTTAACGCGACTTCTCCACAATATTTTCATCAATATAATTTTCATGTGTGCAGACTCAAGCCATATTCTCAAGCATTTTCATAACAAGCAAATAAACATCACATGGTTTCACCATTCTGGCCCTGTGTCAGAGTCAATTAACTTCTCCAGGTAATGACCCCATTTGCATAGTAAACCGGGCCCGTGTGTGAACCCTAATGGGGCCACTACCTGAGGAGATTAATTTAGAGTGACATGACTTGAACTCCATTCCTTTTCCCCCTCCATCTTGCTTACCCCCTCTGAAAGATCTGCCTCATATTATTTTTATACCGCGCTACAAGCCTAAATAGCGGGAGTCCTTCAAACTTTGACACAGGCTCTGAGAAGAAAGGACGTTGCTTGCATTATGCATCATCACATGTGATGTTCGGAGCAGGTGCATCACTGGGCTGCATGGTGTTCCTAGCCATGGCAGAGCATAAAATAATACCCAAGCTTCATAAGTGAAATGGAACATGAGATGTGTCTTTTTACCAAACATGCTGCGTCTCTGTTCTAATTACCAGGTAAAGAGGTTTCATTTGCACGGGCTGAAAGGACAGCAGTACAAAAGCACAAACACACTAACGCTAAACATAATGACGAGTACTATAACTGGACCATTTGGAAGACACGGTCCTATGCGGTAAATTGCCATGTAATGCAACCACCCTCTTGTTCCTATCAAATTACTTGTATTAGTTATAATTATCAGTATGGTTAATCTTATCAATATGTGACTGAAGCCTACCTCTAATGTGAAAATGAGGCAACTAAACACCATTAAAAGCCCCATCCCTTTATGCAATAAAAAGTGACAGTATAAATTTGTTCTCATGGCTAAGGGCAGCAGACATTCATTTTCTGAGTGACAATTCCATCCCACCCAGAAAGAAGAGAGAAAGGAGACAGCGCAAGAGAGAGAGGAAGAGAAAGGAGGGGTGGTAAGGCACTTTTATTTAATATTGAGAGATGACCCCAGGTCCAAGAAGCACCAAATTTCAAGACCGAAAACAGAAACAATGGATGTGTCTTAATTGTGACATTACAGGCACTCGCACAGCCAGGAACAGAGGGGGACTGATTAAAAGGATGGGAAAGGTGGGTGACTTTGTGAAAAGGTCATCGCACACTTACACACCTGGGGTTTTCACATATTTTCCTCTCAAAAAAGAGAGAGGAAAAAAAGAGTGAAAAAAGAACTCCTATGTGATTATAGAGAAAGGAAAGGCGTTTCGGGGGCCGGGGACAATATTTTACAATGCATTAGTGAAATAAGATGGTAATTTCCTGGGCAGTGTGTATCCAGGCAGAAAATGACAAAAGGGAAGGATCCTCCCTATCTCTGTTAGCTTGCAGCAGGTTCGCCTGCCATCATCACCCAATCGCCAGGTGGGCTAGGCGCAGGGGTTAATTGAGAGGTTAACAGGAGGTTGTGTCAGTCAAAGGTCAGGGCATTGCTCTCCATGGTCCCTGCTGACCTCGCCGAGTGTTGGTGGCCGTGTTTCCATGTTCCTCCGCTGCGTCTACGTGAGAGGCTCTCTAATAGAGAGTAGAGCAGAGGGGAACCACACTGAGCCGTACTACATAGACAACCCATTGTCTATGAGTGATGAATTGTGGTGAAGATAAAAGAGGACGGTAGCGTAACAGGCAGTGTATCATTGACCAGAGAACCTGTGCTGTAGTCACACTACTGACCCCCCACATTACACACCGGTGTCATTGTTACACTAAACATTGATAAAAAAATATTATAAAAAAATATGCCATTTGAGGGATTATAGTACCTGCCAATTCATAACTATTTTGGAAAGCGGACAGTACAATTACAGTACACAAGCTAATAGAGTTGGTCAGAGAGCACACACAAAGAGACCACCACACATTGACTGCTGCCCACCAAATAAGGATGTACATATGCCATACAGTACATTCGGAAAGTATTCAGACCTCTTGACTTTTTCCACATTTTGTTACAGCCTTATTCTAAAATGGATTCAATTGTATTTTTCCTCAATCTACACACAATACCACAAAATGGACGTTTTTTAATGCAAATGTATTTTAAAAATGAAACGCCACATTTACATATGTATTCCGACCCTTTACTCAGTACTTTCTTGAAGCACCTTTGGCAGCGATTACAGCTTCGAGTCTTCTTGGGTATGACGCTACTAGCTGGTACACCTTTATTAGGGGATTTCCCCATTCATCTCTACAGATCCTCTCAAGCTCTGTCAGGTTGGATGGGGAGCGTCGATGCATAGCTACTTTCAGGTCTCTGCAGAGATGTTCAATTGGTTCAAGTCTGGGCTTTGGCTCGGCCACTTCAAGGACATTCAGATACTTGTCCCGAAGTCCCTCCTGCGTTGTCTTGGCTGTGTGCTTAGAATCGTTGTCCTGTTGGAAGGTGAACCGTCGCCCCAGTCTGAGGTCCTGAGCGCTCTGAAGCAGGTTTTCATCAAGGATCTCTCTGTACTTTGCTCTGTTCATCTTTGCCTTAATCCTGACTAGTCTCCCAGTCCCTGCTGCTGAAAAACATCCCCACAGCATGATGCTGCCACCATCATGCTTCACCTTAAGGATGGTGCCAGGTTTCCTCCAGATGTGACACTTGGCATTCAGGCCAAAGAGCTCAATCTTGGTTTCATCAGACCAGAGAATCTTGTTTCGCATGGTCCGTGAGTCCTTTAGGTGTCTTTTGGCAAACTCCAAGCAGGCTGTCATGTGCCTTTTAGTGAGGCTTCCTTCTGGTCACTCTACCATAAAGGCCTGCTTGGTGGAATTCTGCAGATATGGTTGTCCTTCTGAAAAGTTCACCCACTGAGAGGAACTCTGTAGCTCTGTCAGTGACCATCGGGTTCTTGGTCACCTCCCTGACCAAGGGCCTTCTCCCCCAATTGCTCAGTTTGGCCGGGCGGTTAGTCGTCTTGGTGGCTCCAAAGTCCTTTCATTTAATAATGGAGGTCAATGTAGTCTTGGGGACCTTCAATTCTGCATACATTTCTGTGACAACACACTCCTGTCTCGGAGCTTTACGGACAATGCCTTCGACCTCATGGCTTGGTTTTTGCTCTGACATGCACTGTAAACTGTGGGACCTTATATAGACTGGTGTGTGCCTTTCCAGATCATGTCCAATCAATTGACCATAGGTGAACTCTAATCAAGTTGTAGAAACATCAAGGATAATGGAAACAGGATGCACCTGAGCTCAATTGAAAGTCTCATAGGAAAGGGTCTGAATACGTACGTAAATAAGGTGTTTTGTATTTTTAATACATTTGCAAAAAATTCTAAAACCTGTTTTCGCTTTGTCATTATGAAGTGTTGTGTGTAGATTGATGAGGAACAACATTTAATCAATTTTAGAATAAGGCTATAAAGTAACAAAATGTTAAAAAGTTAAGGTGTCTGAATACTTTCTAAATGCACTGTATGTATAACATACTGGTAGCTTACGAGCAGATCGTTTCGTGCTGTAGCCATGTGTTCATCCTGTTAATCTCATGCCAATGCTATGTATGGCATGAAAAGGAGTGACAAAACAGTTGGCTAAAGTGCCAAGGGATCTGCTTCCATGCCAGGAATTGTTACAAAATGGCTCAAAGCAAATCTGAAGACAAGCGATAAAAAGTCAAATTTACAATGTTCATTCTTATTTTTATATTTTTTATTATTTCAGACATGATTCTGAATTAATGTACAATAACCTACAAACTGTGTTGTATGCTAAATGCAGTGAAAAGAGGTATTCTAGAAGATGGAAAAGGTGAAGACGGTACAGTATATCATATACACAACTAGTGGACAGAATATAAAAACATACTACAGTTAGAGGGAAAAAAAAGATAAATACATGTAAATACTATGTCTTCACATTATCTAGTGTTGTTCCTGTTCATAGGCCTGTATAGCCAGAAGAAAATATCCAGAGAAAGACCGCGTTAGTTAATCATACAAATGTTAAGAGGTCTGCGGCTTAGTTTCATACAGAGTGCGACTGAACACTATCTGCTGCGGTGGTGTCCTTCCAACTCCTTTAAACATAATGACAATCCACCATTAGAGAAGCAAGCCTAAGATCTGACAGCACATGATCTTTGATGGTGTGAAGTGAAGGAACTTTGCCATTTAGAAAAGCAACACACTAATGAGTCCCTGTGTTAAGTATCACTAAAACAACATCAAAGCAAATCTTTGAGACTGAGAAAGTGATTCACCAAACTCAACTTGATACACAGAAGAAAAAAAAAATCTGCTGAAAAAAAAATGTTGTTCATTAGTTTAGGATTCTCTTCTCTGAATCTGACAGTCCAGAATATTTTCTTATTGTGTTGCGAGTCATTCACTTGTAATCCAAAAGCCGCTTATGGCAAACAGGGTCAGCCATGTTTTAATTCCTTATCACTTTCTGTTACTAAAGAGTGCATTTGAACAAGTAATACTGAGGCAGTATCCCAAATACATGCTAAATAACATCACAGAACTAACAGTCGTACCGTACAGTATGTAATCAAAGTGGAGCGTAAGACTGAGCAAATAATTGATTGACAACAATATAAAACAATGATTGTAGGGAACAAAATGTTATGACAATGATAAAATGTTGCGCAATTCACCAGTCGTAAAAATTTCTCATCCCTTGTATATTCCAGGAAGCCAGTATTTCCAATGTATATCCAGTAAATTCACGGCTTGAAAGACTGACAGGTGAAAACCATGGTGATGGTCTTCAGGATAGACTAAAACCATTATTTCCAACAATATGGCTTTAACATTGCGTGAGGGCACACGCTACAGTATAACTCAAATGTGCATTAATCATTAGTTATATCAGGCCAACAATCAGACAAGAATACTACTACTCATATCTGGAGTGAACTGCTGACGGTAGGCCTAAATCAAAATCTCCTCTGATCTAATAACAGCAATGGCAGCATACTCCAAAGCCTGACAACCCAGATGTCCTTGAACTCCATGTTAACCCTATGGTTAACCCTGCCTGTCATCCATCAATCCTTCTCAAAAGAGATTTGTTGATACAGGTAGATATTAGCAGAAGTCTCTCGTGGACAGACTACGTAACAGAAATGGTTTCGTAACATCTTCCAAAAGACTCTGGGATGCGACGACAAGCAACAGAGATTTTAGTTGTGGGTGTCGGAGATTAGCATTGGTTATACATAATGGAGCTCCCCATTTGTGCAGTTTTGTAAGTAACTCAAGCACACTTGAATCCGAAAGACAACTAAAACGTGCCCTACAAAGCACGTACATTATTTACATAGTTGAAATGTTACAGAACAAAAACTGATATCTGGATTAAATACATGAACAGAAAAGGTATACACTAATCTACCCGATTTAGTGCTGATCTTCAAACTTTCTTTACATGAAGCTTTCCAATATTTCTTTACATGGAGCTTTTCAATACGTATAATTTTGCACACTACAGTAGATATGGACTATAACTACGGCTGTTCTGTTGTTACACATTGTTCACGAATGTGTCTCGTAGTTTGTATACCTCTAATTGAAGGTGTATTAATATGAGTAGGAAAAACACATCCCAAAAAACAAAAAGTTATTACAGTGTCATACAGTACTGACTAAACACACTAAAAGGCTGCTAAATATCAAGGTAGAACATGTATTCCTTTGGTTTAGTGTCAGGAATTTACATTTTGGTAGTGAAAAAAGAAGAAAACTTTCAAGGCAAAGATGTCAGTCGGACAGTATTCCTGAAATGATAGAGATGATCTTCCTATCCAATAAGGCATCTAAGGTAATACTTTTTAAAGAGCTGATTAACATATTGGTCAAAATTAAACACACACTTTGGTAAATATTTTTTTTTTTTCATAAAGCATGTTTATACTTGTGGTACGTAACAAAAAGCATTTATAAAAACTATTTTTGGCCCCTGCTTGGCCATGTTGGCAGAGAGGCCCAGTGTAGATTAATAGATCTCTCTGTGTGGGCTTAAATCAAAGGCACGCACTTGTACACACACACATATGCTAAACACACACACCTAATTGGCCCACACACACACTTTTCCTCTCCCTCCCTCCCTCTCTGCTGGAGCGTAAAGTACAGGTAGCAGTAGCACTACGGCCAACATTCCCAATCCCATCGCCATCATGGTCCTTCCTATGTGGGGAAGCAGATGCCACAGCACTCCATGCAGATCTCCAGGCAGTCGGAGGACTCGCAGCAGGCGTCCATGATGCCACAGTCCATGTCGTCGCAGGGGCAGTTGCAGTCATCTCCCATGTCCTCAGCGCAGCAGCAGCAGCAGCAGGCCTCCGAGGTGCAGGTGCCACAGCTAGCCTGGGCCACCACCATGTTGCACAGGGTCAGGAACTCACAGAACAGACAGGCCAGGATGCAGTGGACACAGCAGTCTGGGTCCAACACACACCATGTCCATAGAGACGGGTGGAGGATTATGAAAAAGGATGAAGGATGGATGAAAAACACAGAAAACCACACAAAGCATGATCAAATACAAAGAAAACAAAAACAAATGTCTTAAAAGCCAGTGGGGGAAAAAAATCTGATTAAAACCCCTGCCTGGAACAGAGCGAGTTAATCCCTGGTCTTTTGTAATCAGAAGCCTTGAGCAGGGCTCAGGCAGTTATACAGTCACAAATCAGACTGGCCAATTACTTTGACACGTACAGTATAATAACGTCCTTACAGTAAATAAGTCAAGATAAGACTATCACTATTGACTGACAAAACAGATGAAACCACAGAATGAACTGGAACAACAGTAGTATATTGTAGTATATAGTGTGTGTGTGTGTGTGTGTGTGTGTGTGTGTGTGTGTGTGTGTGTGTGTGTGTGTATTCAGGTGCATAAGAGAGAGTGCAAGCTGAGTAGAAGTTGCTGACTAAGCAGGGAGGAGGAAGTAGAGCCAAATGGAATCAGGGAAAATTCCAAAGGGACTGAATTCCACTTTTGGGTTTTGATTAGCAGCTTTCTAAATAATTGGGGCATTATCATGCAAATGCACAGACTTGATTACGTAAAGCTGATTAGCAAAGTCCGAATTCTTCTCCCTGGCAAATTGTTGTGCTAATGCTGCCGTTTCTCTCATCACTGATTAACATTTAACCTCTGTAGACCTTTTACGTGTCTGGTGATCACTGTTGTTTTCCAATGAACGGATGGAAAACCCTCTTCTCTATTTCACCAATAAAACAGCTGTTTTATTTTGTGGAATTTATTATTCCGTTTTTTTGTTCAGTGGTGTTAAAACATTTTACAGAATGTAAGTGATGTCATGCACTAACATCCGTTACATGAAAGTCAGATGGTACACAGTTAAAAAAAAATAAAAAGACGGATGGATGGACAGATTTAGGCAAAACAATAAGTAAAGAACAGGTAGAATTCAAATAATTAAAGCACATGCAAGCATTTTAAACAATGTTAGTTGAAATGGAGAGACATCTTTGTAATAAGTCATGGGTACTAAATCACAGATCTACTCTGACATGCTGTTTTCTGTACCATGCAAGGAGCCGTGAAGGTTCTCCCCGCCACACTAGAGGTGGACCGATTATGACCTTTCAACAAAGATTATTGGAGGACCAAAAAAAGCCGATACCGATTAAATCGGACGATTTCTACATATATATTTGTAATACTGAATGAACAATGAACACTTATTTTAACTTAATATAATACATAAATAAAATCTATTTAGTCTCAAATAAATAATGAAACGCGTTCAATTTGGTTTAAATAATGCAAAAACAGTGTTGGAGAAGTGCAATATGTGCCATGTGTGCCATGTAAAAAAGCTAAACATTAAGTTCCGTGCTCAGAACATATGAAAGCTGGTGGTTCCTTTTAACGTGAGTCTTCAATATTCCCAGTTAAGAAGTTTTAGGTTGTAGTTATTATTGGACTCTCTCTCTCTCTCTATACCATTTGTATTTCATATACCTTTGACTATTGGATGTTCTTATAGGCACTATAGTATTGCCAGCCTAATCTCAGGTGTTGATAGGCTTGATGACATAAACAGAGCTGTGCTTCAAGCATTGCGAAAAGCTGCTGGAAAACAGAGGACAGTGCGGTTTGAATGAATGCTTGAGCCTGCTGCTGCCTACCACCGCTCAGTCAGACTGCTCTATCAAATATAAAATCATAGACTTAATTATAATATAATAAACACACAGAAATACGAGCCTTAAGTCATTAATATGGTCAAATCCGGAAATGATCATTTCGAAAAACAAAACGTTTATTCTTTCAGTGAAGTACAGAACCGTTACGTATTTTATTGAACGGGTGGCAACCCTAAGTCTAAATATTGCCATACTCTGCGTCCAAAAATGCTGATTATCGATTGCTATGAAAATTTGAAAAATCGTCCCTAAATAAAATCGTCCAGAGCATGCACCTCTACCCACACTGTAGTCAAGGCCCAGCAGAGCTTTGGAGATGCAAGACATTGATATGGATAGAAAAATGCCAGTACAATCAGTGTCTTTGCATAACTTTCATCAGACGTTCTCAGCCTGTCAGAAAGACAGGGCTCCTTTTTGACTGCCACAAAGCTTGACCAGTAGCGCTGTACTGGACACAAATCAGAGAATGCCAACATGAAACGATACAAACGGGTTCACCAAGATGTTTGAACGCTGATTATCATAGGCAACTACAACAGAGACACTTTAGAACAAAAGTATCATATTTCCGCATTTGAAATGATTGTTATTGAAAAAAACATTCATAATTATTGTGCACCGTATTCTAGAACTTAAAACTCTGTACTACTAGAGAAAGCGAAAAGCAGAACTTTGCCAATGTCAAATGATGAAACCTCAAAGCATCTAAAACCTTGAAAGACGCTTTACGATAATTAAGCTAGTACCAGCACAGTACACTATGTTCTGATACAAAATGATCTAAATAATGTCCATAGCATCAAGCAGTTGGGGCATCTTAGTTAGCAATTCACTTGGATGTATAATTCAACAGCAGCGATTAGTGAAAACCTTACAGAAGGGGGCGAGGGGGGCTGGGTCATGTACACAAGAACGCCAGACATCTCTCCTACCACAAAGAAAAATACGGCACAAATTGACACCGCCTCAGTGAGAGAGCGTTCATGTTTAATGTCAGGCCGCGGCGAAGATGCCCAGATTCTGGAGGGCCAAAAACAGCGGCGAGCGCCTCAGAGGAAATAGTTTGAGACATCTGGAAAAAACTCCAAAGGGAGCAGCATGACATAAAACAAGCTGGAATGGGTGCACACCATCGAGCCAAGCGAAAACATTCAAATGAAGAGAGACTGTTGGGTGGAGGGCCAGTATACTGCCTAGCTGCCTGCCAGGCACAGGGAGGGAGAGAGGGAGGGTGAGAGATAGCAATTGAGAGGAGAAGCCCACCCCATGCAGTAGTCTTTAGAGTGCAAGTCCATAATGCATGAATGAGGGTCAAACTTGTGGCTACGGGGAATATACAGACAAACCAAGATGTGAACTTGGCGCAAAGAAAGCATTCCAAATTAGTCACCACAAAGGCCTTAAAAAGTATTGAATGTGACTTAAAAAGGAGTTCAAATCATAATTGATTACACAACAAATAAAAACCACACAAGGCCCCAACCGAACCCCGGCCTGACTAAAAGACGAGCGGTAAACGACTCTTCAGTCAGTAGCGTACACAGAACTGTTATCACAGCTTCATTTCAGTGCCAGAGAACATGTGCCAAGAATGCTCTGCTCTAGAATCCCCTGAGCTAGGTTCTCTTCCAGTGGAGCTTTATTCTTCTAGTGTTCATAGGGGCTGTTTAGTAGCTAATTTCACAGGCAAACAGATTATGGTAATCCATGTAAACATTAAAACACAACAGCTTGCTGTTATACGCCGGGAAATAAATACTTGAGTGTGAACATATTGATTTAGAAAACACAAGTCGAAGAATAACCAACACAAAAGCTGTAATGAGACTTATTGAACTGTTGCTGCTATTTTTCTTTGCCAATTAAGACATGGAAGAAAAACATGACGCCTGTGGAATACATCATTGGTGAATATTTAACTTGTATCATACCTTTTATTTATAGGGAACTCTATAACTTGTTAGCCTGCTGCATATTTCAAATAGCTTAACCTTGGTGAAGACAAACAATCTCAAATTCCCCAATTCATTTAAAACAGACTTTACAGTGAGCTCCAAAAGTATTTTGTTGTTTTGGCTCTGTACTCCAGCACTTTGGATTTGAAATTATACAATGACTACAAGGTTAAAGTGCAGACTGTCAACTTTCATTTGAGGGTATCATCCTGGACTATCTATAATCATGGTAGCCTCCACACTAATGAAGACGTGTTTAGAAACATCAGTCTTATTTACAATAAAAGTGACTCCAAAATGACAAAATCCATTATTTACCATTCATTTCTATTGGGCACAAAACAATCTGAAACACAACCAAAAACAAACAGCAAATGCATCCAGCAAGTCTGTAGGAGTCACAAGCTTGATGTAATCATTGCATGCTATGAATATGGGACCAAATAATAAACTTTTGATTACTTTAATACAGATAGCTGAATTTTGTCCCAATACTTTTGGCCCCCTGTACAAAAGTGCTGTAATTTCTAAACGGTTCACCCAATATGGACGAAAATACCCTAAAATTAAAGCTGGCAGTCTGCACTTTAACCTCTTGAAGCTAGGGGGCACTATTTTTATGTTTGGAAAAATAATAACGTTCCCAAAGTAAACAGCCTATTTCTCAATACCAGATGCTAGAATATGCATATAATTGACAGATTATGATAGAAAACACTCTAAAAAGTTTCCAAAACTGTCAAAATATTGTATAAAATATTGTATAACAGAAATGATATTGCAAGCGAAACCCTGCGGAAAATCCAATCAGGAAGTGCCTCTTATTTTGAAACCCTTCTGTTCTTATGCATGCCTATCCTCCATTTAAAGGGATATCAACCAGATTCCTTTTTCTCTGGCTTCCCTAAGGTGTCAACAGTCTTTAGACATAGTTTCAGGCTTTTATTTTGAAAAATGAGCGTGAAAGATCACATTGCGTAAGTGGATAGGTGGGGGCTCTCAGAGTGAGTTTTTGCGCTACAGAGTAAAGCCGCCATTGTCCCTCCCGCTGTTATTGAAAAACCTACACACTCGGTTGATATATTATCAAATATATATTTTAAAAACTACCTGAGGAATGAATATAAAAAACGTTTGACATGTTTCTGTGGCCATTATGAAGACTATTTGGAATTTCCGTCTGCGTTGTCGTGACCGCTCTTTCCTGTGGATTTCTGAACATAACGCGACAAACAAACGTCGGCATTTTGGATATAAAAATAATCTTTATGGAACAAAAGGAACATTTGTTGTGTAACTGGGAGTCTCGTGAGTGAAAACATCCGAAGATCAAAGGTAAACGGTTAATTTGATTGCTTTTCTGATTTTTGTGACCAAGCTTCCTGATGCTAAGTGTACATAATGCTATGCTATCGATAAATTTACACAAACGCTTGGATTGCTTTCGCTGTAAAGCTTAATTTCAAAATCTGAGACGACAGGTGGATTAACAAAAGGCTAAGCTGTGTTTTGCAATATTGCACTTGTGATTTCATGAATATTAATATTTTTTTGTAATATTATTTGACTGTTGCGCTATGCTATTCAACGGTTGCTGACGAAAATGATCCTGTGAAAGGGATGGGTAGCGTCAAGAAGTTAACCCCAGTCATTATATCATTTGAAATCCAAAGTGCTGGAGTACAGAGCCAACATAATAAAAAATGTGTCACTGTCCCAATACTTTTAGAGCACACTGTATCACATATTTCACACTTATCTATTATTTTTTCTCCCTCTTCCTCTATAAGACAAAGTAAAAGACAAAGCGAGAGGAGTCAGAGACGAGGCGATGATAAGCAAGGAGCAGCAGGCAGGTTAGATAATGGATAGCAGATAACAGATAGCAGACAGCTGTTACAAGGTAAAAAGAGGATGCGTGTGTGACTCCCAGACAGAGCCAATGTTAATGAGGAGCCACAGTAAGGCTGGAGACTGGAGGACAGACATAGGCCCATGCAGAGGGAGGGAGGGAGGTATGGAAGGAGGGATGACACTTAGCAGGCACCCTGGGCGGCTCATCCTCATTAGAAGGTCACACCTTACTGACCATTAGTCATTCAGAACACCAATTCATTACTGCACTCACCGCCGCACAACACCTGAGAAAATGATGGCTCCCCCTGAATTCTAAAATACATCCTTTCGGTTGTTGTTGAGGAAAATAAAGCCATACTAAGCAGGTCTTGACCAAATGAAAGTACACTTTCATCATTAAAATAAGAGAACCGAGAGAATCTGTCCATTTTTGACCGTCTTTTCTGTCCTCTCGAACAAATGGAATGTTAATGGTGGAAGACCTGCACTAAAGGTGTTGATGAAGTGCTAGCGGAAAGTCAAGCCAAGCAGATGAGGGATGTGTGTTCATTGTGTGATTATTAGTCTGTGAGTGACTCTAATGACCTTAAGTTGGAGCACAGTACTTACCTCCTAGTGAGAGAGTGTGTTCTATATAAGACAGAGTGTGTGTGTACAGTCGGCGCCCAGCACTTATAACTCACCCTCTGGTAACGTCCCAGGCTTGTGAGATCCGGTGGAGCTTCCCTTACTCCGTCTGCTGCTGTCGCTGTTGACCGACAGGCTGGAACGAAGCTGGCTCTGCATCTTCTGGGAGACGCCGGGCGATGGGTGCTGCTTCCTGTGCTGCTCCGCCCCACAGGAACATTGCCGGCGGATTCCATTGCCGTTACTCAGGCCGGTGGAGGATTGGTGGCCATTTTGACTTCTGTCAGAAGCAGCATCTTCTCCCTCGTCGGGCTCTCCCTGCGCAGAGGCGGTTGGCTGGGGCAGCGGCTGAGGTTGAGCTGGATGGGGAAAGTTATTTAAAATGTCACACTCCTCTCTTTTCAGTTAGAGAGCACTTATTGTGCTTTCAGCATGTTTGACTGAGAACATGCCATTTATTCTCTACTAAGGTTTTACAGCTAGATTCTGAGTATGAGAAGGCTGTTTAGAACGTTCAAGGTACTGACTGTCTTTGTTATGTTGGGTGCTCATGACAAGTATCAAATAAGTCACTTAAGAACCATTTTTTTGTAACCCTCAAGATTTCTTGTTTTGATACCATCAGAACGGATACCGGAATCCCGAGGGTAAACCTTCAATAAGTGTCCTTTTTTTGTACTGCCATCATGGAACCTTAACAAATAAAGGAGAACTGAAGAGGATTTACAACCCTCACACACCCAAATGATCACACAGTACAGTATCCCTGTAGGTGAACAGTGAGTGAACAAGCATTTTCTTGGAGAAGCACCCAGGTGAGTTAAAAGAAAGACTGATCCTGCATTCCTGCCCCTGCTACAGTAGAGTAGTGATTTCCCTTCCCCATTCTCAAAGCTCTGGCTCTTTACATTCTTACAGTCGCTCCACGTGTGACAGGCAGCAGCCAGCCATGAAGAGTCAACCACCGAACGAATGAATGTCGGGCCATCTGATAAAATAAAGGGAGCGGTGACATTTCCAGGGGAAGAAGGAGAAGAGACTCCTGCACATCCAGCTCTACAGGGAGATAACTCCTGCATTACCTTCCATCTGCATCAGAAAGGAGAGCGAAGTAGCAGCACGGTGACTTATTGATCTCTGTTGAATTATTCATCTCTTTTTTTTATTTTTCACTAACTCTGCATTTTAGGGTGCGAGTGCTGCACAAGCGGCGGCCCGTACAGCAATACGACACTCTTAGGGGAACTTTGTTGGTGACAGCCACACGATGTAGTGTTGATTTGTAGAGTGCTACTACTGTACCTGAACTTCTCCAAGTCAAAGTGGATGCGCCAAACAGCGATCTGCATACGCCTGTTCTTTCGTTCTTTCTTTCCTGTCTGCTCACCAACTAGTGCAATTATTGTTAACAAGAGAAAGGAAAATCGAGTTCTAGCCCACCTCTTTTTTACAACACACTCAGCACCCAGGGAGACCTCTCTGACGAGAATGTAGATGTAAAACAATGCAATTAAAAACAGACACTGCTTTGTCTCCTCGTACAGCGGTCCGCACGCCGCCTCTATAAACAAATATAGACTTTTGGGATCAGATTTCTATGCAATTTGAATTAGACAACTGGTTGGCACAAAGGAGAATTCATTATGCTCCGATTTAAACCCAGGTTGATGGATTTGACAGCTTTTTACGTGACATTGTTAGTAAACTACGGATGGCTAACAAGAAGATTCAACAATTGCTTGTTTTCTTTCACAAATATCCACATGGAACTTGTGAGATATCAACTTTGTTTTTATATAGTGAACATCAACAATCTATTCTGTAATAAGACACATTTTAACAATGGAATTCAGAATCAGCAACGAACAAACCATACTATAACTAGTACAAAAGTTATCTTAAGCTGGCCTCCCGAGTGGCGCAGCGGTCTAAGGCACTGCACCGCGTCACGACAGCCTCGGATTCGATCCCAGGCTGTGTCACAGCCAGCCGTGACCGGGAGACCCATGAGGCAGCGCATATTTGGCCCAGCTTCGTCCAGTTTAGGGGTGGGTTTGGCCGGCCGGGATTTCCTTGTCTCATTGTGCTCTAGCAACTCCTTGTGTCAGGCCGGGGGCCTGTAAGCTGACCTCGGTCGTCAGTTGGACGGTGTTTCCTCCGACACATTGGTGCGGCTGGCTTCCGGGTTAAGCGAGCAGTGTGTCAAGAAGCAGTGGGGCTTGGCAGGGTCATGTTTCGGAGGAATCATGGCTCTCGACCTTCGCATCTCCCAAGTCCGTAGGGGAGTTGCAGCAAAGAGACAAGACTAACTAACCATTTTTTTAATCATTAAAAAATATATAATAAGTTCTCTTCAGCTCAATACCCTTTACTGATGTAGCCTACTGGGTAGGTACAAACACAGTATGTAGGCAGGACTATGTGACGCCACACTCTGGTCTAAAAGACGACACTTGCCTATGAAATAAATTACCCATAGCAGCTTGTGTAATAAAGCAGTCTCTTTTCTCATACAGAGGTCATGGAGGCATCCACAAACGACCAACCCACAGTCTGTCTATTCTCTGCCTCAGCCAGCATAATTACCTTTCCCTTTGAAGAAAGTCAAGCTTTCAATTTACAAAGTATAAATAGTTATTAGGAAACCACCGCATAAAAAAGCAGCGGTTCGGGTTTCCGACACACTAGAAAGCCTAGAAAGTGGTTCAACTGCGAGCCTACGAAGACACATTTCCAAGGACAGGTTCCCAGTCTCGTGGAGACCAAGTTTTATTTTTATCCAGTGAAAGCAATGGGAGACAAAGATGAATGGACAGGAACAGGGTAATATTCATAATCATTGATCACGGTAACGATGATCCTGCCAAAGATGATGGCATGATGAACCATGTAACCACACTGAACCAAGCCAGCTAGTAGAATATACTGTAGAACTACTTCTGGTAATAATAGAGAAATAGAACTAGCAGCAATAGATAATAACAGTTAAACATCAACTTGGATAAGAACTGTATACTCTATAGACTGGGTATACAATATAAATGCCTATGTAATATAAATGCACTGCAAAGTCAGTGTTCCTATCCGGACAAGGAAACATATCCCCCATAAAAAAAAGGAACAACTCCCGCTAGTTGAAATAATCATAAGCGATTAAAATTGAACAGTTGTGTGGTTTACCACAAAAACTTGTTCGGAGCTGGTGGACATACACAACCTGACAGATCGCATTAAAACACCATGTTTAGGAAAGGAGGGGGGGGAAACACTTCCAATTGGACTTCTAACCACCCTATTTCTAACACATCAACAACTGTTGAGAGTGTACATCTGTAGTTGAATAATACATGGAGTAGTCCTCTACACAGGCTGTCAAACATATCAGATGGAACTGGGGGGTGAGTGGTTCTTGACTGTCTAAGCAGCATCCCAATTTGGTCCCTTGTATCTGACAGGCTCAAATATCTTGGGAGCATTTTTAAAAAGGCCAGTGTTTGATGGATTCATGAAGAACACACAAATATAATTGCCATTTGTCACCAAGTCTTCAGTGAGTAGTACACGACGCCATGGGGACCGCAGCGCCATTGCGCCTAGAGAGCGCTACGGTCTGTGTGCGGGATCACTCTGTATGTAAAACTGTGTATAAACACCTACTTTTTTTTATGTGGCAAAAAAAAAGAGGTCCTATAGGAAGAATTCAAAATTGCACCCAGAAGACAAGGAGCATATCACACGGACCCAACAGGAAGACAGAGGAATATGTATGAACATCAACTCAAATGTGCTGCATAAACAAGAATTCTAAAATAGTTCAGGTACCGGAAATATAACTAAGAGGTCAAAACAGGGCAGCTTGGAAATTCTAATTTGCACATCACTACACTATAAGTCATAGGTAAGGCAGGAGCTGGATAGGAGTGCAAAAACTAGAGTGGTGTTTCTATGGCTCAATCCTTTTTAATATTAATGGGGGGAGAGAGAACAAGTTCTGTTTGCAGAGACCTATTAGGATGCCTATCATAAGTAACATACAGTTAGTTATTCAAATGTCACATGTCAGCAGGCTAAACAGATCCATCCAGCCCCATCTCCTAATAGCTAGCTAGCTACACCATGCTTGTGGTTAGCGAGTCAAAATGCACTGTGGAAAGTGGAATACTCACAGGAAAAATAATACAAATATGATAAACAAGATGTAAACTAATCCAATTCAAAAACACGAAAGACATTTAAAATGGTAATTCTTCCAGTAACGTGTTTGTTTATCTTTGTACTCTTTACATATGTACATATTATAAACATGTCTTCTGTACATGTTCTGGCCTTATACCTGGTTGATCGAAATGCTAATTTGTGAATGTGCCAATGACCTAGCAGCGGTCTCATCATCCCCTAAACAGCCTGGGGTGGCGTTTCCCCTCCTAACAAACACCCCTGTAATGTCTGGCTAGCTGGGCTGCTCAATCCAAAGGGATATATTTTCTCATTTGAAATTATACATCTCCCATTCCCATATTTATAGACGCAAAACCAGGGGAATTATATGTAGAGAAGGGGGGGGGGACAGCACCATGAACGTTATTACAAAGGCTCCGCTTTAAATTTTCCTTTGGAATATCAAAGCTCATTTACAGTTTGACCTTCCAACTCTGTGACAAGGACTTCCTTTATTGTGTCGAAGGACAGGTTGCTGGAAGGGACAAGCAATGGCAGAATCATCATGATTTGTCCTTTCGACTACCCCAACTCAACACAACCCAGGCTGTGATCAATGTACTTGCGAGTATCTGGCGTAAAATAAAAAGCATTTTAATTGCATTCAAATTGATGAAATAAAACAAAATCTAGCGAAAATGTTGGGAGTGTTAGGGTGCTGTAGCTTAGAATAGCCTGGATAAGCTAGTCCAACTAGCCTAGTCAAACTGTAATTAATGGAGACTGACCAGCATTCACCAAAAAACTTTAGTATAGCAGGAAGACATTCAGGCTGTGATCGGCTTGTGTGAACGCATCCGTAGTCGTCACAGCCCAAAGCTTGTAGACTGGATGTGTCTTTTTGAGTGTATTTATATCAGGGACTTCATTGGTTGATTATAATATAATATTTATAAAACAAAAAAACTAAATGAGAAACAATGACAATACTTTTTAGCTAAGAACTAATTAGGGGAAATGTATCTTGCTTCAACAGAATAAAACATGTGACAATCTCAGGATGACTCTGTGGTGGTTGTCGTGGTAATGTCAGATCACTCCTATACTAAAAAAAAAAGTAACCTTCCAACTGATCACAGCTCTATTCATCTTAGCCTAGTGGCGATGGGCCATCTGTGCCTGTTGAGGGAACTAAATTACCTTCTCTGATAGGATACTCTATCAGCAGGATGTGACATGTGATGTGACAGAAGTATTAACTCTATTAGCCCCCCTATCCTCTATTCTGATGGTATTGTATAATATAGAATCTAATTCCTGGAGAAACACCCATATCTACACTCATGTCTTATTTTCCTGCCGTTTTGAATGAGGAATAAGTCACTATTACTCAGCTCTTTTTCACCGTGGCACACTTAATTCTCTGTGACAAATTATCATTCAAATTTAGGTCTTCAAATGTAACCTGCTGTCGTGATCTGACACTTGGGTGTTTTAATATTCTGAGCCATCCTCTCTTTCCCTTGTTTCCACTCTCTTTCCTTCCTCATTTTAGACTGCCTCGCTCTCACGCTCTTGATAACAATGACAAGAAAGCAGGGCGTCTGGGATTTACTAATTTCAAATTTGGTAATTTCGCCGCTGATTGAGGGGTAAAAAAAATAACCCCTTCGGACCTTGTTCTGCTTAATTACATTTTACAGTGGAGAAGGCAACTTGAAAGACAAGAGCTTGATTCGACGACCTGAACCTTTCAGGCGCTCTTGGGGAAGGTGGAGCCGATCATCAATTATCCTTCGATTTCAAAACGGAACATTTGGTGAGATGAATGTCTGGCTGCTATCTAAATCATTAAAAACACCCAATGAGCTGCCTTTTTCTCTTAAATTAATCACATTCAGAGGAAAATCATTCACATTGTGCAAATGCCAAAAGCGTTGAAGTTCTTCTATTTCCCCCTCTTGTGTTGTGTAGAATTTAGTGTGCTGCTAATTTGAGTGGTGCTAATGTAGCATAACAGAACAGATCAAGGGCATCCACCACAGCCTTAAAACCTGAGTGCAGCAGAATGACACTTTTCTCCCTCCTTTTCATCTAAGATAGAAAAAAAGACCTGCGCTGTGATTCTATCTTAAGCTTTATCAAATCCCCATTTTTTTCCCCCAATCTGTTTCCATCTGAGAGCAAAAGAGGAATGTAGTAAAATCAAATGTAAAAATGTCTTCACAAGTTTGAGAAAGTGCACATCTTGCACAGATTTAGGCTTTACACAGGCAGCGACCACATTTTCTAGAAAGAACAATGATGACGTGACTCAGAGCAGGCCTAGGGGAGCTACCAGACTCTATACTCGCAGAATGCTCCACCCTCTCTCTGACGACTCAAAACCAAAACTAAGCAACAGAGAAGTTGAGTGAAGAGGGGGGGGGGGCATGGGTAAGGAAGTATTTTCAATTTCAGTTGAAATCGATGACTCACAGATTCCACCAATTTCAAAATCTCTTTGCTGAAGTTAGCCACAAGTTCCACAGGAAACTGACTTGTTTGAAATTCAAAACGGGGCGCAATGCATCTGGAGGGAGGACATTACTGTACTAACAGCACCTGAGGAGGACAAATCATTTCCAAATTAACACACAGCAACAACAAAAAACGACAAAAGAAACTAGGCAAAACTGAGCCGTCCAAAACAGCCAGCAGGTATAGGGTCTGTATGGGGCAGTCAGTCTATAAAAAATATCTATAGACATGGTTCCTTTATTTGCTCAGTATCAATCTGAGCATTAACCAGAGCTAATGGGACAGCTGTGGGTCAATGGTCTTTGTCTTCATAGGTGCCAATCAGGGCCTTAAGCTGTGTGATCAGACTAGGGGACAGAGGTGCTAGTCTGCCTCTGAGTGGGTTTTTAACGGAGACGGCCGTATTGATTTCAGCTCTAGCCGGAGAGCGCCGTCTGCACTGTGTCTGAATGGAGCCAGCCCAGCCAGGTCCCCAGTCACAGTCCAGTGATCAGAGCCCTGACAGAATGACCTACCAGAGAGGTGGTGAACCTGCAAACACCGTGGGGGCAACATCACTCGAGATCTCTGTAATAGAAAAGGGTTTTAACCTTAATGTCGGAGCCAAAACCCTGTTAGAGGCCAAGTAATCCCCCCTGCACCGCTCTCATTTGAAGTGGGCCCCTATGTGTGTGTGTGTGTGTGTGTGTGTGAGAGAGCGAGAGATCTTTCCCTCTCTCTGCTCCAAGGCACTACCCCTGTGCTGTGTTGTGGGGTTGGTTTGGGAGCCAACAGAGTGGAGCTGCACTAGGGCATTACTGTTCAGGGAATGCAGCAGAGCCTTTGTAGTAGAGTTGATACAATGGAGCTCTGTGTACACCTGCTCTGACTGCTCCAAGAAGACAGGTAAACTAGGGAATGCGATCTAGGCCTGTATGTTTTACTATTATTAGAAAAACTGACAATAATTTGAATTTGTTTGAGTTCTCAAATCCTCCCTCCAACAGTGCAAAACAATCGATCTTTGGTTCTCCATAGTCTTTGTTTCTTTTGTTCTCCATAGCCAAAAACCTTGTGTGTTTGAATTATGACAGTGATATCTGATATCCACATATTAGAAATACTTGTGTATGAGATTTCAGTACATAAATGGAGGTGTGCATACACTGGAAAGTATTCAGACCCCTTGACTTTTTCCACTTTGTTACATTACAGCCTTAATCTAAAATGGATTAAATAAAAATCCTCAGCAATCTACACACAATAGCCCATGACGACAAAGCAAAAAGAGGTTGTTAGTATATTTTGATAATTTATTACAAATAAAAACAGAAATAGCTTATTTACATAAGTATTCAGACCCTGTGCTATGAGACTCGAAATTGAGCTCAGGTGCATCCTGTTTACATTGATCATCCTTGAGATGTGTCTACAACTTGGGAGTCCACCTGTGGTAAATTCAATTGATCAGACAAGATTTGGAAAGGCAAACACACACCTGTCGATATAAAAGGTCCCACAGTTGACAGTGCATGTCTTTCGGAGCAAAGTACAGAGAGATCCTTGATGAAAACCTGCTCCAGAGCGCTCAGGACCTCAAGACTGGGACAAATGTTCACCTTCCAACAGGAAAACGACCCTTAGCACACAGCCAAGACAATGCAAGTGGCTTCGGGACAAGTGTCTGAATGTCCTTGAGTGGCCCAGACAGAGCCCGGACTTGAACCTGATCTAACATCTCTGGAGAGACCAGAAAATATCTGTTCAGCAACGCTCCCCATCTAGCCTGATAGCTTGAGAGGATCTGCAGAGAAGAACGGGAGAAACTCCCCAAATACAGGTGTGCCAAGCTTGTAGCGTCATACCCAAAAAGACTTGAGGCTGTAATCGCTGCCAAAGGTGATTCAACAAAGTACTGCATAATGGGTCTGAATACTTATGTAAATGTGATATATTTTTCATTTTATTATTAGCAAAAATGTCTACAAACCTGTTTTTGCTTTGTCATTATGGGGTATTGTGTGTAGATTGATGAGGGGAAAAAAACAATGTACGCATTTTAGAATAAGGCTGTAACCTAACAAAATGTGGAAAAAGTCAAGGGGTCTGAATACTTTCCGAAGGCACTGTATCTAATCTCTTTTTTTGTTTAAAACATCCACAATGAATAGGCTTCAACACTTCTGGAAAAGCTAATTGGAATGCTTGAAATTTCCCAGATGAAATCCATCTACAGCAAGACAATGAGGAAATAATTACCACAGAGGTAGAATTACAATGGCCATTTTAATCAACCCCTGTGCTACCATTTCACCCTATTTATACTGTTTTTGATTCCATGACCCACTGGTAAGTAATCACTTGAAAATTACACCTCTGTTTTTAAATGGGCCCTTGCTTTAGACATTTTTTCAGTATAGACGGGGGTCTACTGGATTACAATAAAGATTTAGCTCTTGGATAACAACAACCACCATGCTGTTCTTTTTGGCAGAAATACTAGCACAAAAAAAAGACATTTTTTTATTATTATATATATATATATATAAATAAATAGATAAAAAAGTTTCTGAAGTTCACAGGACCTTACCCTGTATACTAACTAGGATGTCACATTTTGCATTTGGGTCTAACTGATCTTTACACAACACTATTCAAAACATTGACGATACCTGCATGTCCCACTATTCTGCATTCATTTCATAGATGCTATATTGAGGCATCAATAAGCAAGAAGAAAGCTCTTCTGCAACATCCACCAGCGGAGCAATAATTCATCAACATACATCTACCATTGGAAGTGTCAAATATTAAACTTCCTAAAGGTCATTTCTACACCCGGGTAATAACCTTGAAGCTTCCCGAGTAAAAGCACAATCAGGGATTCACACAAAGGCCACACTAATGTCTTTCTTTTCAAGGCGACAGCCATGTCATTTGACCTCACGTCTCTTTATCCACGGAGAGAGCACTTCCAACTATTTGACAATCACAGTGAATAATGTGGCGATTAAACACCTAAAACTGGCGTTAGATCATGCCAATTTATTTAAGGCCCGGACCTGCAGAGCCAAAGCCGCCTGGAGAAGATATCAGCTGAGTTTATTCCCCTAGGGGCCGAGCCACACAAGACCCTGCTAGCTGCCACATACTGGGGCCTTATAGTTGAAGGGCTCTAACAAGAAACAGTGACCTGAAGATACATGCCCTTTACACTTTGCATATTAAAAAAGGTCAGAAATAACTTGAGCTAAATAAACAAGTTTAACTGTTAAAGAGTAAGTAATTAAATAACTTTTTTTCAGCGAAAACCAGATGTTTTCAGCTAAGTTGTAGTGAAACTCGTCAATTCCGGTATTAATTTTAACAGTGATATTTTGGTCTTTTAGTAGAAAATCTAGCTCTTTTTGACTTTAGAGGATTAACTCTACCTTGAGAGGGTTCCTCTATGTCATCTCAATGGACGGGTTCAGTATGAAATACACTCCCTTCTAGATGTGCTGAGTGGTACCACCTCAAGGCTTCCCAATCTCTATAACTGGCAGTCTGCTTAAACAGCTCATTGTTAGTTCACTGGTTGTGAGTTCTAATCCCACAAAGGGCAGATATTTTTCCTGTGCCCATACACTTTTAATTCTGAAAAGTGAAACCATACCTGTGAGGGGTCGCCCTGATTGTAGTTGTAGATTTTCATACAGTACCCAAGAACGATCTGAGAGTTAATTTGACCATTGGAAAAAGAGCTACTTCAATACTGCAAATTTAATTGAGACCCTAATTTTCATTTTGAAGGTGAGAACTTTTTTCTTTCCAAAGCAAGAACGCAATAAATGTGAGTCCACATTTCATAGGTTTTTTTTGTGCCCCATGGGGGATTTGAACTTACACCGCAGGTGGCAATAGATAAAGAACTCAGCGCCTTACCACTGTGAGCCAACTGTCTAGAGCCTAATATACTCGCAATGCACAGAATTGTATTATCAGAGTTTGCCAGTGGACTTCTGGTAAGTATGTTTTAGTGAGAAAGTGTTGGGATCAGGTACAACTAAGTTTACCCAACCACAAAATTAATATTTAGGAGCATTCCCCCCCCCCCAACCACAACTTCTCACCTGAATGCATTATTTTGGGGGGGAAGGGTTTGGGCAAAGGTTGAAATTGGGGTCAAAGTTACCATTTAAGACAAAGACAACATGTTCAAGTAACAAGCGCCAGCTTTTCTGTTTGATTCAGGCTAATAAAAACAACAGACCAAGACAAATCACATGCAGCCTAGGGTACCCAACAAGTTGGAAATCGGACAGAGGGATGAAAGAAAAAAAGGAATAAATTGGCACTATGTGGTCAGTCAGATGATTTCCTGTTTCAGTAAGTCAGGGCTTCATTAGAATCAACCAGACCAGTTTAGTGTTCATCAGCTCCTCGCCCTGGATATCCAACATTGCATTCTGCAAGCTAACTGTATATTCAAAATATTTTTATTTCCATTCAATTTGCTAAACAGAACCTCTATACACAGATTAGGTTATCATCATTATTTGAAGTGACTAAAACATGTTCCTGTACCTTTCCCTCAAAAGGATATTTGTCTTCTCCCTCACTTTCATATTCCCCAAACACTCAGTCTGTGGGGGGTGACTGCAACTACTACATTAAAACTGTTATTTTTAGATGAAAGTGATGCATTTTACTTGCCAGTAGTGCATTACATACATTACATTTTTTTCACCTTTATTTAACCAGGTAGGCAAGTTCTCATTTACAACTGCGCACTGGCCAAGATAAAGCAAAGACAAAAAACAACACCGAGTTACACATAGGATAAACAAAAGTAGTCAATAACACAATATACAAATCTATATAGTGTGTGCAAATGGACTAAGGAGGCGAGGCAATAAATAGGCCATAGTAGCGAAATATTTACAATTTAGCAAATGAACACTGGAGTAATAGATGTGCAAGTAGAAATACTGGTGTGCAAAAGAGCAAAAAAAGTAAATAAAAACAACATGGGGATGAGGTAGGTAGTTTGGTGGGCTATTTACAGATGGGCTATGTACAGCTGCAGCGATCGGTAAGCTGCTCAGATAGCTGATGCTTAAAGTTAGTGAGGGAGATGTAAGTCTTTTTTTTTTTTTTTTGCAAATCGTTCCAGTCATTGGCAGCAGAGAACTGGAATGAAAGGCGGCCAAATGTGGTGTTGGCTTTGGGGATGACCAGTGAGATATACCTGCTGGATTGCGTGTTACGGGTGGTTGTTATGGTGACCAGCGAGCTGAAATAAGGCAGAGCTTTACCTAGCAAAGACAGATGACCTGGAGCAGGTGGGTCTGACAACGAATATGTAGAGGGGGCCAGCTGACGAGAGCATGCAGGCCGCAGTGGTGGGTGGTACATGGGGCTTTGGTGACAAAGCGGATGGCACTGTGATAGACTGCATCCAATTTGTTGAGTAGAGTGTTGGAGGCTATTTTGTAAATTACATAAATGAAGTCGAGGATCGGTAGGGTGCGGGCAGCATTCGGTTGAAGAGCATGCATTTAGTTTCACTAGCGTTTAAGAGCAGTTGGAGGCCACAGAAGGAGTGCTGTATGACATTGAAGCTCGTTTGGAAGTTTGTTAACGTTTTTGGGATAGGGGGCAGCATTCGGAATTTTGGATGAAAAGAGTGCCCAAAGTAAACTGCCTGCTACTCCGGCCCAGAAGCTAGGATATGCATATAATTATAGATAGATAGATTGGAATAGAAAACACAACACTCTAAAGTCTCCAAAACTGTTAAAATAATATCTGTGAGTAGAACAGAACTTAAATGGCAGGCGAAAACCTGTGGAAAATCCATCCAGGAAGTGCTATTATTTTGAAATGGGTGTTTTTCCATTGAAAGCCTATCCACCATTTAAAGGGATGGGACCCTGTTTCCGTTCCCCATGGCTTCCACTAGCTGTGAACAGTCGTTAGACATTGTTTCAGGCCTTTATTCTGTAAAATGAGGGAGAATGATCAGTTTCAATGAGAGGCCATTGGAATTTCCCCAACCTGTTTGGTGCGCAATCCCAAGAGCATGCCTCTTGTTTTTCTTTAATATTGACGACGCTATTGTCCGGTTGAAATATTATCGATTATGTAGGCTAAAAACAACCTGAGGATTGATTAGAAACATCGTTTGACATGTTTCTACGAACTTTACGGATACTATTTGGAATTTGTCTGCCTCGTGACCACATTTGAGCCATTGGATTACTGAACAAAATGCGCCAACAAATGGAGGTTTTTGGATATAAAGAGGGACTTTCGAACAAAACAAACATTTATTGTGTTACTGGGAGTCTTGTGAGTGCAACCATACGAAGATCAAATGTAAGTGATTAATTTTATTGATATTTCTGACTTTCATGACTAATCTACTTGGCTGCTAACTGTTTGTAATGTTTTGTGTGCTGAGCGCTGTCCTTAGATAATCTCATGGTTTGCTTTCGCCGTAAAGCCTTTTTCAAATCTGACACGGCGGCTGGATTAACAAGTTAAGCTTTATTTTATGTATTGCACTTGTGATTTCATGAAAGTTAAATATTTATAGGAATATTTATTGTTAATTTGAATTTGGCACTCTGCAATTTCACCGGAAGTTGTCGAGGTGGGACGCTAGTGGGCCAGATGTATACAGAATGGTGTCGTCTGCGTAGAGGTGGATCAAGGAATCACCCGCAGCAAGAGCGAGATCATTGATATATACAGAGAAAAGAGAGTCGGCCCGAGAATTGAACCCTGTGGTACCCCCATAGAAACTGCCAGAGGTCCGGACAACAGGCCCTCTGATTTGACACACTAAACTCTGTCTGAGAAGTAATTGGTGAACCAGGCAAGGCAGTCATTTGAGAAACCAAGGCTATTGAGTCTGCCGATAAGAATACGGTGATTGACAAGAGTAGAAAGCCTTGGCCAGGTCGATGAAGACGGCTGCACAGTACTGTCTTTTATCGATGGCGGTTATGATACGTTTAGTACCTTGAGCGTGGCTGAGGGGCACCCGTGACCAGCTCGGAAACCAGATTGCACAGCGGAGAAGGTAGGGTGGGATTCGAAATGGTCAGTGATCTGTTTGTTAACTTTCAAAGACTTTAGAAAGGCAGGGCAGGATGGATATAGGTCTGTAACAGTTTGGGTTTAGAGTGTCTACCCCTTTGAAGAGGGGGATAACCACGGCCGCAATCCAATCTTTAGGAATCTCAGACAATACGAAAGAGGTTGAACAGACTAGTAATAGGGGTTGCGACAATGGCAGAGGATAATTTTAGGAAGCTGATTTGTATGGATCCAGATTCTGCAACTCTTTCAGGACATCAGTTGTCTGGATTTGGGTGAAAGAGAAGCAGGGGGGGCTTAGGCCAGTTGCTGCACGGGGTGGCAGAGCTGCTTACCAGGGTTGGGGTAGCCAGGTGGAAAGTGTGGCCAACCATCCTCCAAAATTCCATGACCATCACAACCCTACCTACACCAGCTAGCTACAGTAGCTACCTTGGTTTGACAAGTTCTTGCTTCGAAATCCTTTTTCGAAGCTGCTCCAGTAAACAAACCAATGGCAAGTCATTAGCGTAAGACCGAAAAGGCGCCCAGGAAAAGTTGAACATTCTAGAAACAAAGAGCTACTGTGTCAGAATGTAAACAATCCTCTAACCACAACTATATGGATGGAAGCAATCGGGTTGTTGTTGCTATTAGCATTGCTGGAAACCACACTCTCCTTATGGAGTGGCAAACAACAGGGGTTTAGAGGAGTTGGATTTGCTGCTTTTTCTGATTCTACTGCTGTACTATTCGGACCTGTAACGTGGATAATCAAGTCTGTTTCAAAACGGTAAATCTTGAGGTAATGAGATTTACTTTTGCCAAGAGGCTAAAGCAGTGTGATTTAAGTGTAAAATATTGCTTTGGCAAACTTTGCAGGTTAAATGACAAGCAGTAAGAGTCATTGTGAGTGGGTTAATAGTGACACTTGAAGACAAGAGATTGGTTAGTAGTGAATTGGCAGAACATTCTGGATAGAATAGAACAGGTTGTTTCTATTATCACAGTTCTAACTCAGTGGGACTCAGAGTTGTAAATAGGGTGTGACATGTACTTTCCATTCAAAAAAAAAAAGTGAGAACTTTCCAATCAATTTATTTTAGTTTCCCCTATTATTTCTGATGAACAAAAGGGCACAATGATGCATGAGGAAGCATTTACATTGCTTAATACTTTACACTTGTGGGAATTGAAATGTTTTACAGAAGAAATATGAAATGCATAACCATTGTAGCAGTTGAAAGGGAAGAGTTTGGCGATAATGGGACAATTATTACACTAAAGGTAAAGATACAACAGTTCACCAGACAAGACTGAATCCAACCATTACACTTGATTTTCTATACATGTTGCCGCATTTGTTGATAACGAAATCTGAAAATACACGGGAGACATTCAGTAACATGATAAGACTATTCCTGGAAAATGTGGGGTCGGTGCATCATAAGACAAACAAATGACAGGGGTTTGGTTGAGGACTAACTGGTGACCCCAAGTGGCCACACACACCTCTCCAAAGTGTGCACAATTCCTAAGCAATTTCAATGCACTTCTAATGATTCAAAGAACAGCCTTCAACTCTTCTTGTCGAGCACGGTGCTCAAGTTCAGAATGCCCGCCAGTCGAAATCCATACAGCGCTGTGAAGAACATAGCCAGAGCTCTGACGTCATGTATAGCATGTTACTGTACAGCCACTATGTTCCAATTTAGACGCTTATTAGTGACATTTTCAACCCATATACTGGTATGAGTGTAAAGGGTTTGGAAACAACCAAGTGTGTATCACCTTAACTGCAAAATAACCACAGATTGCTTTGCTGTTGCTATGGCCCCTTCTCTCCTTTCATTAGTAACTGAATATTTCAACCAGGTAGCATATTTACATTTTAGTCACTTAGTACAGGGTTTCCCAAACTCGGTCCTGGGGGCCCCCCTGGGTGCACATTTAGGTTTTTCCCTAGCACTACACAGTTGATTCAAATAACCAACTCATCATCAAGCTTGGATTATTTGAATCAGGGCCCCCACCAGAGAGTTTGGGAAACCCTGATTTAGCAGACGCTCTTATCCAGAGCGACTTACAGTTAGTGCACTCATCTTAAGATAGCTAGGTGGGACAAACACATATCAGTCAATAGTATATATTTTTTCCACAAAGTAGCTATCAGCAAAGTCAGCGCTAGTAAGGGAGATTTCTTTTCACAAATAAGGAGAACTAAGCATGTTATCTGCTTCACTCTAAATATGGCTACAGTGCAAACACACTAAAACACTATACGTGCCTTCTAAAATGATTTAAGTGCACTGAAAGGTGAAACAAGTGGGCCTAGACAGTCAAAGCCAAACCACAACAGGATTTCCTCACTCACACTACAGAAAGCTGAAGGGTTGGAAGAGCAACCAGTGGGAAACATGCCAACTATTCGTCATTATGGCAGAATGAGAGAACGTGCATGTTACTTCATCCCATGTTATTTATTTAGACTTCAATACCATCTTGCCATTTCTCTCTGAAACTGGGAGGGTGACTTTTCAGAGGGACCATCTGTCAACAGGCATACGTCACTCTGCCACAGGGCCTAGCAGTGACAAGTGTTGATTGATGATGCCAGTTTATGACAAGTCCGAAGGTTCTGACAGAACATGGTCATGACAAAAACATTACTCAGGTAAGATAGCTGGGCTTGGCTACTGCACAAGGCTATACATGTTTAGAGTATTTCTGTCATTGTTTCTGTCAATGTGTACAGTACAATTGTTAGGTATTGTGTTTTGTGTGGATCCCATTAAAGTAACAGATGAGGATCTGGGCAAACACGTAATAGCAGGATTTCCTGAGGTGCCCCTCATTGTAACACTTACTTCGAACAGGGTCACAATAGGTAGGGTTTTCCCCCGTCACGTGACTTTGTACTTCAATGGACGTGCCTCTGGGACACGATGTTCTGGATGGGTTTGTAGTTTCAGATGATTCGTTACTGCCACAAGCATCTAGGATCAAAGCACACAACATAAGAAATTGAACAACTGTTTAGCCTAAAAAGAAGGGTGGAGGGAGAGCACGACAAACAGATTGTTTGCATGCCCTCCGTTGAACAACTCAACTGGTCAAAATAAAGATGCATTATGTACTTCTATTCAGAAACAGATGTAAAAGGTGATGAGAAGGTCAACTTCGGTGGACGTAATACTAATTCCAGAGACAGAAGGACAAGCCAAGCCAAGCCAGGGCTGCCTTATTTTTGCCAGAGAAAACATTGTCCCTTTCCGTTCCTTTGTCGAAAGGTTACACAACAGAGTTGGGAGCAAGGCGGTTCAGGTAAAAGCCAATGCCAGATTTCTGGATCTAATTTTCTCTACTCCCGGCTGTGCACTACCTGCCAAGGTTGTTAGAGCCATAAAAACAGCATTCATCTACATTGAAAAACGTATGTAGGTAAAAACCTGCTCCAATAACTATGCAAAAGGTCAGCCCGTCTCTCTGAGTGACGTTATTAGTACTGTGTGTTCCCTCATCAAATACTGTACATTAAATGATCATTGCAAGAGTGCCATCTCCATTCCTGCTGTGTTTAGCCAATAGGCTACAACAACAAAAAACATCTACAATGCCTTTATGACATACAAAAAGAAAGGAGAACCAAGGCACTCTTCATACAATTAATTAAAATGCCTTTATTTGTATGGCATACTCAATGGAAACAAAGTTTTACATTTCTCATGCGTTTAGGCTGCATGGCTTTCGTCAGGGAATCTTTATGGCATAGTTGAAAAAACAAATTCCCGGTTGCTTCAGACCAGATCCTGTTTTTTGTTTTCTTCTTCATTTTATGTTTTGGTTGTAACCATAGCCCTTTTCATGTTGTTTTGTTCTGGAAATGAAGGTGATGAATGGCTCAGCACAACATGGCAAATGTTATTTTCCTTAGCCGGATGATGTATTTGTTGCAGGCCTGTAATGCTGTCGCTCTGTTTAGTAAGCAATGGAAGATAGATAAATGAGCCACAGTGGCTCTAGAGATACGGCCCAATCTTAGCCAGAGGCAGGGGCTGATAGATGGCAAGTCTTTAGTCTTGGTGTGACTCCCTCCCTCTCAGATCGATGCACACTTACAGTAGCAGTGTGTGATGCATCGCTGTATTTAGTGATTACAGTTAGAAATAAATTAGCCTATTCTCAGAACATCTACAGCCTCCTGAGAGAGGGGAAATCCAGTCTTAACTGAGAAAGGCTTTGAAGGTCCAGCGAAAATCCATTTGCCACCCGTCCCTGTGATTGCTTACTCTGTCCTACTTTGCTATTTTTGACAGTGCTGTAATGATGCTTGGTATAAATAGGATGGGTAACGGTTCAGTGGCTGTTTGAAAGAAGAAGGGGGAAAAAAAACGGGGCCAAGCTTATTTTACATGTGATAATCTTACGGGCAACTAGAAAGTTAATTAAAAACTATAATTGGCTGTGGTTCCTGCTAATAGTCACCAAGGCGTTCCTTCAATCTTTATTGTGAAATAATGAAAACATTATCATGCCTAATGCTGGTGTATAGCTACTGATGTCTGGCAAAACGACAGGAATATAATTTAGAGGGAATGGGTTCATGTTGGTTGTTATTATTGTTCTGAGTGAACTGATGGATTCTGACATGGAAGGAAAACAAGATCATGATTTCAATGATGACTAATTTCCCATCTTGACCAAGTTATTATTGATGGAATATCCCAGCAATGGTAAATTGACAACAGTGTTAATTGAAAGTGGAAGAGATGTAGAGCACAAGTACAACACCAGTCACCAACTAAATAAACAACAATTGCATAACAGTCATGTTGTCAGCCCTTATATGCAGTATAATATCATACCGTGAGAGTTTGGAAGAAGAGGACTTGTCTCCTGTTGAAGGTCCTTCCCTGGCCCAGCAGGCCCTTCCAGAGGTAAGACGGTCTCAGTGGACATGAGACAGTCCTCTTGGAGTGATACGCGACAGATAAAGATGAGCCTCCTTTTCCTCCTTAGTCTTCAACCCTGGGAATTTGAATGTAGACTTGAGTAACAAACCTATACTCAAGTAAACGAAAATGAGCAAGTTACTGGTTCTCTCTCATTGAGAGCAGAGTATGAGTGACGTCAAACCACAATGTCGTTAAAAGTAAGTGGAATTTTCCCACTTTACTGCATTACATAAACTATAGAAACGGAAAGTAAATCTTAAACTAAGTCGTTTAAATGTATAAATATGGTTATTTATTATCGAATAAATCATAAGCCATACTATGTAAACATGTATAATAAGTTTGTTGATAAGTACCTTACAAACATGACAACTCCCTGTCTCAAGTTTGACTCACTCCCATCCCTCCTCCACAGTGAAACGCCTTCTCGTTGGAAAATTCCGCACGAGTTGTAAATTCAAATATCTCCAAAGTTATCAAAACGTTTCCAATGATTCCGTTTATCGCGCTATTCGCGCGGGAAAAGTTGAAATATTACTCCTAATGTCATCGACATTCTGCTGGTTCGCTTGAAAAAAGTTTGGACTAAAACATTTTCATCATATCCGGATTCCCGAAAGCCACTCGCGCATGCTCGGCCAGCTGCAGAAATTAGAGAGTTCGTGTGCAGTGTGTCTAAGGACCATGGGAAAATGTTGGAGAAGTAAACTTTGACGTGGTAACTATTGCCACTTGACTGTATCCTTAACAAAGTGTCCTCGAAGTATAGCTGCTGCTCTTTTGCTCTGAATAGTATTACCTATCTTGATATCCATCGATGCACCTTGTCCAATCATGTGGCAGAGCATCCTCCAAGTCATCACACAACTCAAATAGTTTTTATCTAACTATTAGGCTGATCACTACTGAAGTTTAAAACTTATTGAAGAGTACTTTTTTAAAAAATAATAAGTTGCATGGACTCTGTGCAATAATAATGTTTAAGATGATTTTTGAATTACTACCTAATCTCTGTAACTCACACAAACAGGTATCTTGTAAGGTGCCTCAATCAAGCAGGGAATTTCCAATACAGATTCAACCAGAAAGACCTGGGAGATTTTCCAATGACTCACAAAGAAGGTAGATAAATTGATAGATAAATATACAGTACCAGTCAAAAGTTTGGACACACCTACTTATTCCAGGGTTTTTCTTTATTTTTACTATTTTCTACATTGCAGAATAATAGTGAAGACATCAAAACTATGAAAAAACACATATGGAATAATGTATTAACCAAAAAAGTGTTAAACAAATCTAAATATTATATATTTGAGATTTTTCAAAGTAGGCATCCTTTGCCTTGAGGACAGCTTTGCACACTCTTGGCATTCTCTCAACCAGCTTCATGAGGTAGTCACCTGAAATACATTTCAATTAACAGGTGTGCCTTGTTAAAAGTTAAATAGTGGAATTTCTTTCCTTCTTAATGCATTTGAGCCAATCAGTTGTGTTGTGACTAGGTAGGGGTGGTATATAGAAGATGGTATTTTACCAAATAGGGCTAAGTCCATATTATGGCAACAACAGCTCAAATAAGCAAAGAGAAATGACACTCCATCATTACTTTAAGACATCAAGGTCAGTCAATGCGGAAAATTTCAAGAAAGTTTCAAGTGCTGTCGCAAAAACGGTCAAGTGCTATGATGAGACTGGTTCTCAAGAGGACCGCCACAGGAAAGGAAGACCCAGAGTTACCTCTGCTACAGAGGATACGTTCATTAGAGTTACCAGCCTCAGAAATTGCTGCCCAAATAAATGCTTCACAGAGTTTAAGTAACAGACACATCTCAAGATCAACTGTTCAGAAAAGACTGCATGAATCAGGCCTTCATGGTCGAATTGCTTCAATGAAACCACTGCTAAAGGACACCAATAATAAGAAGATATTTGCTTGGGCCAAGAAACTCAAGCAATGGACATTAGACCGGTGGAAATCTGTCCTTTGGTCTGATGAGTCCAAATTTGAGATTTTTGGTTCCAACAGCCATGTCTTTGTGAGACACAGAGAAGGTGAACGGATGATCCCCGCATGTGTGGTTCCCACTGTGAAACATGGAGGAGTTGGTGTGATGGTGCTTTGCTTTACTATGACCCAACACACCTCCAAGCTTTTTAAGGGATATTTGGCCAAGAAGGAGAGTGGTGGAGTGCTGCATCAGATGACCTGGCCTCCACAATCACCCAACCTCAACCCAATTGAGATTGTTTGGGATGAGTTGGACCGCAAAGTGAAGGAAATGTGCTCAGCATATGAGGGAACTCCTTCAAGACTGTTGGAAAAGCATTCCAGATGAAGCTGGTTGAGAGAATGCCAAGAGTGTGCAAAGCTGTCATTTTTTATTTTTTCACCTTTATTTAACCAGGTAAGCTAGTTGAGAACAAGTTCTCATTTACAGCTGCGACCTGGCCAAGAATAAAGCAAAGCAGTTCGACACATACAACAACATAGAGTTAAGCATGGAATAAACAAAACATACAGTCAATAACAGAGTTGAAGAGAATCTATATACAGTGTGTGCAAATGAGGTAAGATAAGGGAGGCAATAAATAGGCCATGGTGGCGAAGTAATTACAATATACCAATTAGACACTGGAGTGATTGATGTGCAGAAGATGAATGTGCAAGTAGAGATACTGGGGTGCAAAGGAGCAAAATAAATAAATACAGTATGGAGATGAGGTAGTTGGATGGGCTATTTGCAGATGGGCTATGTACAGGTGCAGTGATCTGTGAGCTTAAAGCTAGTGAGGGGGATATGAGTCTCCAGCTTCAGTGATTTTTGCAGTTTGTTCCAGTGATTGGCAGCAGAGAACTGGAAGGAAATTTGTTGAGTAGAGTCATTTTGTAAATGACATTGCCGAAGTCGAGGATCGGTAGGATGGTCAGTTTTACAAGGGTATGTTTGGCAGCATGAGTGAAGGATGCTTTGTTTTGCGAAATAGGAAGCCGATTCTAGATTTAATTTTGGATTGGAGATGCTTAATGTGAGTCTGGAAGGAGAGTTTACAGTCTAACCAGACACTTAGCTATTTGTAGTTTTCCACATATTCTAAGTCAGAACCGTCCAGAGTAGTGATGCTGGACAGGCAGGCAGGTGCGGGCAGCGACCGGTTGAAAAGCATGCATTTAGATTTACTTGCATTTAAGAGCAGTTGGAGGCCACGGAAGGAGAGTTGTATGGCACTGAAGCTCGTCTGGAGGTTAGTTAACACAGGGTCCAAAGAAGGGCCAGAAGTATACAGAATGGTGTCGTCTGCGTAGAGGTGGATCAGAGAATTACCAGCAGCATCAAGGCAAAGGGTGGCTACTTTGAAGAATCTCAAATATATATTTTGATTAACAATTTTTTAGTTACTTCATGATTCCTTATGTGTTATTTCATTGTCTTCACTATTACTCTACAATGTAGAAAATAGTACAAAATAAAGAAAAACCCTGGAATGAGTAGGTGTGTCCAAACTTTTGACTGGTACTGTATATATATTTTTTAAGCAGATATTGAATATCACTTTGAGCATGGTGAAGTTATTAATTTATACACTTTGGATGGTGCACCAATACACCCAGTCACTACTAAGATAAAGGCGTCCTTCCTAACTCAGTTGCTGGAGAGGAAGGAAACCGTCTATCGGTTGGGACGTTAAACGAGTGTCCTGACTCTCTGTGGTCAATAAAGAACCCATGGTAGTTGTCGTAAGAGTAGGGCATAGGAGGCTGCTGAGGAGAGAACGGATCATAATAATGGCCAGAACGGAGCAAATGACTTTTTAAAAATATATTTGATACCATTCCACCCATTCCACTTCAGTCATTACCACTAGCCCTTTCAACCCAATTATGGTGCCCCCAACCTTCCCAATCTGGCCCTCATACCATCATGGCCACCTAATCGTCCCCAGCATCCAATTTGCTCATTCATCCCCCTACTCTTCCCTGTAACTATTCCCCATGTCATTCCTGTAAATGAGAATGTGTTCTCAGTCTACTTACCTGGTAAAATATGGATACTTTTTTTTTTAAATGCTCAGGGATTTCACCATGAGGCCAATGGTGACGTTAAAACAGTTACATGTTTAATGGCTGTGATAGGAGAAAACTGAGGTTGGATCAACATCATTGTACTTACTCCACAATACTAACCTAAATGACTGAGTGAAAAGACGGAAGCTTGTACAGAATAAAATATTTCAAAACGTATCCTGTTTGCAACAAGGCACTATAGTAAAACTGCAAAAAAATGTGGCAAAAAAAAACACTTTTTGTCCTGGATACAAAGCGTTATGTTTAGGACAAATCCAACACAACACGTCCCTGAGTAAAACTATTGATATTTTCAAGCATGATGGTGGCTGCATCATGTTATGGGTATGCTTGTCATCGGCAAGGACTAGGGAGTTTTTTAGGATAAAAAAAAAAACGGAAATAGAGCTAAGCACAGGCAAAATCCTAGAGGAAAGCCTAGTTCAGTCTGCTTTCCAACAGACACTGGGAGACAAATTCACCTTTTAGCAGGACAATAACCAAAAAAACAAGGCCAAATATACACTGGAGTTGCTTACCAAGATGACATTGAATGTCCCTGAGTGGCCTAGATACAGTTTTGACTTAAATTGGAATGAACTGGCTGTCTATCAATTATCAACAACCAACTTGAAAGAGCTTGAAGAATTAAAAAAATAATAATGTGCAAATATTGTACAATCCAGGTGTGCAAAGCTCTTAGAGACTTACCCAGAAATACTCAGAGCTGTAATCGCTGCCAAAGGTGATTCTAACATGTATCGAATACATATCTAATCAAGCTATATTAGTTACATAAAAATATATATATATTTTTTTACAAATGTTATAATTTATCTTCCACTTTGACAGAGTATTTTGTGTAGCTTGTTGAAGAAAAAAAAGTCAAAAAAAAACTATTCTAATCCCACCTGGTAACACAGCAAAATGTGGAAAAAGTGAAGGGGTGTGAATACATTCTGAAGGTGCTGTATTCTCCTACTTTGAAGGGGTAAGAGGGGCAGGCTCTAGTTGAGAGCCTGCCCCTAAATATGTATCTACAAGCACACACATAGGGCCTCCCAACTGGCACAGCGCAGTACTTGAGGCATCACTACAGACACAAGTTTGATCCCAGGCGACAAGGAAACCCATTAGGCAGCACACAATTGGCCCAGCATTATCCAGATTAGTGGAAAGTTTGACCAGTCAAGATGTGCTTGTCCCATCACGCTCTAGCGAGCACTTCAACTACAATAACATTCTCAATAACGGTTACAGAAAAAAAAAAAAATCTTGCTATGACTTTGATGTCTTGTTGTTTATCTACCTTGAACACACTGTATGTCGCTCTGGATATGTTTGCCTGTTGAACGACCAAATGTAAATGGAAAACAAAAACACTTGTAAAGCATGTTGGGTATTATGCTAATAAGCCCCGCCCCCAAACAAGTCCACATTTTGTTTCTGATCAGGCCAAATCTGAACGAATCATAGACGTCTAGGCTACGTTTCACAAGTTTGAACAGTAGAGTACAGTACTGTATGGTATGGTACAGTATAGTAGAGTTTTATCACTGGAGCCGATATCCCTGCTTTCCAGGACCTCTATGCCAGGCAGAGTCAGAGAAAGGCCTAAAAAATTGTCAAAGACTCTAGCCGCCCAAGCTATAGACTGTTCTCTCTGCTACCACACTGCAAGCTGTACCAGTGCACCAAGTCTGAACCCAACAGGAACCTGAACAGCTTCTACAGTCAAGCCATATGACTGCTAAACAAGACTTCTAAATAGCTAATCAAATGGATACGCGGACCACCTGCACTAACTCCCCTGCCCTCCAGGACAACTCCAGGACGCCCTCCAGGACACCTACACCACCCGATGTCACAGGAAGGCCATAAAGATCCTCAAGGACAACAACCACCCGAGCCACTGCCTGTTCACCCCGCTATCATCCAGAAGGCGAGGTCAGTACAGGTGCATCAAAGCAGGGACCGAGAGACTGAAAAACAGCTTCTATCTCAAGGCCATCAGACTGTTAAACAGCCACCACTAACATTGAATGGCTGCTGCCAACACACTGACTCAACTCCAGCCACTTTAATAATGGAAATGGATGGAAATTGATGTAAAAATATATCACTAGCCACTTTAAACAATGCTACTTAATATAATGTTTACATACCCTATATTTCTCATCTCATATGTATATACTGTACTCTATATCATCTACTGCATCTTTATGGAATACATGTATCACTAGCCACTTTAAACTATGCCACTTTGTTTACATACCCTACATTACTCATCTCATATGTATATACTGTACTCGATACCATCTACTGCATCTTGCCTATGCCGTTCTGTACCATCACGCAGTCATATATCTTCATGTACATATTCTTTATCCCTTTACACTTGTGTGTATAAGGTAGTAGTTTTGGAATTGTTAGGTTAGATTACTCATTGGTTATTACTGCATTGTCGGAACTAGAAGCACAAGCATTTCGCTACACTCGCATTAACATCTACTAACCATGTGTATGTCACAAATAAAATTGGATTTGATTTGAACTCTCTTGCACTGACTCTATGCACACACTGGACTCTACCCATACACTCAAACATACTTACACTGACACCCCAACACACACATACACCCACTACAAACGGCCACACACAACATGTGCACACACGCATACTTACAAACATACACACACACACACACACACACTGCTGCTACTATCTATTATCTATCCTGTTGCTTAGTCACTTTACCCCTACCCACAGTGCATTTGAAAAGTATTCAGACTTTTTTCACATTGTTACGTTACAGCCTTATTCTAAATCGTTTTTTCACTCATCAATCTACAAACAATGCCCTATATTGACAAAGCAAAACAGGTTTAGACATTTTTGCACATTTATTAAAAATAAAAAACTGAAATATCAAGTTTATCTGCTTGAGTATGACACTACAATCTTGTCACACCTGTATTTGGGGAGTTTTTCCCATTCTTCTCTGCAATTCCACTCAAGCTCTGACAGGTTGGATGGGGAGCATCACTTCACAGCTATTTTCAGGTTTTGTCAGTGATGTTCGATCGGGTTCAAATCCGTGCTCTGGCTGGGCCACTCAAGGACATTCAAAGCCACTCCTGCGTTGTCTTGGCTGTGTGCTGAGGGTCGTTGTCCTGTTGGAAGGTGAACCTTAACGCCAGTCTGATGTCCTGAACACCCTGGAGCAGATTTTCATCAAGGATCTCTCTGTACTTTTCTCCATTCATCTTTCCCTCAATCCTGACTAGTCTCCCAGTCTTCTTTTACGGACTCTGAACCAATTGTGCTATTGTGTGTGTTTTTTCGCATTATTTGTAACTTATTTTTGTACATAATGTTTCTGCCACCGTCTCTTATGATGAAAATAGCTTCTGGATATCAGGACAAAGATGTTTTCTTTAACAAGTGGGACGCAAAGGATTTTCTTCAGACACCCTACAAGGCCCACATCCCCGTCATTCTCAGGAGAAAGTGACGGAGAAATTAGGAACGTAGGTCGGGGTGCCTTGTAAGGATCCGACGGCAAGTGTGTAACCTGCCTCTACCAAAAGTCCTATTAGCCAAAGTTCAATCATTATATAACAAAATAGACAAATTACGATCATGAATATCCTACCAACTGTACATTTAAAAACTGTAATATCTTATATTTCACAGTGTAGTGGCTGAATGACGACTTGGATAAAATATAGCTGGCAGGGTTTACTCTGCATCGGCAAGCTAGAACAGTTACCGTCGGTAAGACAAGGGGTGTCGGTCTGTGTATATTTGTAAACAACAGCTGGTGCACAAAATCTAATATTTAAGGAAGTCTCAAGGTTTTGCTCGCCTGAGGTAGAGTATCTCATGATAAGCTGTAGACTACACTATTTACCAAGAGAGTTTTCATCTATATTCTTCGGAGCTGTCTATTTACCACCACAAATCGATGCTAGCACTAAGTCCATACTCAGTGAGCTGTATAAGGCCATAAGCAAACAGGAAAAGCCTCATCCAAAGGCAGCATGCCTATTGGCCGGGGACTTTAATGCAGGGAAACATAAATTCGTAATACCATTTTTTTAATACCTAATCCCTCTGCCTCTATGTGGCAAATCTGACTATAATTCCATCCTCCTCATTCCTGCTAACAAGCAAAAACTAAAGCAGGAAGCACCAGTGACTCGGTCAATAAAGAAGTGGTCAGATGACCTAGATGCTAAGCTACAGGACTGTTTTGCTAGCACAGACTGGAATAGGTTCCGGGATTCTTCCGATGGCATTGAGGAGTACACCACATCAGTCACTGGTTTCATCAACATGTGCATCGATGACGTCGTCCCCACAATGACTGTAAGTACATACCCCAACCAGAAGCCATGGATTACAGTGCCTTGCGAAAGTATTCGGCCCCCTTGAACTTTGCGACCTTTTGCCACATTTCAGACTTCAAACATAAAGATATAAAACTGTATTTTTTTGTGAAGAATCAACAACAAGTGGGACACAATCATGAAGTGGAACAACATTTATTGGATATTTCAAACCTTTTTAACAAATCAAAAACTGAAAAATTGGGCGTGCAAAATTATTCAGCCCCTTTACTTTCAGTGCAGCAAACTCTCTCCAGAAGTTCAGTGAGGATCTCTGAATGATCCAATGTTGACCTAAATGACTAATGATGATAAATACAATCCACCTGTGTGTAATCAAGTCTCCGTATAAATGCACCTGCACTGTGATAGTCTCAGAGGTCCGTTAAAAGCGCAGAGAGCATCATGAAGTACAAGGAACACACCAGGCAGGTCCGAGATACTGTTGTGAAGAAGTTTAAAGCCGGATTTGGATACAAAAATATTTCCCAAGCTTTAAACATCCCAAGGAGCACTGTGCAAGCGATAATATTGAAATGGAAGGAGTATCAGACCACTGCAAATCTACCAAGACCTGGCCGTCCCTCTAAACTTTCAGCTCATACAAGGAGAAGACTGATCAGAGATGCAGCCAAGAGGCCCATGATCACTCTGGATGAACTGCAGAGATCTACAGCTGAGGTGGGAGACTCTGTCCATAGGACAACAATCAGTCGTATATTGCACAAATCTGGCCTTTATGGAAGAGTGGCAAGAAGAAAGCCATTTCTTAAAGATATCCATAAAAAGTGTCGTTTAAAGTTTGCCACAAGCCACCTGGGAGACACACCAAACATGTGGAAGAAGGTGCTCTGGTCAGATGAAACCAAAATTGAACTTTTTGGCAACAATGCAAAACTTTATGTTTGGCGTAAAAGCAACACAGCTGAACACACCATCCCCACTGTCAAACATGGTGGTGGCAGCATCATGGTTTGGGCCTGCTTTTCTTCAGCAGGGACAGGGAAGATGGTTAAAATTGATGGGAAGATGGATGGAGCCAAATACAGGACCATTCTGGAAGAAAACCTGATGGAGTCTGCAAAAGACCTGAGACTGGGACAGAGATTTGTCTTCCAACAAGACAATGATCCAAAACATAAAGCAAAGTCTACAATGGAATGGTTCAAAAATAAACATATCCAGGTGTTAGAATGGCCAAGTCCAGACCTGAATCCAATCGAGAATCTGTGGAAAGAACTGAAAACTGCTGTTCACAAATGCTCTCCATCCAACCTCACTGAGCTCGAGCTGTTTTGCAAGGAGGAATGGGAAAAAATGTCAGTCTCTCGATGTGCAAAACTGATAGAGACATATCCCAAGCGACTTGCAGCTGTAATCGCAGCAAAAGGTGGCGCTACAAAGTATTAACTTAAGGGGGCTGAATAATTTGCACGCCCCATTTTTCAGTTTTTGATTTGTTAAAAAAGTTTGAAATATCCAATAAATGTCGTTCCACTTCATGATTGTGTTGTTGATTCTTCACAAAAAATACAGTTTTATATCGTTATGTTTGAAGCCTGAAATGTGGCAAAAGGTCGCAAAGTTCAAGGGGGCCGAATACTTTCGCACGGCACTGTAGATCCGCATTGAGCTAAAGGGTAGAGCTGCCGCTTTCAAGGAGAGTGACTCTAACCCGGACCCTTATAAGAAATCCTGCTATGCCATAAGACAAACAAACAGTCAAAGCGTCAATACAGGACTAAGATTGAATCATACTACACTGGTTCCAATGCCCTTTGGGTGGGCAGGGCTTGCTAACTATTACAGACTACAAAGGGAAGCACAGCCGCGAGCTGCCTAGTGACACGAGCCTACCAGACGAGCTAGATTACTTCTACGCTCGCTTCAAGGCAAGCAACAATGAAGCATACATCAACTGTTCCGGACGACTGTGTGATCACACTCACCGTAGCCGATATGAGTAAGACCTTTAAACAGGTCAACATTCACAAGGCCGCGGGACCAGACGGATTACCTGGACGTGTACTCCGAGCATGCGCTGACCAACTGGCAAGTGTCTTCACTGACATTTTCAAACTGTGAAACATTTTCAATCAACATGTTTCAAGCAGACCACCATAGTCCCTGTGCCCAAGAACACTAAAGTAACCTGCCTAAATGACTACCGATTTGTAGCACTCACATCTGGGAACATGAATTGCTTTGAAAGGCTGGTCATGGCTCACATCAACACCATTATCCCAGAAACCCTAGACCCACTCCAATTTGTATACCACCCCAGCAAATCCACAAATGATGCAATCTCTATTGCACTCTGCCCGTTCCCACCTGGACAAAAAGAACACCTACGTGAGAACGCTATTCATTGACTGCAGCTCAGCATTCAACACCATAAGTGCCCTCAAAGCTCATCAATAAGCTAAGGACCCTGGGACTAAACACCTCCCTCTGCAACTGGATCCTGGACTTCCTGACGGAACACCCCCAGGTGGTAAAGTTAGGTGACAACACAGTTACCACACTGATCCTCAACAGGGGGCCCCTCAGGGGTGCGTGCTCAGCCCCCTTCTGTACTCCCTGTTCACCCATGACTGCCTGGCCAGTCACGACTCCAACACCATCATTAAGTTTGCCAACACAACAACAGTGGTAGGCCTGATCACCAACAATGATAGACAACCTATAGGGAGGAGGTCAGAGACTTGACAGTGTGGTGCCAGGACAACAACCTCTCTCTCAACGTGATCAAGTTGTAGTGGAGCAGGATGAGAGCTTCAACATCGTTGGTGTCCACATCAACAACAAACTATCATGGTCCAAACACACCAAGACAGTCGTGAAGAGGGCATGACAAAGCCTATGCCCCCTCAGGAGACTGAAAAGATTTGGCATGGGTCCTCAGGAAAAAAGTTATACAGCTACACCATTGAGAGCATTCTGACTGGTTGCATAACTGCTCTGCCTCCGACCACAAGGCACTACAGAGGGTAGTGCGTACGGCCCAGTACGTCACTGGGGCCAAGCTTCCTGCCATCCTGGACCTCTATACCAGGCGGTGTCAGAGGAAGGCCCTAAAAATTGTCAAAGACTCCATAGACACCCTAGTCATAGACTCTCTGCTACCGCATGGCAAGCGGTACCGGAGCACCAAGTCTAGGTCCAAGAGGCTTCTAAACAGCTTCTACCCCCAAGCCATAAGACTTCTGAACAGCTAATCAAATGGCTACCCAGACTATTTGCATTGCCCCCCCCCACACTCCTGCTACTCTCTTATTATCTATGCATAGCCACTTTAATAACTCTACCTGCATGTACATAATTACCTAATTTTCCTCGACACCGGTGCCCCGCACAGACACATTGACTCTGTACCAGTTCTTAAAACTGCATTGTTGAATAAGGGCTTGAAAGTAAGCATTTCACTGTAAGGTTGTATTCGGCGCATGTGACAAATAAAACTTGATTTGATTTCTGCCGCTGAAAAACATTCCCACTGTGTGATGCTGCCGCCACCATGCTTCACTGTAGGGATGGGGCCAGGTTTTCTCCAGACGTGACGCTTGGCATTCAGGCCAAAGTGTTCAATCTTGGTTTAATCAGACCAGAGAATCTTGTTTCTCATGGTCGGAGTCCTTTAGCTGCCTTTGGCAAACTCCAAATGGGCTGTCATGTGCCTTTTACTGAGGAGTGGCTTCCGCCTGGCCACGCTACCATAAAGTCCTGATTGGTGGAGAGCTGCCTTCTGGAAGGTTCTCCCATCTCCACAGAGGAACTCCTAAGCTCTTTCAGAGTGACCATTGGGTTCTTGGTCACATCCATGACCAAGGCTCTTCTCCCCCGTTGCTCAGTTTGGCCAGGTAGCCAGCTCTAGGAAGAGTCTTGGTGGTTCAAAACGTCTTTCATTTAAGAATGATTGAAGCCCCTGTGTTCTTGGGGACCGTCAATGCCGCAGACATTTTTTTGTACCCTTTTTGGTGCCTCAACACAATCCTGTCTCGGCGCTCTAAGGACAATTACTTCGACCTCATGGCTTGGTTTTTGCTCTGACATGCGCTGTCAACTGTGGAACCTTTTATAGACAGGTGTGTGCCTTTCCAAATGTCCAATCAATTGAATTTACCACAGGTGGACTCCAATCAAGTTGTAGAAACATCTCAAGGACAATCAATGTAATCAGGATGCACCTGAGCTCAATTCCGAGTCACTTAGCAAAGGGTAGTTATTTAAATAAGGTATTTCTGTTTTACATTTTTACAAAATTTGCATTTCAAAAAAATCTGTTTTCACTTTGTCATTATGAGGTATTGTGTGTAGTTTGATGAGGATTCTTTTTTTTAAATCAATTTTAGAAAAAGGCTGTAACGTAACAAAATATGGAAAATGTCAAGGGGTTTGAAAACTTTCCGAATGCACTGTATATGTAGATACAATATCTACCTCAATTACCTCGTACCCCTGCACATCATCTCGATACTGGTACTCCCTGTATATAGCCATGTTATTTTTACTCTTTATTGTTATTCATTATTCACTGTATATTTATTCCTTGTGTCACTATTTCTATTATTATATATATTTTTTATCTTTAATTATGCGCTGTTGGAAAAGGACCTGTAAACATTTCCCTGTTAGTCTACACCTGTTGTTTATGAAGCATGTGACAAATAACATTTGATTTGATATTGATTTGATTTTTATTTGTATTTGTATTCATTAGAGTAGAGTACAGTACAATATGGTACAGTACAGTAGATTTTAGTTCAGTAGAGTACAGTATGGTACAGTAGTACAGACTAGTTTAATTCAGTAGAGTAGAGTACAGTACAGTTTAATTCAGTAGAGTACATTATAATAATATACTGTACTTTATTCTACTGTACTGTACTCTAATGTACTGTACTGTGTCATACTCTACTTTTTGTAACTGTACTTTCCTATAGTGTACTGTAATGAACTGTACTCTGCTGTGCTCTACTGTACTGTACTGTGATGTCCAAACTTGTGAAGCAAATCTGAATCAATTATAGACGTCTATGTTTGGGCCAAATATAGGCTAGTCTGGACGAGATCAGACGTCTATAGATGTTGAAATCAAGGCCAGTCCAGACCAAATCTGAATCTGAACAACGTCTAAGATTGGTTCGGATATGATCCGGACCGCACCAAAAAGCAACAGCCGTGGACATTGGAATCAAGGCCTGTCCAGACCACACCAAAAAAAGACCTCCCAAAAAAATGGCAAGTCCGGACAGGACCAAAAAAAGACGTCCAAAAGTCGTTCCGTGCTTAGTGGGAACTGTCCTCACAGCTCTGTGCCAAATGTCTTAAAGAGACAACACGCTGTTTTCAAAACGTTTACATTGGACATGCATTTATTCAGTTCAACATTAGTTTTGAACTTTGTCTTCTTTTTAAACACAGATAGCACCCCATGCCGTGGCCTCTGTGCAGGATCCGTATAGGGCCTTTTGTTAGCGCAGTATCTTGCTGATTGCTATTATCTACCATGAACCATTTTGGTAACAGAAGTGAAATGTAACATGAGAATGGGATGACTGATGTGAAATATGCCCTCCTCATTGACTGGGTGAACTCCATTTTCTGCTCCTAATGCAGAAATCACTCCGGGTCTCTGGCATAATGATTTACGATGAATCTGTGTCAATGTTGAACTCACAAACCCCACATAATCCATCTTGCAGATATCTACCCACCTTGCAGTCGGACTGGTGGAACGCAGCATTCCCTGTTTCTAAGTGTTGAATCTATTACTGGGCTCATCTGTAATCACAGTGGGCCTTCGTGCCCCACAGATGGTAATTACCTGGATACAGATACTCTGTTAAAGGTAAAAACTCGGCAAACCACGGTTGCTGTGCTTCCAAGCTATTGCCCCTGTCTGTTTGGGGTGTTTCAATGGATGGTAACTGGGAACGGAAATGGCAAAAATTGCATTAAAGTAATAGGCCACAGATCTTGGTGGAATGGATATTGTACAAGTCAAAGATTGAATGCTGTGCACTGCAAATAACTCAAATACTGTATCTCGGATGTATATCTTCTTGCGCAAGTTCAGCTTCTTCTTTGAGACAGTGATTTTTCACGCATTCAGACTACACTGCAAAATCTATTCTCCCCTGCCTTTTTTAGAGAGTGACACACACTGACAAACACTATCTTGTGTGTGATCATGTGCGGTATCAGCGCCTAAATAAGTCGAGGTGGAATCCTCTGTGTACACACTACATCACAGCAGGTTGTCACATTGTGTCAGTGTCGTGTCAGCGCCGTGTCAGCATTGTGCATCTGTTGCAGTCACATCTCAGAAGACACAGGAAATGTCTCTATTGACTTCATCTGTTTGTTTGGCAGCCTGCCTGATTGCTGGAGTAGAAAGGATCCAGACAAAGCCAGTCAGTAATCCCTATTCAGTGAGTCCACTGTCCAAAACACATTACTTTACAGTGCAAAAAATGAAGCAAAACTATCTGTCACCACCGCTGCTACTCTAGTGATAAAAGGACATCCATCCGGTGTTATAATGTTGTAAACATTGCAACATGCAGCCCAGACACACTGTTTAGAGAAAGTTATAGAGTCCTGATATAGAAATGCAGTACCAGTCAAATGTTTGCACACAGCTACTCATTCCAGTTGTTTTTTATTTGTTATATTTTCTACATTGTAGAGTAATAGTGAAGACATCAAAACTATGAAATAACACACACGGATTCATGTAGTAACCAAAAAAAAGTGTTAAACAAATCTAAATAGATTTTAGATTCTTCAAAGTAGCCACCCTTTGCCTTGATGACAGCTTTGCACACTCTTGGCATTCTCTCAACCAGCTTCATGAGGTAGTCACCTGGAATGCAATCAGTTATGTTGTGACAAGGTAGGGGTGGTACAGAAGATATCCCTATTTGGTTAAAAAACAAAGTCCATATTATGGCAAGAACAGCTCAAATAAGCAAAGAGAAATGACAGTCCATCATTACAGTAAGACATGAAGGTCAGTCAATAAGGAAAATGTGAAGAACTTTGAAAGTTTCTTCAAGTGCAGTCGCACAAACCATCAAGCGCTGTGTTGAAACTGGCTCTCATGAGGACCGCCACAGGAAAGAAGATCCAGAGTTTAAGTTCATTAAAGTTAACTGCACCTCAGATGGCTGCCAAAATATGTCACGCCTACTCCCACAAGCTCCCACATCGACAAGCTTTCACACCTCAGCCAGATCGTCAGGCTCCTATGCCTCAGCCGGTTCACTGGGATTTTACACCCAGCCGGCTTGTCCAGTGCCTGTGCCTCGGCCGACCCGTCAGGCTGGCACAGGTGGGACGGTGGGTGGCGCCCCTAGAGGGGGGTACTGTCACGCCTGCTCCCGCTCTTCCCCCCTGGCGCTCGAGGGTGCCAGGCTGCCCTGCATTATGTACTCCTGCCACCATCATTACGCACAGCTGCCTTCCTTTGTCACGCGCATCAGCGATATTGGACTCACCTGGACTCAATCACCTGTTTATTACCTCCCCTATATTTGTTTCCCAGCTCTGTTCCCCGCTGCTGTATTGATTGTCGTCTGTCTTTGTGTCTCCCAGTTCTGACTCTGTCACGATCGTCGTAAGGAGCGGAACAAAATGCAGCGTGGTATGTGTTCATGATTATATTTGAATTAAAGAAAGCACTGAACACTGAATACAAACTATACAAAACAATAAACAAATAACGACCGTGAAGTTATAATGAGAACTGTGCTGACACAAGCAACTAACATAGACAATCACCCACAACCCACAATGACAAAACAGGCTACCTAAATATGACTCCCAATCAGAAACAATGACTAACACCTGCCTCTGATTGAGAACCATATCAGGCCAAACACAGAAACAGACAAACAAGACATCCAACATAGAATTCCCACTCAGATCACACCCTGACCAAACAAAACATAGAAACATACAAAGCAAACTATGGTCAGGGTGTGACACTGTTCCTGTCCTGTTGCATGTCCTTTCCAAATTAAATGTCAACTCCCCGTACCTGCTGCTCTTCTGCAGCGTCGTTCCTTACAAAATAAATGCTTCACAAGTTCAAGTAACAGACACATCTCAAGATCAACTGTTCAGAGGAGACTGTGTGAATCAGGCATTCATGGTCGAATTGCTGCAAAGAAACCACTACTAAAGGACACCAATAATAAGAAGAGACTTGCTTGGGCCAAGAAACACGAGCAAAGGACCGGTGGAAAATCTGTCCTTTGGTCTGAAGAGTTCAAATGTGAGATTCTTGGTTCCAACCGATGTGTCTTTGTGGGACGCAGAGTAGGTGAACGGATGATCTCCGCATGTGTGGTTCCCACCGTGAAGCATAGAGGAGGAGGTGTGATGGTGTGGGTGCTTTGCTGGTTACGGTGTCAGTGATTTATTTAGAATTCAAGGCACATTTAACCAGCATTCTGCAGCGATACGCCATCACATCTGGTTTGCTCTTAGTGGGACTATCATTTGTTTTTCTAGAGTGTGCAAAGCTGTCATCAAGGCAAAGGGTGGCGACTTTGAAGAATCTAAAATATCAAATATATTTGGATTTGTTTAACACTTTTTTGGTAACTACATGATTCCATATGTGTTATTTCGTAGTTGTGATGTCTTCACTATTATTAAACAATGCAGAAAATAGTACAAATTAAGAAAAAGTCTTGAATGATAAGGTGTGGCCAAACCTTTGACTGGTACTACATGTATACATTGTATTTGCCACAGAGGCCCACTCTGTCTGAGAGTCAAGGCACGTGCTTTGCAACTTGTTCCTAACTGATAATCAATGACAATACAAGCCAAATGAGAAAAGTGTCACTTAATTACAGTAGGCTATGTGGGTGCTCCTAGGTAAGAACAAACTGTTCAAAGCTAGGGGATGGAAATATGTCAGTGGTATTCAGATCTGGGCCTCATGCTGTTTTTTTCTCTTCCTGGAAGTTCATGATTGGTTGATTAATGGATTAATGTCATTGATTGCCCAGAAAGTCCACTCATTCTCAGCTCTGAATCAGTCCCTGATTAGAGGGAAAGAAAGGAAACCCTGCAGTGCTGAGGAGAACTTCAAGGCCCAGAGTTGAATAGCCCTAAACTAGGACCTGCTGATGTACTTCTAGTTAACTAAGAGGTACACCATGGTCCTTATGCATCGCTCTCACCAGCGGCCTGTGGTGGAAGCATTTGGTTTTTGTTATGGAATTAAAGTTTCACACCAAACGGTGTAAAAGAAAAGCGGTAGAACTGGAAACCTGTAATTATGCCTAATGAGCTTATTCTTCGGCGCTGTGATTGGAATCGAAATGTGAAACTTACCGACGGACCCGGGTCCTCGTCTTGACTTTAATGGCCAAGCGAAATGAGAAGGTGACACTTTGAACCACAACACCACGGCACAGCCACAATACACACCCGTAACTGATCAAACCTTCAAAGAAACTCACAAGGAAGTCAATGGTTAGAATGAGATGAACTTAATACGTCGAGCTTTGATGCTAACAGAGGACAAAATGCCAGCCATCCACAGACCAAGCTGACCGTGACATTGGGTGACCCTTGACGCCCTGCGTGATTAACAGCATTATGGTCATTTCTGACGGCTTTTGAAATACTCTCTGATCAACACTCTGCACCCTTTTATTGGTCTCACTGTCAGACACTGAGACGTACTTTGTTTTCACAGAGCAAGCCTAGTCTGGAGCTGTCTGCTTGAAACAAATGTGACATGAACAGACATGAGACTCATTAAAAAAAACAAGTTTCCTGGTGATCAGCACTGTTGGGTAATTACTATAATTGATTGGTGATTCAAATGCAAACAAACACCAGCTGCCTCAAGGGAAGGTAGAGAGGAAGAAGAAGAAGAAGAAGAAGAAGAAGAAGAAGAAGAAGAAGAAGAAGAAGAAGAAGAAGTGAGCAGCTGAGTAATATTGCTCCTCCGCTTGCCTTGGACACATCTGGACTCAAAATTTGGAATGAGTGAAGAATGCACATAATCAGTAGCAAATGTTCACACCGGGTCAGACTAGCCATGAGTTCATGAATATGTATCCCTCTCTCCAATAAAAAAACAAAAGAATGGCCCTTGGTCTGAGCAAAAGAGAGGTTGATGGAAAACCAATGTTTAAAAAACAAAAGACAGCTCGGCAGGTTTTCATGATGATAACGAAGGCCAGACGACTCATAGTCCACATGTACAGCAGCAGGACAACGTGACAGTTAGGCTATAACAATATGGCTGACAGCTCCTGATGATGGGATCCAAAGATCAAAGTCGAGGCCCATCTGCTGCTAATTTAACCTTGTTGACATTCTACCCCAAGCCACAGATACATGTGTCATATAATCCAATCCATCGCAGTCCTGCACTAATTTTCTGCTGTTGATACAGATGAGCAGAGACTAAGAGTGAATAAGAAGTTAATCTGAGTCAGAATTAGTTAGTTTTAAAAGTGGAACTGGACCCCCTGGCCCTGGGGATCATTGCAACACTCATCAGCACCCCCAAACACAGATACAAACACACAAGCACATACACACACATGCAAATGCACACTCACACACACACACACACACACGCACGCACACACACTTAACCAACCTCGCTAACCCCTACTACCAGCAGCCTGTAGCTCTCATGCCAGTTCCTCCACTTTCACAGCTTGCAGCAGAGTTATACCAGCAGAGTGAGACCAGCAACATGTCAAATGACACCACAGTAAGAGAGGAATGTATGACTACGTGCTAAATACATGTCATTCTAGGTTACGGAAAGTTTGTCATGTGAGGGTTTGTGTTGCTAATTCCTCTTCGTGTTAACATTCTTTGATGAGCTACAGCTTGCATGTTGATGTGGACAGTGTGTCGCAGCTGATGTGGTACGTGATGAAGGTACAGTACATCTAGTCTATGTTCGGTATGACTGTTGCGATGCAAACCAAAGATATGTAAAAACTCTTCTCGGCTTTTGTTCAAATAAAATATACGATTTGTTAACTTGAAGGGGCAATCTGCAATTCAAACAACAACAAAGCGACCTCACCACCACTGTTTTGGTAAAGGGATGAGGGATGGGGCTGAGGAGATGTGAACACTTTCAAATGAATTGACAGAACTATGGATGTAAGGACAGACCATCCATGATATCAAATGTATAGTTTTAACCATGTTGTGTATATTTACTGTACGGTATATTATTTACAAACAACGGAGTAAAAAAAGCTTGTATTTTGGGTTCTGATGGGGTATAACAGTTGAACTGAGCTCATTAGGCATTCATAAGTTAGATTTTTCAAGAATCAGTGGGTTTATATAAAAAAAGTCAAAAAATGGATGTGGCAATCACAGATTGCCCCTTTAAAGTTTTGAGCAGGTTTTTTTCTATTTCTTGTCCTTGGCTGGATCTGATTGACTTTGTTTTCAAAGCTGAACACCATCACAATATTTGGATCTTTCTGATTCATCAGAGACATATCATTAGCATAAACCTAAGCCAAAGATATACAGTGGAGACACTGGCTAAAAAAATCACAGTAGGTTACTTATTTGGGAAGGCGTGACGCCACACAGCCTGTGTGTCCAGCTTTGAGCCGTCTCACACAGTGCCAAACACATACCCCAGAGTCCTGTTAGTGTACCCCCCTGAGTGCAGCAGGGCAAGACTAGAGGCGTATCATCACACACACACACGCATTCGTGCACACACACACATACACAACGCTGTGAAGCCGCCATAATATTCCACAAAACTACAATTTTGCCTATTTTTGATTAATTGAATGGCCCTGCATAAGCCTCAGATTAGACTTTGACATATATTATAATTAAATAAGGCAAATCTGGAAGTGAAGAAATATCACATTTTTAATAAATGTGGGTTTTAATTTACCTCATGTGGAGGACTGTGGTCACCTGCAAAGAAGCCAATCCACAGTGTCTAGCTTTGGCTGGCTGTGCAGATATAAAATAAACCCAATGCAATTTGTATGGAACAGCAGTCAAATATTTATCCAGTTGATGAGGTCTGGCTCTGTGTGCGGCTCTGACAATAATTAAAGACAAACCAAGCTAAAGGCGAGACACAATGACATCAATGTTGAAATGGTGTAACATCCAGATGGCTTGGTACGAATAGCTGGCACAATAGTGGACAGTGTAACAGTATTAGGGAATTTCTAATTAGCTACCTCCTGTTTAGACTGTTTGATGTGTTCTGCCGAGACATTTTAAGTGCCCCGGATGGCTGTCTACCTTGATTGTAGAATCAGGTCAAGCACTTTGTTTAGACTAGAATTCTAAAATCCCAAATAAACCTTTAAGCACCTATAGGTTCATCCAAATTCCCCAACCATGTCTTCCTTCTCAACTCATTATCGGCCATTACTACGCACGCCGGTCAAATACACCTTGCCGTAGTTTGCCATTGAAAAATATCAGTTGCCTTTGACGTTCAGTGCTGTATATTATTGACAAACAGGTAGAATGGGTATTGTTAGAATAGTAAAGGGTGGCCTGTTGAGAAGGCATTGGTCTCACTGACATGGGATCAGTCTGAGGTAGGTGTCCGATGAGCACCACTCAGCACCCTCTGGGAAGAATAAGAGGAGTGCACCTAAAAATCAATAAAGTACTGGAGCTCTCTGTGGTCTCCTTCCTCGAGTAGAAATGTATGTGTATGTTTGTGTGTGTGTGTTCTCTCTCTATGGCTCATAGAGGACCCTGCTCCCAACATAGACTGACAACTCAGTTAAAGGGGAAATACGTCCACAGGCATCTTTATACCATTTAAAGCCGTCAGGCCCAGTGTTGTGATTATATGTCTATAGTACGTATTTTTTTACGTGTGCTTGCGTGCGATTGAGTGTGTGCCTGTGCCACCTCATGTAAATACAAGCCTGAGTTGCCCTGTATCCATTCAGAATGTGATGATGCTATTTTTCTATTTTCATACAGTCAAACATGCCTTTTCAAATGTCAAATCTAAGCCAAGGACTCACAGAATTAATGTGAAGGTTGTGAGATGTGGAAGGAAACAAGGCAGGATGGGAGAAAGAGGGGATTTCACAAATCTCAGATCAAAGATGTCTAATTATGTAAATCAAGAATTCTCCAAATGTCAGCATTACTAAAGAGGATTAGGATTTGAGAAGGTAAACGATAAATCACCAATCAGCTTGCCAAATCAATACAATAAATATGATATTAACCATAATTAAAAAATACACTTGCAAAATAACTTTGAGGTTTAATCATACATTCTTATTTCAGTGCGAACTGAAAAATGTATTAATATTAAGGGAACAACTCAATAAGGTAAACATGAATATCCTCGGCTGATTCAGCAAAACCATGTTTTTTGTTAATTACAGTACCTTTGCTCACGTGTTCCTAGAAATGGAAGGACGTTAAACAGAACAGAACTGAAAAACAGTCTGGACAAATCTTATCAGAAAGCAGAGGAGGCTCTTTGGAAAACATCCTCAATGACCACGTTGACATTACAAATGACTGCTGGCTGATGCTATCTGCAGTGCTGCCGCCATTCACACAGCTCAGAGAGCAGAGTCTGTTCCAGGTTGTGTCTGATACTCCCTGTATCAGGGATGGGCAACTCCAGTCCTCGGGGGCCAGAGTGGTGTCACACTTTTTCCCATCACTAGCCAACACAGCTCATTAAACTAACTGCATTCTAAAATGGAATATCACGATTAGTTGATTATTGGAGTCAGGTGTGGTAGCTGGGGCTGGGCCAAAAGTGTGACACAAATTAGGACCCCGAATACTGGGGTTTAGTGCACTACTTTTGAGTCTGTTCCAGCTCTGTTTCTGTTCGGCGCTTATCTCCTGCCAGTGTCATGGCGACAGAGGAATGTAGATGTGGCTAACCTGTTCTTCAGTAAAATAATCTGTTTCCAGATCTGTTTGTGCTGTTTTGTCAACTTTTATGGCCTTTTATTGGTCAGACAGCACGAACAGATCTGGGACCAGGCTGGGGAGCCAACATGGTGACCTGTTCTCACCTTGTCACATACTGTAGCTACTGTACTGTACACTAACACTACAACAGCTCAGTCTCACCAAGAGGACATTCATCACGGGCAGCACTCTAAGACGATACTGTGTCCCACAAACTAATACCTATTCAACGTTGACAGTTCTAAACCCCTTTGATATTTTGATGTTTGACTTTGGAGCCAATAGCTTATTTTTTAAATGATTATTATAATAACCCCCTATGAAATTTGGATTTGAGAGCCTTGCATTTTAAAACGAACAACAACAACCTTAATTCACCAGGCGATGAATGCAGCATTACCTGTCTGAGACCCCTGTGGTTTCCAGTTAAATGAAGATTAGATCCGATTAATTATATCTCCCTATGTGGCTAACCTGGGAGGGTTTGCTTCAGCATCCTGATGAGGCTGTGCGTGTGTGCGCGTGCGAGCGCGCGTGTGCGTGTGTTATGACGCGGTTTCATATTAAAGGAGATAAGACAACCCATCGATAAGAGACTTAATTACAGTCAATATAAAACACATTTAACTCACAAATTACAGTTCAATATGTTCTTACTATAACTTTGCATTAGAAATGGTTGTTTTGCTATTTGCTTTGGGGAAGCTCCTTTGTGATTTCTAACTACCCATTGCATCAAGTGTTCGTGGCGTTATTGGATAGGCCAGTCATCTAGTCGTCTTCTGTCTGCTGTCTACCGTGTCACTCACAACCCCATTGAACACATTGGGATGAACTTGAGACAGAACAAAACATTAAGGATTACACTCCATTTGCATATCATTAGGAAGATGGGAGGCCACCACCCCTATGGGTTACTCCCGTATAAATATATTTAAATATATAAATATCATGAATACATTAATTGATCTTGCCCTCATATCATCTCTAAAAGCAAGCAGGCCTCCCGTCTGTGGTGCAAGGCCGCCTTGTTTCTCTGGGGAGAGGACTCGCATGACACATAGAGACAGAAACACACAAATAACACACACAGGCACGGAAACAAACAGACGCAGGCATGAACAGATGCAGACACACACACACACACACACGCACGCACAGTTCTGTGTCTATCTGACTTTTCATTTTTTACAGTTCAACGAAAAGAGCAATTACATCAGCGTCTGCAAGCCTGAAGACGTGAGCGTCGCTGTGGGCCAACACCTGGCCGCGTTTAGTGGTGCAGGAGCCGCGCTGCAGCCAGATGTGAGCTGCAGGTCTGGGGCACACGGAGACTGTGATCCAGCCCTGACAATGAACCCTGGGTCCGAGCGGCGAGAGGAACCAGTGAAACCCTGAAAACACTTCCATCACAACCAGTTAATATTATTATCCTTCACGAGCGTAGAGTCCAGCCATCAGTGTTTAAGACTTCAACCATCCGTCAGCTATCCATTTAGCATGTGTCCGTGTTTTCCTATTGAATCAGTGAGATTAGCATTACAAAGCAAAGGGTTTTGAAATGTTGTCAAAACATATCACCACTGATATTGCTTCAAACAGGCCAAGTGTAAGAAGTACACTGCACAACACACAACACATAATGTAAGACGTTTGGGCAGGAATGAGCGGACGGTGTGATCTGCAGAGAGAGAGAGAGGAAGAGGCACAAACAGAGAGAGAGAAACACAAACAGAGAGAGAGGGGGAGAGGGAGAGAGATACATTGGAATTAAAACATGTAATTCCCTGAAGTATTTACATTGCATATAACTTACAAGTAATGCATAGTGCAACCATCATCCATGTTCATTTTGTTGTTAACCTCATTGCATTGTACTGTATTTACTGAAATGCTGTACCACTATACTGCTTTGGCAATATCTACAAATTGTACATTATGCCGAAAAAGCTATCTGAATCTGATAGAGAGAGAGAGAGAGAGAGAGAGAGAAGAAGAAGAAGAAAGAGAGAGCCGTTATGGCATTTGACCCTCATGTGACCTGCATGCCAACCCCTCACATGTGGTTCACATCTGTCCTCCCACTGCAATGCCTCTTCTGGCTCTAGCTTCTGGCTCTGAGCCACTTGTTGCAGCAGCAGGCATGGAACATGGAGCCCCAGTCAGCCTCCATACGCCTGCTAGCCAATTAACAGCAAAATAAACCCAAACAGATTTCAATTGATAAATCTTTAATGATACGAGGGATTTTACACAAATTCACACTTGACAGTGTTAATTTAAAGCAAATACCGAAGCTTGATTAAAAATTCCCCAAGCAAGGGAGAAGATAAATGTTTGAATAATTTATCAGATTTAATTGACACGACCGTGATGCTGTAAACAGAAATGTTTTGGTGTTCGTAATGCATTTTGACACGGAAGGAGTTTTTGGGACGAATCCAAAAAAGAGCACAACGGGAAATGTGGGCCAGGCAAGAGAAAGGGGGTGGGGGGTCACAAGAGGAGGCCAACAAGGGGAGGCTCCCCTTCCTGATTTAGTAAGCCGTCTGCGAATGCACTAAATGAACTTTCAGTACTCTCTATTTACATATTATTCCAGATCTGCTCAGGCTGCAAGTGAGACCGCCATCGGGTATCTTATAATAACTCATTTGAAAAAAAATGACAGGATAGGAACCAGGCTGTGCGAACGTTCAGCAAACACAGTGGTACACAAACCTCGGAGCCAGCCCCGGGCAAAAGCACTTTATTTTGACCCTGGGAAGATGACACTAAACAAGGATGTAAATACACTGAGAGAGAAGGAAAGGAGGAGAGGGAGCCAATAATTCTCACACCGGGCACATCTGGTGTTTGTGACAGCCGTGCGTTTGGGCTATATTGTGGCTCTTGACACCGCGACACACACACCAGCCTTTATGTGTTCAACCTGGCGCTACTGTCATGGCCTCTCTCAGGTGTGTGTGTGCTGATAGACAGACCGCCACACAGATGGAGAGGGACAGACAGAGGGAGGGAGGGAGGGAGGGAGGGAGGGAGGGAGGGAGGGAGGGAGAGAGAGGGGGAGAGAGATAAAGAGAGGTAGAGAGCGAGAGAAAGAGAGCTAGAGAGAGAGAGAGAGAGAGAGAGAGGAGGGAGGGAGGGAGAGCTAGAGAGAGGGTGGTGAGAGCTAGAGAGAGCGAGGGAGAGCAAGAGAGAGAGTTAGAGAGAGAGAGGTGGGGGGAGAGAGAGAGAGAGAGAGAGAGAGAGAAGAAGAGAGACGAAGGAGAGCATTTGGAGAATGAGAATGTAGGAGTTGTGGAGACATACATACCGTACATAGGAGACTCGCCAGAAGATATATGACCTGCAGGTGTGTATATAGGCGACCACTTGTACGATAAGACACCTATTTGCATGTGTGTTGTCACTCCTTCCTGGCAGGTCTGGACCTGGTAAACATCACCGTTATCTGTAAACAAACAGACTTACTAGTGACTATAAATGAATACATCAAATTTTGATGGGAATCGCCATGTTCGTCTCCCGAGCAACAGAACGGCCTGCACCATGATACAATGTACACCTGAATATATGAATACAAAACCAGGAGCCTTGCTGTTTGTAGGGCTATGTTGACTGGATTTTTCAAGATGTTACTTTGATTTGACACGAGTCTGGGCTCAGCGGAGTGGAGAGACAGACAGACACAGGGACAGAGAGGATCGTATACAGTACAGGGCCATTGTCTGTGGAGGCAGAGAGAGACGGAGGCACAAGCATGTCACTAAGGAGGAAACCAAGGGGAAGACACACAACAAGATCATTTGTTGACAGACAGTTTGGCTCAAGACACACACACGCACACGCACGCACGCACGCACGCACACACACACACACACACACACACACACACACACACACACACACACACACACACACAGAGACAGGGTTTTGCCCCATTGATATTTTTGTTCATACAGTTGAAATGAGATCAGTCTGCAGTCCGAGAAAAAGCCTCTGTTGTGTGTCTGTACCCCACCAGCAGTGAACGATCGCTCATTTCCAAGGTATAACACCAATCTCGGCATGGGGGGGGGGGGCCTTGAAGCACAGCTGACATTATAACACACACCAGACGTTTACTTGCCGGGACAATGTATCACTTTCACATCAAAGGAAACGTCTCCTTTAAAACGAAGCCGTGGTGGAAGTCAGCTCGCTTGTGCTTTATTCACTTCCATCAATAAACATGCAGTCGGGGTATACGGTAATCAGGAAACATGGCCAAATAGGGCTGACAATGTATCAAAGCCTGCGCTCGGAGGCAACAGCAAAACCCTAACAAGCCAGTTTATTACCGGTAGCTGTTACTGACATTAGTCAAAACCAAAAGAAAGATAAAATAGAATAAGGAATGAACGCGATGCTGGAATAGCCCTCGGCAGCCTGTTCTCCTCGCGCTTTTGATAACCACACGCCTCCTTCTTTGATATGATAACAAATATAAATTGTTTAAAAACATCAAATGCAACGAGGGCTGTAGCTAGACCCGGACTGCTATGGTGTTAATCTAGAAGAGGTGTGACATACAGACACACAGAGCCAGGGCTGGATACAAAGACAGCAGGAGACACATACTCATTCATACCGAGAGACCTCGGCTCAGCTCGGCTCTGCCGGGCCCATTCTGCTGTAAAAAAAAGAGAAGAGGCAGTGCAGGCTTCCATAACCTCTATACCTGAATCACTCAGCCAAGGGTTGCCCTCCTCCTCCCCTCCTCAGGGGGATCCATGTTGTCAGACTCACTCTGGTCGTGCACTGCTGTCTGGGAGGCTTGTACAGGATGCTCCGGGGTTCATGGAAGGTGAAGAGGGAAGATTGAATCCCTGCCTCCTCTCGCCCCTGGATTTGTTTGTTTCGATCCCGGGCTAAACTGAGAAAGTAGCCATTAAAGGGCGGGTGGGGAGGGAGGAGAGAGAGAGAGAAGTAGGGAGAAGGGGGATGACTACAAGCCCCAGCAGGTACGCTGGGTGTGTTGAGGGTAAAGAAGAAAATCTCCTCCAAATAATATTTGCCCCATGGGCAGTAAAATGCAAATAACAGATCAAAGGGGTTTGGAATGGAAAACTGGAGAGATTGGAGTGAATATCATCACTGCTCCTCGCCATGACACTTCACTGTATAATGGGTATGGGAGAGATACCTCAAACTCATAACTGACCTGTGCTGGACTGGCGCTCCTTCTCCCTTCCTCTCTTTCTTTCTCTACCCGTCTCTCTCTCGTCACTGTGGTAAAAGCACTCCCCCTTTCATCACTCAGTACACACAGATAGTTTGCTTAGGTACAAGAGCTCTTCACAAAGGAATGCCAAATTCCCCTGTTACTTGTTGGCATGACGATGATGTTTGATATTGGCAGCCTGATTCAATTGTACAGTACTCTACACCGTCTTCCCAACTTACTGTAGATAAAACATCAGAGTTCCTATCCGGTCATGAACACATGAACGTCACATAGGAACCTCATGTTCTAAATAATCAATGGCACTTTTTAACACATAAAGGATGTGCTTCTCTTTTAAAGTCACTGTCCAGTTTTTCCAGATTTCTTTCAACTATGACCTGTAATTAATTACAATATGAGTGAATTTGTAATTAAGTATGTAAACTTCTTAAAGCAGCTTTTCTGTGTTGGAATGGTTTGGGCGTACCCTAACAACAGAATGGTTTGGGCATATACCGGTCATCAAAAATATTCATGCAAGTAGACCGCTGATTGGCCAGCTTGTCCTCCTCAGGAGGATGACACCATGCTCTATGAGGAAATAGCAAACATTTGTTAAAATGTAGATACAAGTTTAGGGTGGGGTTTCTAAAGTGTTTTTTTCCCCCTCTAATTTATGCTTTGGCCACAAACACAACTATAAGATGAGTCAACAACATTATTTGGGTATGAGTTAACAGAATATGAACTTTTACAAGTGAGATTTTGACTGGACAGTTACTTTAACACTCACTGTGTTCAATGTATAGGCCTATAGTCCATGAAACTAGCCTAGCAGTGCATTTCTCAAGTTTGGACCTCAAGGTCAGAAACACTGCAGATTTTTATACCCTCTAATCAGGAGCTGATTCAGACCTGGGACACCAGGTGAGTGGAAAATATGGCCAATCAGTGGCGTGATTAATCAATCTATTATAATGACCAGGGAGAAAAAAAATCCAGCAATACTTCAGAATTCAGATCCTGCTAACCATCCCTGGTGTGTGTGTGTAGAGGTGAGATGAGCAGGTGAGAAGCCTCCTAGGTCTAAGTAGCAGACGAAGAACAGCTGAGAATGTGGCTCTGATTGGCTCAGCGTTGCCATGGCTACTGTTAATGACTCGTGCCATCTGACCTGGAGGAGAAGCCAATCATATTGCTTTATAAAGGTGACATGACAAACGCAACTGTGAAGTGTAGATAAGGGAAGTGTAGATCAGTGACAATACTGTCAATATTTTGCACGTAAATACTTTGTTGTTTAAGAAATAGGAGTAACAAAATCATAAGAATTACTAAAGACAATTATTGGTGAGGCTTTTTGATAAGATTGCATTTAGAATTGCTTAGATCTGAAAAATGGTAATGTGAATTATTCCAAAATAAGCATAATTTCCAATCTGAGGATATCTGCCAAACGCATACAAAGCATTTTTATTGATGTGGATGACAAATAATAATGAGGGGTTAATCTCTCCAAAAATGCCTCTTTCTCTAATCTTCATAGTTCAGTCACAATAACCTGCCATTTCAAATCCTCCTCTGATTCACCCTGTGTGCCATCCAGATCAGCAGTGTTCTTCACTAATATAAAAGGCTTTGGCCCATCTGGATAACACTTGAACAGGATGCATGACTGACAGAAGAATCTAAACACAGCTAGCTGTATTTTATGGTTGGTCAGCAGAACCTGTGTGGGGGGGTTGACACAGTCTTCATCCCACCTCAAAGCCACTGTTTCTTCCTTCCCAGGACAAAAGTATTTGCCATTTAATGTAAATCCTTAATCTTCCCTCTTTTCTTCTCTTCCTCCTCTCCTGTCCGTCCCACATCCCTCCCATTTTCTTCCCCCTGTCCTTGCCCCATCCCTTCGTATTTTCTCCATGCATGCACCCTTCTCATTCTCTTATTGCCAATCATTTGAATTCCAATGCCCAATGTCACCTACTTTGTAATTTGATTACTTCATGTGAGGAATTAGTATGTGTATTTAATGCAATTTTTCCCCCCTTTTTTCGTTCTCAATTTTTTTTTTTTGGGGGGGGGGGGGATAAATGTTGCAGAGGGAGGAACAGAGAGAAAGATAGAAGGGTTAGAGTTAGCATGTCTAGCGGATATGCCAGCATTGTGCTAATAAATGACAGCTGATTTATGCATCTGTATTCTTTTATTTATAAAAAATTGCAAGCAGGCCGATTTCTGATATGAATAATACAAGTGGATCCACTTTGATTAGGGCTTCAGTGGAGAGCTGTGCATATTCAGCATTACAATTAAATCTTCTGATGTGAAATGGGAATGACACGCTAATGAAGCGAGCCAGCGAGCCTGAACCGAGACTGTCCAACATCGTTATGGGATATCTTAGATGAAGAGTAATTATACGAGGAACACTGAAATGTCATTAAAAATCTTCAGTAAGTGATTTAACCCACTTTTCCCCACTAATGCTAGATTTGTCTTTTTTTACTCCTCTCCTCAGGTTTTTTTCATCCCCCTTTTCATCCATTTTTTTTCAGGGGGCCAAGACCGATCAGAAAGTTCCTCCTCAGAAGTTCCAGCAGAAAAATGCCAGACTTAAATAGGCTTGGTTTTAAAGACGGAGATACAATCGAGTGTCCTAATTTAATTTGGTGCATCAGAACTCAATGGCGGTGGTATGTAATTGAAATCGTTCCTTAATAAATTCATATGAATTGGCAATTAGGTCTTGATCTGATTTCCACCGAATGGATTGAAATTGATAGTGGAGGTCCTTGAGCCATATCACTCCAGCCACTTTCACATTATCAGGCTCAAATGTTGATATATTATAAGTAATAACGTGCAGTAAAATACTTATGTGGAAGGGATTGGATGTTGTTGATAAGCGGATTTAGTTCATCTGATTCTCATTCATTCATGTTTGATGTGTTCTCATTTTACAGTCTGAGATTTACCCACTGCCTCAATGTGTTGTTGTTGTCTGAATAACCAGCTGTAAAACAATTACTGAACGATATCATGTTACCATATAATATTCATTACTGTCATTATGGAGTCTCACTATTTGTGCTTTGAGCATGTGTGTGTGTGTGTGTGTGTGTGTGTGTGTGTGTGCGTGTGCGTGTGCGTATGCGTGTGTGCGTGTGCGTATGCGTGTGTGCGTGTGCGTATGTGTGTGTGTGTGTGTGTGTGCGTGTGCGTGTGTGTGTGTGTGTGTGCGTGCGTGTGCGCGTGCGTGTGTGTGCATGTGTGTGTGTGGTAGGTGCTGGATATGCCACAGGCAAGAATTCATGAATATCAGCAGTTTCTCACCACTTTGTTCGGTTAATCCCTTGTTTCAGTGGGAGAAATATGCATTTTTCCAGCATGCATTACTTCATTTACAGCCCATTATATCCACAGGAAGTAAAATGTACCTTTACCCCAGGACCCACTGATGTCATGATTTGTGAATGTCTATGGGCCACATAGTTTTTGGCCCCACAGAGGCAACGCTGTATAACATTACGAGCAAATACGATAAAATTGAAAACTGTTAATTTAATTGTCATAAACAGTGAAACAAGAAGGGGTGAAAACTGTTATTTTTAAAGGGTATCTTATCAGTCTCAACTAAACTGATACCATTTTATACTGTTATCACATAATACTGCATCATGGCAAGACATTGTATCATTTGTATAGACTTCATTAATAAAAGCATTTGTCAGCCTAATATAACTGAAACAGTGCAGAGCTCTGTCTGGCTCTGTGCTGCTGATAGGACAAACATGTGAGTGGCGTGACCGCGTCCGTTACGGAACATGGAGTCATGGCATAAAACTGGCACCGCTAGAAAAACGAGTGCCGAACCCAAACGTGCCTCGGAGCTATGCAATTATTTTTGCACTGAGTCCAATATCAACTCGAGAGCAATGCAAATTATTTAAGACGCGCTTTTCAGGGCCCGCAATTATAATAATGATGATCTCAATTAGCGTCGCCATTGCCTCTGACTATTTAGCAGGCAATTTTGCAGCCTGGGGGTGAGGGTATTCTGGAGAGCTGACACACACTGTCAGACCAGGAGGAGGAGAGGAGGAGAGGAAGACGAGTCCTCGGACGGACGCTCAATCAATAAACGTGTGACTGGAGATATTTACTGCAACGTCCCAGGAGGAGACGGCCTAAATTGACCTAATTGGTCAGTGTTAGAAATTAAATTAAATGTAGCTGGATGGAGTTCATTTGCTAGGCCTAATACCGAAGCTCAAATGACACACAATCACTTGAAGGATAAAGTCAGTATCCTACAAGCACTAAAAGGATCAAGTAACTTTTGAATTCACAATTAACAATGTTAACTGTTCTAATCTATTTTTTAGTCAAAAATGTACTGTAGTTCTATAGTAGGTACGCCTCCAGTGTGTGGCTATAAAGGTGTTGCTACATTCACCCAGTGCACCGCTCCTTCTAAAGGAGTTTAGAAATGAACTCTGACCTATTTAAGAGAGAATTCTCTCCTTTTCCTCTGGATATAAAAAGGGACTTCTCTTCCCAGCGTTCATGTGGAAAAGGTTTGCACCACTACCTCGTTCTTTTATTCATCGCACTGTAAATAACTCCACTTTATGAAAAGCAGCCAGTGTGACTCACGGATACCTCTCTAACCACAACACATTATTATTTCATGGTCTTTGAAAGAGGGGTCTGTAACGTTGCCTTACACTTTAATGCGGGAGCTCTCTCTGATGTTGTGTAGTACACAGGCCCCGTCCTTGTTGCAACTCCTCACTTGAATTCGCAGACACTTCCAAGTGCATAAATAGCACGAGAGACGAGTGTGCCTCGCGAGGTAATGCTCTGGAACGCCGTTGAGGGAGATAACAGCAGGCATGGTTGCGGCTCAGGCTGTCATGGGGGGGGGGGGGGGGGGGACTGTGTGTGTGTTCTCCAATTGACTTCTCATGGGACATCACATAGAGAAAATAACATACGGGGTTGGAGTTGTCATTAAATGACCAGCGGACATGATTCAAAGCATCCCAGATAGAATGTCCCTGGCCACTCTTTGGAACGTGAACGAGCCCTTAGAATACAGAGGAGCTAATGGGGACATATTGGTCATGGTGGACTCAGTGTGAATCTCAATGAGCGTGTCAGTAAGAGCGCTCCATGACCGACAAGGTGTAACCTAGCTGGGATGAGTTGAGCTATCCACTGTTTGTCATCCATACTGTTCTTTATTCTATAGCATCAGTCAACACATCTCCATCGAGAATTGGTTTGAAAAATGAGAAGGAACAGCAACATTGGAATATAACCATAAACAGCCATTTATAAAAAGCATGTTATATGCCCTTTCTCTTCTGAGTCTCTGTTGATCCCTACCGTATGCTATTCCCTGGATAAACTACCCCCAGTCAAGGCTTATGATAAACTCTCCAGTAACTACAGGCCTAATAGTGTACTGGGCCATGGTTGTACTTGATCAAAGGGTGGCTTGAACACGTGGCCCCTGAGCCATTACTGGTCCAGGGGGTGGGCTCCAGAGGGCTCTGCCTATGGATCCACATGTCCCAGTCCTCTAAACAAGACTCTCGGTGCTAGAATCTGGAACAAAGCCTTGTAACACACACATTAAAATGGAATTGTTTTTTTCCCCCCTTGTCATTCTCAGAAGTAGCAGAGTCCTGAAACGTTAAAAGAGTAATGCCAGCTCGATCTTTCATGGTTGCGCCTTTGTAGAATATAAAATGTATATGTGTACAAAAAAAGTAAGAACTCCCTGAAGTTGGAGGTAGACAGTTGCTTTTCAAATCCTAGTTTTGGTCCTTTATTTTAGTCAGCAGTGAAAAGCCATGAATACAGAAAATAATAACGACTGTTACAATTCTCAACCATGACCTTCTAGTGTCAGAGAATCTTTAACGCATGGACACAGTACACGGTAATGAAGGTATCAAAAATGAGTTCACCTCGATCATAAAGGAATACAACAAAAACAAAAAAAACATAAAAGGTATTCACTAATTACATAAACATATGTGTTTGCTACAGTCCCAATTTACTGTATACATAGGGGGATCATATTCCCAATTATTAGAGAATGATAGTAGTAGAAAGTATACATGACTCAACTGCCAGACATAATGCTTCATAAAGTATGCACAGAGGTACAAGCAATAAATACACACATTAGGTTAAGCCTTACAGCTACGCAAAGCAGATGCAGAAGAAGCAGGTTTGCTATTCTTAGCGAGCAATGAGAGAACAGTAAAAAAAAAATCATGAAATTCAGAAAAGAAACACCGATTTTTTTTTTCTTTTTCTTCGCTTAGAAAAAAGTCTGGTAAATTTTATGGGTCCACCAACATTTTTACATAGTATGCACAGTTATCAAAATACAGACAAAATCATCCCAGAATATCCAGACAATCCTAAAATCTAGTGGAGGAGCAGATTGCAGTTCTGGGATCTTTCTGGTATTATGTGCAAGCAACTATTTCAGACATTGTTATTTTTACAAAACCCATGCAAAATCTACAGGTAATATGCATTCTGTGGCTGACAGTTTTTCCTTCCCAAACAGTATAGTTGAGGTACGCATTCTTATGCATTGTACTTACATTTAGGTCATCCTCCTGATCATTTGTATGTCTTACAGTATCTTTTATTTGTTAATGATTGTTTTCCAGTCCACCAAATTATTTTAGACATGCATTTTAAAACACAATATTCCCTTAAAGGTATTTTTACATTATCATTCTACAAATGTTTGAGGACAACCTATGACAATACTAATCTTCTTCCGTGTCTGACGTCAGGAATGTAAACTGTCCGTCGAGCCGTGTCCGTTGAGTAAAGTGTAACAGCTCTTGTGGCTCTCTAATAACTCGACGTGCAATCTGCCATTTAATTGTTCAGAATTGGTTGTGCAGAGGTAGAACCTTTTTTATTTTTATAGAAAGCCTTCGTTTTTGGGGTTAAGTGGGAGAATCCTTTTTTTTTGTTGTTGTTGAAAGACGCCGTGTCCTTTATATTTGGTGTGATAAGATTATTATGAACGTCGTCTTCCAAGTCATTTTTTGCTGACTCCGTCAAAGTACATAAGGGAGAAGCCTTTGTTCCTGGGCCCAGCACCCTCTTGAAGTGGAACTGGCATGACTGTGTGTGTAACGTGTGTTTGGGTTATGCATGTGTGTTTGGTTATGTACGTAGTAGTGCGCTAAGCTCTAGAAGCCAACTTTTTGGGCTTGGCACAACACTTGAAAACAACATATATGCACAGTATGTTTCCATACATACGCACAAAGCAGACACACACTGATAGTTAAAATACAATACAACTCAGTCAGTTATTTGACAGTATCTGTTTTTCTGCATCTGAAGGTTACCATAACAAGGACCAGGAAAGCTGGCAGACCAAACACACAGGACTGCGCGCGCGTGTGTGTGTGTGCGTGTGCGTGTGTGTGTGTGCCTTTGAAAGGGTTTGTGTGTGTCATTTCTAGAGTGTCTATCCCATAACCAGAGGCAGAATTTTGTGTAACTTTGGTTTGACTGAAAACGGAAATGACCATTAAAGCAACAACATCCACTTTTCTAGATGACATTTAGCTGAGAGAAATGAAATATATTTTTTGACAATCACTAACTTCTGTTCCCGCCACTAGAATCCCAAATGTGATATACAAGTTGCCTACCCTATACAGAATGCAGTGCAGTTAAAGATAGCTTCTCCTGTGCTACCACACTGACTGTATCTATATAGTTAAGAAGCTATGGATTAGACAATGAAGTATTTAAACTATAGAATAAAGCAAATATCACCTAGAAAATGTTTCTTTTCACCTTTGATATCCCTCTTCTACAATGGCTATATTATTTGCTTTTATGTGATAACCAAGCCACATCATTTCATATCAACTTGAAATTATGACTTATTTGGCTTTACTAGATATTTTAAATGTTTGGTTACTATGTTTCCAGTTTCGGTTTTAAACGCGGCTCTAAAGAAACCGCACGGAAATAAGACATGACATATTTGACAGTCCCACTAAACATGACATATTCACTAGATTAGAGAAAACTATGACATGATGGGTGACGGAAAGACAAAAACAAAAGAAATCAAAAATCAAAAAAGAATCTTTCACAACAACACAATTTTCTGCACTTCCATTGAACACACAAATGTTCATTTTGGTCATGATCCACTTTTACAGTAGAGCTGCTCTCTACCAGTCCCTATCACATCGCCTGTAGTCACATGTCACATCTCCTCTCCTCTCTCGCCCTAAACTCCAAGTGGACACTACAAGTTATCAAATTACACATCAAAATCTTGTTTTTTTTTTTCTTGAATCATCTTTGTACAGGGCTAAATGAAACGATCCCAGAGGTTATTTAGAAGGTAGTTCGCGGAAAGCTTCTCTTTATACTAGTTAAAGTCACAGAAGGCTGACCAAAGAGTCTGGTGGCTTCTGTCTAAGCTATTGGCCATTGATAGTGTTGGCTTTGGTTTCTAGCTGTTGCCTGTGACTGTTTGCAGGTAGACAAAGCTTTAGAACAAGGAGGTAAAGGAGAACAGCAGAAGAATATGCAGAAATGCATTTTTTCCCCCGTGTTGGTTGGTGCTTACACAAACAGTTACGTTATTCAAACTTAATGTCACGTTAATTACTTTTCATCACAAACAGGTTCAGACTGGAAGCCTACTTTTTTGACAGCTGCAACAGTCTTGATACCGTGCTTCTGTTACTGTTGGGAAATAGGAAATGGCATTTACAGTCGGTGGTGCCAGAAATCAGAATACAAAAAGTAGAACGCAAAAAGAAGAAAAAAACAACAACCGTTTTTTAGAATTTTTGCAACATACAACAGTGACACTAATTTCTGATACTACTCCTGTGCAAATGATGGACAGAGCAACAACGTTTGAATTGAACCAGCAATTGTTTCTAACATCAACAACTACTGTGAGGGTTTTTTGATATTCACAAAATTAAACATCTTTTTTTTGGCAGTATATGAGGCCGTTAGCTTTCTACAGAACGGGTTCCCAGACTCGTGTTTTTGTCGTTTTCCGTCCATGAGCCTCTGTGTGTGTCTGTGTGTATGTAGTGGCCAAGCCATCTTAATGAAACAGGTCTGAAAGTCGTTTTAAAAACCAGACATCTCATGCCTGTCATGTTCAGTCAGGGATCCCATAGGGCTGCAACAAAGAGTTCCTTTGGGCCTCGTCTTCCGGATGCATGCTCAATAAATACTCCAGTCCGCGGGTCGGGAGGGAGGAGAGTCAGCTGTGGTCTGTTCTGTTGGTTCTGTTTGGTTCTGGGTGAGGAGTGGTTCTGATTCTAGCAGGTTCTAGGAGGACAGCCTGTGAGGAAACAGGTAGGAGGACAGTGTGACGGAGGTGGAGGGAGGGGCCTGTAGTAGTGGGAGGGACTCCAGTAGTCACTCCAGGTCATCTGATAGGTTTCCCTCCTCCAGCTCCCGGTCGTCGTCTAGCTCTGGGCTGTGGTTGGCTGTCGTCACCAGTGACATCGGACAGTCATCGTCGTCCATGTTCAACGGCTCCTCCTTGACGTGGATCGCTGGCCTGGAAAGGAATTTATGAAATATGTTGTCTATAATTGTATACATAAAGACATATGATAACCGAGTAGGAAATTGATACAGTGATACAGTTCCACCAACGTGCCTTAGTCCCATAGTTCACCCAGGTAGAAGCCACTGCTATACAGTGGTGAATGTGTGAACTCCCATACAATTAAACACAAAAACTATGATTGAAGTGAGAAGTTAGGCTGGGTTCAAATTAAAATGAGTGCCACAAGCCTGGATTTCACCCATGCACTACCAAGGTGTTTGAGCACACAGCTATGAACTAAACCTGTCTCTCTGCCTGTCCGGTGGTTGGTCATCAGTGAGCTGCAGACAGGGGTCTACAGCGGCAGTGAAGTCAAAGAGATCCTCTTATGAATATCTGAGTTGTTTGCGTACAAGGCTCTAGGGTATCAACTCTTCACCCTGGTCACATATTTTATCATGCTGCTATTTGTTAAAGGTAATTAGAAAGATTGTGAGGGAGAAGCCCCTCAGCACAATTAACAGGGGAAGGAACCAGAAAAAAACGACTAATAAATCACTCAAATAAGCCTCCCTCTTCTACAGAATGTATCTTCAATATTTATTTGTATTTTATTTAACCTTTATTTAACTAGGCAAGTCAGGTAAGAACAAATTCTTATTTACAATGACGGCCTAACCCTCCCCTAACCCGGACGACGCTGGGTTAATTGCGCGCCGACCTATGGGACTCTCGATCGCGGCCGGTTGTGATACAGCCCGGGATCGTACCCGGGTCCCCCAAAGATATTCCACATAATAAACCTACAGTATGTCTTTTTCAGAGAAAACATAAAACATTTTGAATGCAATAATTGAAATCAGCCTGAATTATCATAAACATATCAAAGCTGGCATTACATTGCTGAACACCGTGTAACAACAACCATGGTATTTGTGAAACGATAGTTCAACATGAAACATCACTTCCACTGTAAGCAATTGCATCAACATTTTTATGACAAAAATTTGAAAATGGCTTACACCCAGACATGGTTGGCCATCAAGAGTTTACTGATGACACCTGGTTGACTTAAAATATATATATATAAAACACACTGCATACTAAATAATGGAGAATTTATCATCCCCTCTAGTCCCCTGGAGCAAGGGGAGTCAAGCTTTTTTTTTATCTGGTTAATAGAAAGTGCAATGCGTCGTTAATATGCAGGGGCGTGCGTGTCGCTCCTCCAGAGGGAAAAACCTGCAGCTAGTCTCCGCCATTAATCAGCTTCAGCCCGGCAGTTCAGTCGGACATACATGATACATGTTTTTAACTCTAAATGAATGAATATCTTTAGCCACTGTCAATAAAGGCAGTGTGAAAACACTGAAACACCGGACCGAGTGGGGAAGTGGGGACGTTTCCCCTCCAGTACAACAGAGAGAGGATGGGCGGAAGTGCTGGGCTACTAACAAGAATAATAACGCTGTCACACACAAACAAGGCTTAACATGATCCGGGGCCCTACTCAGGGAAAGGGTTTGTGGCGCGATGATAAATCTGACAAAACCTAATTATTTTTGACACGTCAGATGCATCAGGGAATCCCTGTGGACTAAGAGGGGGGAGAGAGAGAGAGTGAGTGAGAGAGAGAGAGAGAGAGAGAGAGAGAGAGAGAGAGGGAGGGAGAGAGAGAGAGAGAGAGAGAGAGAGAGAGAGAGAGAGAGAGAGAGAGAGAGAGAGAGAGAGAGAGAGCAAGAAAAATCCTTATCAAGTATTAGAATGTGTCTGGCAGCCATCTCCTGGGTTGCCTTCATCAATGGCAGGAGGAACTTTGAATTTGAAAATAATTTTAAAAGGTACAGATTACTTTAATATTTATAGCAAAATAAATTCATATTCAGATGTGGTAGCTAGAAGGAGATGCTTTGCCTTTCGAGGATGCTAGGCGGCGTGATGAATATTTCTGTTTCCTTCTCAACCCACACACTCAAGAGGAGAAACCAGAATAAACAGAACTCTCCCCTCCAGGTGAGAAGAGGGGGATGAAACGATTATCTGGGATTCATTTCTATTCACTCTTTCTAGTTATCTGGTAACACATTTATTGAATTTAATTTGTTGTCGTAAATAAAAAACAATGAACAATATTCATATTCAGAGCTACCACTCTAATCAATAGACATATGTTTTGATATTAAGTATTTGATATCTCTCCCAATTCATGTTTTTACAAAAAAAACTATACAGTGCCATCAGAAAGTATTCACACCCCTTAACTTTTTCCACATTTTGTTGTGTTACAGCCTGAATTTAAAATTGGCCTACATACAACACCCCATCATTTCAAAGTGGAATAATGTTTTTAGAATAACAATTTTAAAAATAAAGAATAAAAAGCTGAAATGTCTTGAGTCAACACCTTTCTTATGGTAAGCCAAAATAAGTTCAGGAGTAAAAATGTGTTTATCAAGTCACACAATAAGTTGCATGGACTCACTCTGTGTGCAATAATAGTGTTTAACATGCTTTTTGAATGACTAGTTCATCTTTGTACCCCACATATTCAATTATCTGTAAGGTCCCTCAGTCGAGCAGTGAATTTCAAACACAGATTCAACCACAAAGACCAGGGAGGTTTTCCAATGCCTCGTAAAGAAGGCCACCTATTGGTAGATGGGTATAAAAAAAGCAGACATTGAATGTCCCTTTGAACATGGTGAATTTATTCATTCAACTTTGGATGGTGTAACTACACCCAGTCATTACAAAGATACAGGCGTCCTTCCTAACTTAGTTGTCGGAGAGGAACGAAACCGCTCAGGGATTTCACCATGAGGCCAATGGTGACTTTAAAACAGTTACAGAGTTTAATGCCTGTGACATGAGAAAACTGAGGATGGATCAACAACTTTTTAATTACTCCACAATACTAACCTAAATGACTGAGAGAAAAGAAGAAAGCCTGTACAGAATAACAATATTCCAAAACATGCATCCTGTTTGCAATAAGGCACTAAAGTAAAACAAAAATGTGGCAAAGGAATTAACTTTATGTCCTGAATACAAAGCGTTATGTTTGGGGAAAATCCAACACAACACATCACTGAGTACCGCTCTTCATATTCAAGCATTGTGGTGGCTGCATCATGTTATGGGTATGCTTGTCATCGGCAAGGACTAGGGAGTGTTTAAGGATAAAAAGAAACGGAATAAAACTAAGCACAGGCAAAATCTTCTTCCACTTTGACATTACAGAGTATTTTGTGTAGATCGTTGACAAGAAATGACAATGAAATCCATTTTAATCCCTCCTGGTACCACAACAAAATGTGGAAAAAGTCAAGGGGTGTGAATACTTTCTGAAGTATATTGAAATCCTTGGTGATCTCCCTCAAGCTTTGTAATAAATCATTTGTATTTAACATGTTACAACAAACATGCTACATTGACGATATTCATCTTAACGGGAGACAAATGAGGCAGGACCAGATGGTGGTCAGTAGCACAGCCATTTTTTAAATATATATATATTTTTTTAAATGTAAGCTTTATTTAACTAGGCAAGTCAATTAAGAACAAATTCTTATTTACAATGACGGCCTACCCTGGCCAAGCCCGGACGACGCTGGGCCAATTGTGCGCCGCGCTATGGGACTCCCAATCACGGCCGGATGTGATACAGCCATTAGACACCCAGCAGCACAACCCTTTCTCCTCATCATCACAGGCATAGCTCATAGCTTTCATTTGTATTCATTATAAACCACTAACATGCTTGTGTGGTTGGAGAATGAAAAAAAGAAAAATGATTAGTCCTCGTTGTGGCTTTACACTGTATTAGAGAACCATTGGATGAGTCATTTATTCGTTAATGGCTAGCTGGCATTATGAAGTCTGGACTAAATGCCTAGGCTCTGTGTCTGATAAATACCAGCTATGTGTGTGTGCGTGAAGTTCATGTGTGTGTGTTGTGTGTGTGTGTGTGTGGTTCATAAGTGCATCTTGGACAGAGACTCATCACCATCACTGGCAGATTATGATCACTGGTAATCACGCTCTGCATGAGGCATGGCAGGGATGCAAATAACATCATTAGCTATGTGTCGTATGTTAACGAGGGGCGGGGGACGATCAGAGGACAGAGTGACACACATGATAGCATCTGAACATGGATCATTTACGGTTATCAAGGAGTGTGGAGTGATATAAAGTACATACAACAACTTAATGGCCTTACATAACAATGCAGCATAAAAAAAACAAAGGATTGTGGGTAAATTTTTTCACTAATTTTACAATGTGATACTGTGGTCAATATGCGTACATTTTTGAAAATCTAAATCTCTTTTATTCTAAGTGAAACTGTTTTTACTGAAGTCCTTAAGCAGCATCCAACTGTACTGTAATTCTAGCTAGCACATCTAGTTCCTGTCTTTTTTAGTCCTTTCTTCCTCTTAAGCATACCCTTGAGGGGACACACACACACATAAATGGTAACATGCCTGGAGCTATCTGAGTCGCTGTTTGGCTGATAGCATTAACCTCCAGAAGTGGGGGAAAAAGGTTTGTCTAATTGTTCGATTCACTTGGTTTGTGAAGTTTCCCCGCTCTCTCCTGAGGACCGGCTGGTACGCCATGTACTCTTTAGTTAGTGTTACTCTCCCTTCATTATTAAGTGCATCCCAGAGAACCCACTCATAAAAACACATTTCTTCCATTTTGAGGATGTTGTGGCCGTGTAAAGGCGGAGAGCGGTAGTGGAGGCAGCCTCCACAGCACCCCCTCACACTGAGGCGAGGCCGTCGGAGAGAGAGAGTCTCCTGTTCTGTCCGTTATTAAAAGTTAAACAGCCTGGGGGAGTGGATACACAGGGATTCTGTCTGGCACTGCAGATATGCCCCACTTAACCCCCCCCCCAATCTGGCCCATTTCCGAAAGGAATAAACACATCCAAACAAATTAATGTATGGGTTAGGCCAGTTCCTCTCAGAACAGTCAGTCCCCTTCTTCGATACGGAACTGGCTTAATTCCCGGTGCTACTCCAGAGATGGCTAGCAAGTTAGCTACTGTGGCTGGGCTTGCATCATTGATTTCAAATGGGGGGGGGGTGGAAGTGTGTGGGAGATGGAGGAAGTAGTAGCTTCACATACAACGCCCTTGGTGTTCCATTTCCTATCTTTGGCTAGGTAAACATGGACTACAGTGACACGTGTGACATCACTGGTTAGGAGGGAGAGCACATTTGTAACATACACATTCCTGAAATCCACATGACATACATTTTTAATGGCCCTCTTTCTCTCTCTGGGCTCCATTAAAAAAGATAGAGAAGGCAAAGATTTTTAAGTAATTAATGATACAGTTAGCTGCTAAATATTAATATGGACGGTCTTGAATAAAATATGACTTCTAAACCCCTACAATGCAGACATTGGAGTAATTCAAACCGAATGTGTAATCATCGTCTTTTTATAGGTTATAACTGTTACAACTGACAGCCATGTATGTAAAGCTCACCTCAGGTGTGGCATAATGTGTCGTTGAAATGAAGATTTCTTTGAACCGCCAAAATACTCTGTTAATTTAGCACTAAAATCAAATTAGTCCCCAAAAACCTCCCACTATGTTATAATCTAGTAAAGACTTTTAACAAACTATGATGCTAACAAAAGACAGCTATGGGGAGAGTGGGGATCCCCTGTTGCCACTGTATCATCTGGTACATGGAACAGAGGGGGAGGTCTGTCACCAACTCTCTCTCTGTGTTACAGTGAACACACTGAGGTAGGTGTGTGTGTGCATGCGTTAATGTGTGTGTGTGTGCGTGCATCCCCACCAACGAGAAGCCACTGAGTGCTACTTACATGTGTGCCTGTGGGGAGTATCCTCCAGGGCTGCTGTGGCCGTTGGTGTCCAGGTGATCCAGCGATCCGTTCAAGTCGGACTGGAGCAGGCTTGGGGGGCTGCTACCCATCATTCCTGGGGGGCTGCCACCCATCAACCCATGGGGGCTCCCGCCCATGAATCCATGTGGGCTACCACCCATCAATCCATGGGGGCTACCGCCCAGCATACCAGGGGGGCTCCCGCCCATTAGACCATGAGGACTGCCTCCCATCAAGCCAGACGAACTGCTGTTCATCAGACCAGGGTTCCCCAGCAGAGGCAGGGAGGTCTCAGCCAGCGCCGCCTGGGAGAGAGGGAGGGAGGAAGAGACAGGGAGACGAAGGGGAGAGGAAGGAAAAGAGTGGGAGAGAAAAGGGGGGTGGTTGATAGAGAGAGAGGGAGGGAGTGAGCGAAGGGAGAAAAAGGAAGAGAGAGAGAGAGAGAGAGAGAGAGAGAGAGAGAGAGAGAGGGAGAAAGTGATGGAAGTTAAGAGACAAAAAGGTATTCAGATCATAGGCCATCATTGAGATAAACCTCACACAAACTATCTTTTCGTATTTGTTTCAATAGTCCATTGTTGATATTGTCCCAAAATGTTTTGCATGTCAGCAATCAAATTTATAGGTAGGTATATCACTTTCAAAATACAGATAATACTAGTAAAGACTGTTAACAAGCTATCATGCTAAACAGGGGAGCTCTATGGGGAGCTGTATTTTGAAAGTTGTATATCTTGAAAACTTGACTTGCTGACATGCAAAACATTTTTGGGACAATATCAACAATGAACTAATGAAACAAATACCAAAAGAGAGTTTTTGGGTGGAGTTTTCCTTTACGACAATTACCGGATGCTTTCTATAGGCTGTAAATGACTAATGATTGGATCGTTTGCAACCATCACTGAACAGTTTTCGCTGATGGTTTATTCGACTCAATATAACTCCACATAATGAAATATTTTGGATTTCACTGATATCACCACGTTGGCTTTCGATGACCATTAAACAGACAAAAAAACGTTACCTCCATAATAAGATAGAACTCCTGACACTTTTGCCTCCTGCGCATTAAAGTTACATTTGCGATTAAAATGGTACGTTTTGGCTATGAGCACCTTGCTGGCTGGCCCGACAGTATGAAGCCAAATCATTTATGACGGCTTGGATAAATATTCATGCAAATGCCTTGGCATTTGCTGCGGCTGCTATCAATCTGAGCCTGTATTCAAGCTGGAGAGAAAGAAAGAGCTGGTGCCTGCTCTAACCACAGGGTGGCCTCCATTCTCACTGATCTCAACCAGAGGAAAGAGGAGGAAAGAGATGTAGGGAGAGAGAGGAGGGAGGAGAGAGGGAGGAGAGTGAGACCCTCCACTCAACTTTAGCCACTTTCTCCTGCATCTTCCCTTGCTGACTAATGAACATACAATACAGTCGGCTGAGGTCTTAAGAACTACTTCCATTTAACCACACAGAAACCACACACATAGACAGCTGTAGGCTATAGTACCCACGATACAATGGAGGGGAATCAGTCACATGTTGTCTAGCGCACAGGATCTGACAGAGCAATCGCAGGTTAATACTGTGTGTTTACCTGTAAGCTGGCGTTTAAAGCAGCTCCATAGCCCAGGCTGGAGGGAAGGTTCTTCACAAGCGTCGGGCTTCTACACCAGGAAACACAAATACACAAAACAGTTTGAAATAAACATTCTTATTTTTACAAAATGGCATATTCCAACATAAACAAATAAGTATCTAACATCATGGTAAAATACCTATTTCTCCTAATAGCTGTGACATTAAATCACTTTAGAATGAACGGCAGGCCTTGGAACAGACACCGTGTACTGTACTACAGTGCTGTTTAAAAATGTCTGATTATTAGTGGTAGTACGGTACAGGCCCTAGGACTAGGTGGGGAGTTAGAGTGACAGCTCTGCTCTAACGTACCCTGTTATCTTCTGAGACCTGTATTACAGGGATATTTAAAAATGGCTGATTATTAGTGGTAATACGGTACAGGCCCTAGGACTAGGTGGGGAGTTAGAGTGACAGCTCTGCTCTAACGTACCCTGTTATCTTCTGAGACCTGCGTTTCTGGTACTCCATCTCATCCACCGTCCACACGGCCCCCTTCACGTTCTCCACGCGCACAAAGCACTTGTGCAGACTGAGGTTGTGGCGAACGGCGTTCTACAGATGGAAACAAGGAGGGAAAGGTTATGGAAAGAGTCCATTTGATTTCTTTTTTTACTATCCACCTAAGAAAGGAAGGAAAGAAGCGAAGGGAAATAGATTTTTTTTTTTGTTGAAATTCTTAACATTCACGCACCATTGATTTAATTAGTAAAAGCGAGTACGAGTACGAATGCACTTACAAGTCACACACAGTACATATCAATCAGAGTAAGTAGGCTGAGAGGAGGTAATCAGCATAGCGAATGGCTTTTGGTGACAGAAGTGGTAATGCTGTGGTGATAATGGTGATGTCAGTAGCAGCAGCAGCAGCAGCAGCAGCCCTCAACCCTCTGCTCTGGTCTTAATGGCAGTATCTCAAGATGATGACAGTATCACAGATTTGAGGCCCTTCCCATCCGGTGGCTAACCACTAACCCCGGTGACAATATGAGGTGTGGGGGATAAGAGGAGGAGGGGGGGTTGGTGTGAGAAGGTACGACTTGTGGGTGTGAGGTGGTTTTGGGGTAGGCTGACGAGGATGTCTACTATATTGAAATAGTCTGTGCATGCTGTTAAGATAGGAGTCAAACGAATGATCAGATCTGGACACCTTTTTGTTGTAATATTGTCACATACCCTTAAAGCAAAGTGTTGCTATCAAAATGACCTGAGATGTGCATGCATTAACACATGTATGCATTAACACATGCATGCATTACTGCATGCATGTGCAAACATGAAATATATACAAAAAAGAAAATCAACAAAAGAAATACAATATTCTTCCCCGACATTCCAGATAAATCAATATTAAAACATGCGTCAGAAAGCCTACAAATAATAACCTTTGCTTTAATATTGTCCGCTTTCACAAGCATTACTCTCCCAACGAGGTATACAGTTTTTTCCCTTTAAGAAAAGAGGTTCTCTAAAGAAAAGGGGAAAAAAAACAGCCCAGAAGCAGATCTTCGCATCTGACCTGAAAATCCCAGGATTTGATTGATCTTAATGCCCATGGCTTTGAATATGATCATTTTAATATTAATGAGAAAATGAGCAGTTTTATTATGCATGCTTTACAGTTAGATCTAATAAGCTGCTGGGGAGTGAGGAGCAGAGTGGAGGCTGGATCCTCCAGTCTCAGAGCTGATGAGACCAAGCTCAGATATTAAATCACCTTTCATTTATTTTTCTTAAAAAAAAAAGAAGTTCTCTCAGTTAATCAAATGACAAGCCCGTCACAGATCATCTCTCTAACGCCTTACAAAAGAAATGTGGGAGCTCAAAATGTAAATATATCACCTAGGTTATTGTGAAAGAGAGAGGGACTGAGATATTTCTAATGCCCATTGTGCCCACTTCTCTATATCATGACCGGGCCACCCAAAAAATCTAATGTGTGTGTGTGTCAGAGAGAGAGAGAGAGAGAGAGAGACCAGTTAGTGATAAAACAATTGACTAAACAAGTTTAAAAAAAACACACAGGACTGTGTGACAATCCGGAAGAGTCCGGAGTCTTTTGCAGCACACCCTTGTGGATCAGTAATCACACGCCGACATCATTTGCATCCCAAATCCAAATTAATTCACTTTGCTAAATCTAGTTCTCTGAAATGCTTTGCATGCTGATGAGAGGTGGATGTATCCTGATCCCCCCCCCCCCCCCCCCCCCCCATCCTCTCCTCCTCCTGAGTATCCACAATGGCCACTGGCTCTTACTGGCTAACGAATTATGCTTAAGGTGGGTGAGAATAAAACACAGATACGTGTAGTGTTGGGGTAGAGGGAGGGAATATACTTATCAGCAACATACACACACACTTCCCCCAAAAACAGATGCATCAAGAAGACATTTTTAACTGTGTTAGAGAGGCAGGCAATGATAGTTGTATAGGACAGAGATACAAATGAGTCCTTTTGTCCTGGTAAATGAAGTGTGTTCTCTCCCTGACAGGCTAATTCTCACTTTGGGTCTCCTTTAGTTCCGGCTGAACGGCCATAACCCCTCAGTCGGACACGCGGCCACCAGCCCGCCACTATGAGCTATGGTGTGTGTATAGGAGCACACGGGCCAGACACTAAACACAAAACCCCCTGCCACAGCCCAAGCCTCCCTAGGCAAACAGCCATCTTTCAGACTAATTAACCAATGATATGCAAGAGAGGCTGGGTGTGTGTAGGAGGAGGGATGGAGAGGGAGAGAGAGGAAGAGAGAGAGGAGAGAGAAAGATAGAGAAAGAAGAGAGCGAGATAGATATAGAGTGAGGGGAGGGACAGGAAGAGAAGTAATACGGTGCATGGTAACAAAAGGTGCTGATGATTGAGTGGCTGTATTGTAATTAGCGTGCCAGGCCCCACTCCTCCCCACTGCACCAAATTAGAAAACGATATCAGAGGCAGAATTATTCTTTCACTTGTCATCCGAGAGAAAGAGGTTGGAAAAATTCACTCTATTCAAGAGGTCAGGTTAAAGAGAGGGGAGTGGGATACTAATCTGTTGGTGTCAAGTAAATAAATGTTCCTCCAAGCTTTTCTTACTGCAGGTATGGCACAAAGAGGTGTCTCTGAATGAGGAAGTAGTGTACTCTAAGGCTGTAAGAGTAGGTTTAGGGTAGGTACCTTCCAAGTAGCTGCGTTGCGTCTGAAGTAAGCGAATGTGCGCGTGAACCAGCTGTAGATTTCATTAAGCGTTAACTGCATGTCGCCTGACTCCATGATACCCTGAAATGAGACGACATCAAATAATGGTTTACTAACTAGGCGGCATGACACACACTCTCAGAGCTGCCTGCGATTCAAGCAGCAATTAATTTACATCTAATCAGGCAAAGTTAATTTATTTTTTCTCCCACTCACCTGCCTTATGAGGGTTGCATAAGTAAATGGCGGTCTGACATCGGCATTCTTATAAAACTCATAGTTTGGGGCAATCTCTGGAAAAATAAATACTGTGTCACCACCTGAAATAATTGGTAAATTTTATTCTTCAAGGTATTGGAATTAGTGCAGGGTTTCATCAAATGAAAAGCGGGAGAGAAAGAGAAGAGAAGAGGGAGGGGAGGGCAGCACATATCAAATCAGCATTTTCCATGTCTAACAAAATATAATTTTTATTAATCTCTCTCATGAGAAATCTTAAACACTAATTCATCCATATGAAATTAGATCAATGTAGATATTTTGTATGAACATGAATAATTCATGCATATTTGATACTAAATAGCAGAGAGTAAATATAAACATCAAAGACAGATGCAAAGAGCTTAATACATAGAACATCTTACGTTCAAACTTAATTAACATTCATGTAATAATTACGTTCAGGAAAAGTTCTGGTGTATTTACATATAGATTGATTATACAGAGGCTTTTTTTTTTGCTTTTAAATATAACATTCCATATTGGAATAAACACTGTGCCGTTGTACAACAACAACCAATAGTGACAATGCATTGAATGTCCAACACAGTATTCAATTAAACTCAATGAACCCAACTTTATTAATGATCATAACTCTAGGTGACTGGGCTTAGTGTAGAGGTTCTTACCTGAAGACAGTTGCATGGAGTACTTGTCGGAGTGACGTCTGCGCATGGCGCCCATGCTGGGGACGTTGGCGGCGCTGAGCAGGGAGGGCACCTGGGGCACCTGGGACATGGGTGTCACGGGGGCGCTGGGCGTGGTGGGGGTCTGAGGTACGTTCGGAGGGGACACCGACAGCAGGTTCTTCGACATGGTGACGCTCGATACCAAGTTCAGCTGAGTAAGGAGGAAAGGGGTGAGGGAGCGAGGAAAGGAAGGAGAGGGAGTGAAGGAGGGTGAGACAGGGTGGAGTGGGAGAGAGAGAAAGGGGGGGGAGGAAGAGAGAACATGGGAAAGAGAGCGAGGGAGAGAAAGACGAGAGAAATATGATTGAGGGCGAGAAGAAGGAAGTAGAGGCAGGAGGGAGAAAGAAAGACGGTTTTACATCAGAAGGGGCTCTCTGACAAATGAGAGTGGATTCGCTCTACAGTTCTACAGCTGTGGTTCCACTAATAAGCTGCGTTAGAGGAAGCAGCCAATCTCCACAAATTAAAGGATACAATTGTATCATAAGAATTCTTATTCGAACACGCTGTTAAAAGATGATCTCATGATCAGCCCTCCGTGTTATCCCAACCACCATCTCTAGCCCACATAGAGACAACTCACTATGTAGTGTGTACTAAACTGTGGTAGGGAGAGAGCCAGAGACAGCCACCTCCACCACCTGGCTACAGATGGCTACAGCTGGCCGGGCCACAGCACAGGCAACCCTGACCTTTCCTGGATACAAAACAAAAGCGATGCGCCTGGTGGCCGCGGCTTCTTTCCTCTTTGAAACCCGACCAGAGAGTGTCACTTTACCTCGCCGCTAACGCTAACTGAAACCCATCACTAATCCACATAGCTTTTCTCCCTCTTTTTGTATTTCCTTTTTTTACTTGGGCTCATGTGATGTGATTGTAGGGGTTCCAACCAACCGAGTGGAAAGTTCCACACTGACCTTTGCGTCTCTGTGCTAATTTAGGTGGAATGGAAATGACATCATTACATATTCAAACCAAATTGGCTTAATTGCGAATGGGGCGAGTGGAATGCTTGTGAGCGTTGTGAATTAAAGTGTACAGAGATCACTTTGAAAGGGGAGCAGGGTTGTAAGAGAGAGAGAGAGAGAGAGAGAGCGAGAGGCCTCAACAATAATTTGCGACAGCGTGTGTTGATAAATGCAATGAGATCAGATTGGAAAGACTATTGTGCATCTATGGTTTTCAGCTGATCATTATAGCACCACTTAAAGCTAATGAGCTGATACTGGGAGGGACTGTCTGGGCTGAGATGACTGGCAGCTAGTTAACAGTATGGCCTGTCATACTGACATCAGTACTTCTGTATCTCAGTTGGTAGAGCATGGTGCTTGCGACGGCAGGATGGTGGGTTTGATTCCCGGGACCACCCGTTAAAAAAATATATGGCTGCAAGTCACTTTGGATAGAAGCCTCTGCTAAGTGATATTTATTGTTATGTATTAGATCAACTCAAACTAGTCAGAAGAGAGAAGAACTTTCCATAGGACTGCAGAGTTACTGCATAGGCTAGCTGTGGCCTTAGTACAAGTTTACTCTACCGCAGAGTGGAAGGAGGAATGAATCTAAGACTGACGAGTGTAAGTTTCAAAAACATGCACATCAGCTGATAATGAATTCAAATGTTCACGTGCTAATTAAGTAATTGAATTATGGAATAATAATGATGATGGACAAGTCATAACCATCCTTGTCTGAGACAGAAAGGCTTTACTACTTTTGGGAGGAAGGTAGACTAGACTACAGCAACTGTCACTGTGGAACACAGTACAGCCAGTAAACTAGCATGACAATTGAAAAGGAAAATGTATATTGCCACCCCCCCCCCCCCCCCCCCCCTACAACAGCTTACAAAAGAGTGTGTTGGATGTGTATAATACAGAAATCTCCATATAATTCATAACAGGTCAAGGCACCAAACCAACCAGGTCTTTAAAGTGTGTTCCTACTTAATCCCCCATTCATTCACAGCATCAGACACACACACACACATACGCACACACACGCACACACACACCACACAGCCCCAGCAACACTGTGAACAGTCATTATGTGTTACATGTTCAACACAGGGACCCACAAAGGGTTTGGATACGCTGTCAAACATAGCAAAAATGCACTCCATAATAAATCCTATCAAGTGTGTGTGTGTGTGTGTGTGTAATCACATGTATATTTATAGTGTTAAGATTCCCTCTTTTTTTCCCCCCTCCGCTCCCCCCACCAGGTACGGCAACAAGCGTAACATGTTTGCAGGCATACAATCCTAGTATTTGCAAAATGGAATTTATTAAAGCCCTAACTGAGAGGAAGAGTGAATGAGAGGCAGGGATGAGCACTTTGCCACCTCTCTGCTCATCTGAATATATATATTCAAGGTTGGGTCTGGGAGAGAGAGAGAGAGAGAGAGAGAAAAAAAAACCTCATTATTCAGGGACCTGCAGCCTTGGTAACTTTGATTTTCATCCATCCATGGCATGGCCAAAAGGTAACATTTAATGAAGTGCCATTCAGAGAGTAAATGGGGTCATATAATAGACAGTGCGCCCAGCGCGAGGAACACCTTGTGTTGGGCTACTGATAGCTGTTAAGGGTTGCAGTGATGAACCAACAAGACTCATTTCAGCAGCCGGCAATACATTCACACTATTAATATTTATCAAATATGTGGGCTGTTTCAACCCCAACCATGTTCGGGCTGTAAACCCATGCTATGATGATATCTATTACCCATCTCCTATTGCGGTGGAACTATGCATTTTTTCACATATAACACGTATTATACACATGTAGCCATTCTCACATGCCAAAATCTACAGTATAACTACGCTCCTCTCTAGTTCTCCAAAAGGGGGAGCCTTAAAACTGAAGCTGGAGAGAGTTTGTTCATTTAAGGATCTCTGTATGAATTACGCATCATCAAATGCAATTAGCAGTTCTTCCATGTGCGGTTTATGTAATGCAGTACTTCATTAACATTATTCATTCATATGCAGTCTTGGATTACAGTCCTGAACATTCTTTATTAGGCTAGATGTAACCAAGCTGCTGGAGTTTTGAAGATAAAAAAAAAATGGGGGGAAAAAGTGATTGAATAATAAATTGGAGGAAAGCAGACGATTCCTGACGGGTTTGCAGGATAATTATTCTATCTTGTGATTCTACTTTATATGATGAGAGGTGATGAGCAGGAATATTATCCCATTGAAATGAGACACTTTACTAAGCAGCAACAACATACTGACAATGTTTCTACTGGCAATTTTTTTAAACTGCTTTAAAAATTAGGCCAACAATACTAACAAAAATGATGCATTGTTTTTGCAAATGCAATATTTAAAATTGGGTGTATAATTTAAATATATTTGCATTGTGAGTGTATCCATATTCAAAGCAAATATATATTAAAGTGAAATAGTGTCAAATAGATTTTAGGCAATTTTTACCCATATTTGTAGGATTTTATATCCATTATAAGCCCATTTTATTGCATACTTATTACTGGGCTATTTCATTGCTCATCATCTTTAACAGTACAGCTATCAGTTGAGATGTTTGTTGTCCAAATGAAACATCTTCTCATTTCTCTCACTCGACTTTAAGTGCTGCTTTGGACTGTGGTGCTAACAGGTTGTTTTGACCATTATATCTATCACAATGAAATGGCCCAGCGTTTTGGCAAAGGACTCGAGCCTGTGATTTAATACACGCCCGGCTCTATTGTCCTCTCTGTCATAGACTGAGATGTATCTGATGGGAGATGTGTAACCTGGTATTGCCTTTCCATCCCACTATCATCCCTCTATCATCCCACTATCATCCCTCTATCATCCCTCCATCCATTTTAACTGCTGACGGTTAAACTGTTTCATTTCATCTGCTGGGGCTCATTCAGCCAAACCCTGTTTACTGTATATAGAGCAATATGCACTCACAGGTTTTGGAGATGGCTTGGGCTCCGAGGGCCGCATGTGCAAGTGGGCCATCATCGCCTGAAGACGCTCACGTTCTTTAGAAAGCTGTTAGCGGAGAGAGGGAGAGAAAATAAAACAGTTTTAGAAACGAGCGATTTTCCCCAGACTGCAACAGTAATACATCTTGTTATCGAGCTTGTCTCTCTTGTAATGAATCCTGCATATGCCCAGTCTGGGGCTCCTAGCTAAGTCTGCCTTGAAGACACAGACTTAAACCAAACCAGCGGAGGAGAGGAAGAGGAGAAGAGAAGAGAGAGACAAAACATTTCTGCTGCTGGTGGTGGTGGTGTCGGGCAAGGGGAAGTTAGAGGAAGAGGTCAGGGAAAACAAATAGCGCTTCATCTTTTTGTCAATAGCAGAATTTAGGTCACGGATGCTTTGACAGCAAAAAAGCTATTCAGGCTCTAAATTAGAGGGTCTTGAGTGCCTCCTCAAAGTCATGTGGACACGGTTAGAGAGATGGACCCTAGCCAACAGCTGCCAAGAGGTGAAGGGGTCCTTCAAACAGAGTGCCAGCCAGGCCCGCCTCCATGCTCCCCCCTGTTCCCTTGGAGGTCCAGTTAGTGGCCCTGCAATCTGCTATCATCAATCTAACTCACTGGGAGTGACAGGGACCAGGCAGTGTGAACAGACTGAACTACACTCCTCCTGCGCTAGCTACAACACGAAGACAGCGGCAGCAGCATCCAGCAACACTGGACTAGACTGAACTGGGCCTCATTACCAGTGACGGCTCTCAGGGATGGAGTGAAGGGAAAAAAGGAGGCGAGGAAGGACGTAAAAGAGCACACGCCGACTGGTAATTGGTCACACTGTAAACACGAGGTTCGGCGGCTTTGGGTGTCAGCAACAACAAAAAAAGAAAAGAAAAAAACCCAATACTTTTTAGTTTTCTTTTACATATAAATAATAATAATTATTTTTTTGTTGTTCTAAGACCCTCCAAAACCCCAACAACATAAAAACTGGATGTTTTGTCGGAGTGGAACGCTTGGGCAGCATTCAGATCAGCATCAAGCCAGCTTAGTGTGTGAGAGAGAGAGAGAGAGAGAGAGAGAGGGCGAGAGTGTGTGGGAACTTAGAACTCGAAGAGTTCAGGCCTGACTGTCAGCACCACAGTGTAAATGCAGTACAGAAAATAGACAGCTGTGGTGTAAATCCAGTGCAATGTGGGAATGCTGTGGATGCTGAGTAATAATGTCGTTCAATCACCGGACTCATTATCTCGACAGAGTGACACGCTAATAAGGTCACGCTCCACCTACTAAAAATAGTTCCCTTCTTCAGGAGATTTCGTCAGGTGCAAAGTGCATTTAATTAACATGCAGGGAAAGGGGAGAGATGCACTCCGTTATTAATTGGAAAGGAGAGAAAATAAGCACATCCTTAATTCAATTAAAACAGTCACAATGGGTTTGGTGCGGGCCCAAGGATTCCTTTGTTTAGGTCTCGCTATATAAGCTTCTGGTAGGTGTGCTTGTGTCCACCTCTTAGTGGGCTGCATTTTGTCCTAGCCGGCCACACAAACAGGCACGTAGAAATGAATTAGAAATCAATGGCAATGTAATAATGCTAAAAGAGCCGTGCCTGTATCTCTAGCTGCTGTACCACCTGCATCTGGACTCGACACTGGGCCGTGCTCCTGTCGTCTAGAGCATGCTCATTGTTAAGGTGCCTGGAGACAGGGAGAGAGACAGGGAGAGAGAGAGAGACAGGGAGGGAGAGAGGGAGGGAGAGAGGGAGGGAGGGAGGGAGGGAGGGAGGGAGGGAGGGAGGGAGGGAGGGAGGGAGGGAGGGAGGGAGGGAGGGAGGGAAGTCGTTAATGATGTTATATGCATACAAATTCATAAAATCAGGCATTGTAATTTAAATTATTAAAATGCAAAAATGTGATTATTTATTATGATCATTTATTAAATGATGTATTATCATAAATTATTATTATTATGATGTTGTTGTTGTCAACATCATTCTGAAATGATATGTAATACTGGTGCATGTGGTTCTGATATAAAACAGTGAAAGCATCTCCAATATGACAATAGGCCCTCTGTAGTGTGGATGGGAGTCAGTGACTACCCAGAGCACTACTCTATGGAGGATAAAAGATGCTGGTCTGGCACAATGGGTTTGTATCCAATTCATTTACAGAAAACAATAAAGGCAATTTAACGTTGAGAACATTTTAAAAATGCTCCCCTTCCAAAGTGGGCATTTATTCAGCATTTATTCAGCGGCAGACTGTATCTCCTTCATTAGAATTTTTTTTAAAGCAGACAGCCATAACAGTTGATGACGGTTCGTCTTGATTGGATTTTGTCTGCAGGACACAAAAGAACCTCGCCATTAAAATAGACCTTTATTCCCTGCACCACGCTACAAAGGCGAAAAAGGTTTTTTAAAGTGTTGTGATGTTCGGTAATGAGCCTCTATCTGAATTATCATTGGTGACAAACTCACAAAGCGGGCTTTGAGAAGACATGGTTATGAAATGCCAGAGCTGCCACATTCTTTCCTGTAATTATAGGTTAGCTTGCAGACCCTTCAATGATCATTTACAGCACTGCCTCCAGTGCATTAGTGGGAGCTTAAATCGCTCTCTCTGACACACACACGCACACCACACACACACATACACATACACACACACATACATGCACACACACACGTTTCACCATATATTATATTTATAGTCTTTTCCTATTTACTGTTTAACAGCAAAATGCTAAACAATACAAACGTAGTCGCCAGCCTGCCTTAGTATGCCAATCAAAGCATGGAATGGGACATTTGTAATCACAATAGCCCAGTACCTTTCAATTATGGCCGGGCACATTTAAAACCATTCCAATTTCATTCCTGTTTTATGCTTTTGTAACCATTTCAGGTCTAATGCTCAGATATGTTCCATTATGAATCAGGAATGAGATAGCATTAAAAGGAGGGGGAGAGGCTGGACTGGTGGGTTTCTCCAGCCCGTGTCTAATTGCTGTTTCAGAATGCGCATGCAAAGGGGCATTTCATTAATCATTTAATCACGTCCCTCGCAGGAAGAGGGAACTAATGCTGCAAATACCCTTTTCATTTCAATGCTCATAATGCTATCTTATGCACTTGATGTATGGCGTGTGTCATAAATTACAGCTACTTCAAAAGCACCAAGTGGGCTGGCCCACTATCCCTGAAGATCCTTCATTACCAAATACAAAAAAATACAAAAAATCTTTATTAAGTTTCCCTCTCATCGACAGACAAGCAGCCTGTGTTTTTTCTCTCTCTCCTGTTGGAGGGGAGAGGTTGTGAATTAGCTGCAGAAGGCCTCTCGATATTCCTCCGACCATTTTTTTTCCTCAAATGATCCCTTTTTTGTCTTCCTCTTCTTCTCCTACTGGCCAGTTAGCAAGGCGATTACAAACAGATTATGGCCTGCAGTTGAAATATTCAAATGGCAAGCTCTGCTATTATGCATTAATAAGAAAGAGGGAAATAGAGAAAGAGTGTAAGAGAGAGAGAGAGAGAGAGAGAGAGCGAGAGAGACAGAGAGACAGAGAGAGAGAGAGAGAGAGAGAGAGAGAGAGAGAGAGACATAGAGACAGAAAGAGAGAGAGAGAGAAAGAGAGAGATGGTGTGACGGAGAGAGATTGACAGCGAGAGATGCAGAAAGAGTGAGAGAGGGAGTGAGAGACAACAAGGAATAAAAAGAGAAGGAGGGAGAGAGAGAGAGAGAGAGAGAGAGAGAGAGAGAGAGCGAGAGAGAGAGAGACAGGTTATCCGTCATCGTCACCAGAATATCCCCTAATGAGCCGGGCCCAGTCAGACTCAGAGCAGTACAAACAGAGAGGTGAGCGAGGGAAGAGAGGCCGGACGCCTTCACAAAGACAGCTCTGAACAAACATTTCTGGAGCCACCACATAATTTATGGGTCACTTTACAGGCATATTGATTTTTGTTTTGAGAGGGGAATAACCAATGTGATGGGTCCAATAGCACAGGAAGGCAGAAAGAAAGAGGGAGAGCTGGGGAGATTGACAGATGCAGGGATTCAGGGACAGAGAGGCCACACTAATACAGTATAGCAGTATAGCAGGGTTTTCTAGACAAAAACAAAGCAAAGGTTCCTAGTTTATGAGAAGTGGCTGTTATACACTTTGGGATAGTTATTCCTATGGAGTATCATATTATGTTGTCCATTTTGTATCCTCACTGACCACTAAGACAAATATACACACAATATACTGAAGTTATACACTGAGAGTTCTAAGAGCCTGCTAATATACCTTCAAGCACACAGTATGGTGTGCCTAATTGTCCATGTGTCCTATCACAGCTTCGTCGACCCAGACCCTTCATGCTAGCTAGGCCGGGGCCTCCATCCTCCCTGGCTGTCTAGCATGGCGCAGAGTAACACAAACACACATTGCAGACCCACACCAGACCAGACAGCGGCATATGCATAACTAATGTAATGCCCTCAGTTTTAAAGGTCTTGTCACACCCAGCCAGACGTCTGGCAGAGTAGCGCTAAGGGGGCCTATCCGGGGACTTCTTACTGCCTTGTGGGTTTAATTAAGCAACGGTTAGAGACACTCGCGGTCAGGTTAACGTCTCTCTCTCTCTCTCCCCCTCTCTCTCTCTCTCTCTCCGCTTGCCATGTCTCTCTCTGACGCTACTGCCTGCTGGGTAAGGGGGAAGAGGGGGACATGGCGTCGGAGGGGGAGAGGGGAAGAGTTAAGTGAGGAGGCAGATAAATTGTCTGTGTAGACGGCAAGGTGCATCGATTTAGGGAGACCCTGCTCTGAGGGGTTGGCGGTCGGGGCATGCTGGTGGTTAGGATGGTGGGTATGAATATACATGGGCTGACGGGTTGAAGGATGTTTAATTGGAGATGATAATCAAACGGTGACTAACTCTTCTCGGGTGTGTGTGTGTGTGTGTGTGTGTGTGTGTGTGTGTGTGTGAGAGATCACAGATGGGAGAGCAAATCAATAATCAATAATAGTAAACAAAATGGAGTATTAAAAGGTATGTGATGTGAATGAATCAAATATTTCTGCATTGATTGCACTGTAGAGTACTGTACCATGCCCGCAAATGTATACATATCACTGTAAGACTAATCTAAAAGAACAAATCTGTGTGTGAAGTTAGTTATTCTCATTCCTGCCAAACCTTGAAAATACACGCGCCTCAAAACTATTTCGAAGCACATACATTTACATGCATCAACATGCACGCACAGGCCCCCACACACGCCCCCGACACCCCCCCCCCGCCCCCGAACACTCCCACGCTAATATTACATTTGAACTACAGAGCTAACACAACGTGCCAGCCAACCTCTAGGCTAGCTCTCCAGGTGAACACACATAAAAGAGACACTGAAGAGCTATTAAATGCTGATCTTGACAAGTTTCCTACCCGCAACACAACAAAAGATGACTAAACGCGCCCGCTGCATGATATTGTGTTTCATACCTCCCCAGCAACCAACCATCAGGTTACCTAGGTTTCCCCCCTTCCTCGCGTTCTCGTCTTAAAGTGCCATTTGATTCTGACACCTATTTTATGTAAACCTTTTTAAAGTGTGTGTGTACCTGGCTGTTGCCGAGGAGATGAGTGGCATCTCCGAAAACATTAAAAGGCTCTCCCTGACACAGACGATAGCTCCTCCAAGGCAAGGCAGACAAGCAGCCATCTTTGTTCTGCCAGGATCACGCTGTCTTTTTGTTGCTGTCTGTTTCCATGTGCCGGTTACAGTACATGAACCTGACTCCTCGCAGGCTGGATGCAACGACGTGGAGTCTCACCCAGAATCTTTAAGGCTGTTTTGTAAAGACAGTTGTTTTAAGCAGGGTCCCTTAAAATACTATACCGGCTGTCAGAGAATTGCCTGCAACGCCTCTTTCTAGTCTACTAGTGTAAAGTATATGCCTACTGTAAAGTATATCTGTGCAATCCTTTTTTTCTACACGGTTCTTAAAGAATATATACAGTCACATGTGTTATAGCCTACTGTGTACCTATGCCCTAACCTAAATGAGAAACTAAGCTATAAAGATGTCCATACTGTAACGATCTTCGTCTTCATCGGATGAGAAGTAGGAAGGATCGGACCAAAACGCAGCGTGGTAAGTGTCCATGATCATTTATTAACACAGAACACGAAAATACAAAATAACGAAGTGAATGTAAGAAATGAAAATCAAAACAGTCCTGAAAGGTGAAAACACAAGACAGGAAACAACTACCCACAAACACCAGGTGGGAAAAGGCTACCTAAGTATGGATCTCAATCAGAGACAACGATAGACAGCTGCCTCTGATTGGGAACCATACCAGGCCAAACGCATAGAAAAGAAAACATAGAAAAACAACATAGAATGCCCACCCCAACTCACGCCCTGACCAAACCAAAATAGAGACATAAAAAAGGAACTAAGGTCAGGGCGTGACACCCCCCCCCCCCCCCCCCCCCAAAGGTGCGTACTCCGACCGCAAAACCTAAACCCATAGGGGATGGTCTGGGTGGGCATCTATCCGCGTTGGCCGCTCTGGCGCGGGACGTGGACTCCACTCCTCCTTAGTCTTGGCCCACTTAGGTGGCGCCTCTAGAGCGGCGACCCTTGCCGCCGCCCCGGACTGGGGACCCTTGCAGCGGGCCCCGAATAGGAGGGCGACTCTGGCAGCGGCGGATAGGCGGGAGACTCTGGCGGCGCTGGACAGGAGGGCGGCTCTGGCGGCTCCGGACTGTCGGGCGGCTCTGGCGGCTCCGGACTGACGGACGGCTCTGGACTGCCGGGCAGCTCTGGCGGCTCCGGACAGGAGGGAGACTCTGGAAGGAGAAGACGTAGAGACAGCCTGGTGCGTGGGGCTGCCACAGGGCCCTCCTGGGGAGACGTACAGAAGGCCTGGTGCATAGAAGAGGCACCGGATAAACTGGGCTGTGGGGGAGCACTGGAGCTCTGGTGCGCAGCCTTGGCACCACTCCTCCAGGCTGAATGCCCACTTTAGCCCGGCCCCTCCAGAGTGCAGGCACAGGTCGAACCGGGCTGTGGGGGAGCACTGGAGATCTGGTGCTTACCACTCGCACCTCTCCATTAGGCTCAATGCCCACATTCGCCCGGCACGGGCGGATCGCAGGCATATGACGAACAGCATCCTCCCAGCGCCCCGGAGACATGGTACGCAGAGCCGGCGCAGGATACCGTGGGCCGAAACGGCGCACCGGAGACCAAACACGCTTTGCTGGCACAATCCGCCCTGGCTGGATGCCTACTCTCGCATGGCACTTGCGGGGGGCTGGCCTATAGCGCTCCGTGCTATGAGCGCGCACTGGAGACACCGTGCGCTTCACCGCACTCCTCCTTACCACGCTGCTTGGTCCGTTGGTGGTGAGTAGTTCTGTAACGATCTTCGTCTTCATGGGATGAGGAGTAGGAAGGATCGGACCAAAACGCAGCGTGGTAAGTGTCCATGATCATTTATTAACACAGAACACGAAAATACAAAATAACGAAGTGAATGTAAGAAATGAAAATCGAAACAGTCCTGAAAGGTGAAAACACAAGACAGGAAACAACTACCCACAAACACCAGGTGGGAAAAGGCTTCCTAAGTATGGATCTCAATCAGAGACAACGATAGACAGCTGCCTCTGGCCAAACGCATAGAAAAGTAAACATAGAAAAACAACCCGCGCCCCGACCAAACCAAAATAGAGACATAAAAAAGGAACTGAGGTCAGAGCGTGACACATACAGTAAACATACTTAGCCGTGTTTACATGGAAGGCAATGTACAGTAGCGGGTGGATTCAATAAGAAAGTGAACTGAGTGCATGACTATAGACCACTAATCTGCTATAGCCATGCAGTCTCACACACAGCCAACATCTTTCTCAAGCTGCAAGGTACACTTCTCCTCTGCTCCAGGGTCTCCACCAGAATATACTTAAGCAATAAGGGAGGTGTGGTATATGGCCAGTATACCAAGGCTAAAGGCTGTTCTAACGCACGACACAACGCGGAGTGCCTGGACACAGCCCTTGTACCACAGCCGTGGTATATTGGCCATATATCACAAACACCCGAGGTGCCTTACTGCGATCATAAACTGATTACCAACATAATTGCAGCACTAAAAATAAATGTTTTGTCATATCAATGGTATACGGTCTGATGTACCACGGCTGTCAGCCAATCAGCATTGAGGGCTCAATCCACCCAGTTTATAATGTAACCTTATAGTATTGACTATACTGCCTTTCCCCGAGCAAATCTTTGCTCGTGACATCCACCATGCTGCTCCACGTAGTGCATCTTCCCCTGGGGAGAAGCACATCATATCCATATAAATACACCTGGAAATAATGAATTCAAAGGTGCGTCTATTGTTGGCCTGTCCGTTGAACAGAGGCGTTGATATAATGCACATGAAATGTCTTGTCTGTCTCACTTGTGGGGTCTGTAGAGGTTTTGTATATTAAGCCAGTCTGGCTTTCAGTCATTTCTCTTTGCACAGACACACATTAGCCCTAATGCACATGCTGGTGCTACAGACGGCTGTATAATTAACCAAGCTACTGCCTTTGGTTTTGCCTGACCTAAATCCTACAACTCTGGTTTGGCCCTAGTGGGCTTCCATGTCATCACATAACCACTGTTATGGAGTTACAGCACTGTAATGTAAAGGAAGAATCCGCCTCCCCAAAATAGAACAATATCCCAATTTCAAAAGAGTTTGTGTGGGATTTACATGAACATTTACACCCGTGAAAACGCTCCACGCGATCATTATTTCTCAGTTAATTACAAATCTAATTAGAATATTCCAATGAACGCTTCGGCCCCCTTTTCTCTCTTTTCGAATGAAGAGAGAGAGAGAAAGAGCCTCGCTCCTCCAGAGTGGCAACGTGATAACCTGTAATCTATGGCACTAGCGAACACCTTCCCCTTTTGATGTCCCCCACTAACATCCCAGACAACAAAGCAGACCAATTACAAATGAGCTAATTAACTAAATTGTTGATGGAGCATGAAGAGTTCATTCAGTCCATCCGCAGGCGCCATGACAACACTGAATGCAGCCATTGTGGGGCCCCCTGCGCGTCCTTACAAGTTGCCATTAGTTTTTGAGGCCATCAGGCACACCAGTCTATCAGGCTGAACACCAGCCTATCAGGCAACTCGCGCTGAAGAGGAGATTTGGGTGTAAATCGGAGATCAATTACATCTAGAGTTAATGTAGCCAGCCGCCTGACAGTCTATACAATCTACACGTTCAAATATCCCCACTGAGATGCAAGCGTGTTTATCTCTTTGTTGGGCCCCCCCTCGATTAAGCTCGCAAAGAGCCGCTGTGGTACTGTGGAAAATAACCCAGAATAGGCCTCTGCGGCTTCATTACTGAGAAACAAAATATGTACAGCAGCTAAGCTCATCTTAGTTGATGAATGGCAACTTTTATACCATGGAACATAAGACAACGTTTCTGCTGTGGGAAAGAGGCACGAGAGGCGCTTGGCTGGGCGACATAAAGCTTCATCGGATATCACGGGGGCCGTTGTCTTGGCCCGTGGTTGTTAAATGCACCTGTCATCGAGCTTGTCGTTTTTTTTAAAATTTGTTGTATTAACATAGGAGACTGTAACGTAATGCACAGTCATGAAGTAAATTCACGGTGTAAGCTAAGACATGATGATATATGAGGTTGGTGAGTACAGGAAAGGGGAGGTGAGTAAGACACTTCGTAGAGTACATTCTCAGAATAAGACCTACTTCAAAAACTGTCCGAAGTCCTCACAGACGCTCTCGCAGCCGGGCCACTTGCACACCCCGTGACCATAGAGGGAGTGGGAGGCTCCGCTTTCCTCATGTAATGAGCTGAGGAGAGAAGGGCGAGAGAGAGAGAGAGAGAGAGAGAGAGGGAGAGAGACAGCGGGAGAAAAGGAGAGAGAAGGAGGGAGCGATGGATAGAGAGAGTGAGATGAGAGAGAGAGAGAGAGAGAGAGAGAGAGAGAGGTGAGGAGAGGGAAAGAGAACGGGGAGAAAGAGAGAGGGGGGATGGATAGAGAGAGAGAGAGAGAGAGAGAGAGAGACAAAGGCAGAGAGGGAGAAAGAGACAGAGAGAGACAGAGAGAGAAAAAAATGAAGGATTCGGAGGTAGAGAGAAGGAGAGAGAGAAGGGTAGACTGGCGTCAGATTCATCAAAAAAGCCATAATGGCTTGAGGCTGCTGGTGGCTGTCAGGTTACAATCAGTGACAAGCAGGTCAAAGCAGGTCAATTCAGCCCTGTTCTATTGAATAGTTCACCTGCCAAGGATGCTAGGAGGAGGAGGAGGGAAGGAGCCTAATTAAGCCAAGGATGGAAGTTACTGTCTGCATCTGAAATAGCACCCTACTCCCTATATATAGTGCACTACTTTTGGACACCCATGAGGCTCTTGCTACTCTGGCTAAATGTAGTGCACTATAAAGGGACTAAGGTGTTCCTAATAACAGAAGGGAGAAAAGATGAGGGCGGGTGGCCAAGCAATATGGTTAACATCTGATTATTGATCCAGTGTTATTGCAAACCCCTAAGCAACGCGTGAAAAACCATCCAGCTAACCCATTCATAGAGGGACCAATTTCCTTTTCTTTTTCCCCCCCGACCCCTATTTCTTCCTCTTGTAAAGCGATCAACGGAGGGCTTTCAAGTAAACATGAAAAATCCAGACGGCCATATAATTTTCATCACGAGATTAATAATATTCTCCGTAATTTATGTTATTTTGAGGACAAGAGGGGGTTCTGCTTGGATAATGGCACCCAAATAAGTTATGACCCCGAGTAGACAGCACATCCTATTAAAAGTGACGGTTTAACCTTTCGGCTCCACTTGTTTCTGTATTTGGCGGGTTGGAGGGTGTGTGTGTGTGTGTGTCTGTGTGTGTGTGTGAGAGCTCACACACGGTTTCTACAGGCAGGCTTTCCCTCCATCGATCCACTGTGTGTTAGTAAGCATCTCTCCTTGACAATACTCCGTGTTCGATCATTACGAGACGCCACACCCCCCCCTCGGGGGACACTAACAGATAAAAAAGTGTTTTCTCTTTCCCCTCCCTCCTCCTCCTGTTTTTGTTTCTCTTCTAGGGGAACATCTGCCTTCTAAAGATATATTTTTCAAGCCCCCTTTTAGTGGCGGTAGCAGATAGCATCTACTTTAAACCAATTATGCAACACATCCAGCCCAACCGATGTCTCCCCACACCGCTACACTGCGCCACATTCTTAATATATCGCAGGAAAGAGCCTTGAATAATGCATAGAACCAGATAGACATGTGTGAACAGTGTTTTCTTCCAGTCGGAACCACATACAAAGGCGGCATCACAAGGACAAACATTCTAAAATACCACCTTGGCGTCACGTGTTTTGTTTACATGACAAGCGGAGCAGCAAGGTAATTTCAAAAGATGGAGCCACTAAATACTTAATGTACGAGGTGGTTGCCTTCGCTTTCTGCTCGCACAGCTGTGTATTGCTGCCGGTGTCTTCGTCTCCTTGCTTTTGATATGGTGTAAGTAACTGTGTTCAATAGCATCCTACGCTGTCCCTAGGGAGGCCGAGGCTGCTTTTTGAATATTACCAAGACACTAATAAACTATTGAACAAACAAACAAAACATCACGTTCAACCCGGCAGGAACAAATACGTTTTTTTGTTTTTTTTTCGTTTTCTAAACGGGGGGGGCAAATACTTTGATCAGGAGTTTCTACAGACAGTTATAAAATGTATTTGTACATTATTAAAAGCCATTGAAACAACAAACAGCTACCAGCCGACAACAAGCTTTTTTGTGCGTCCTAACTTTTGTGTCTACAATGTGTTGTGTAGTGGGTGGCGGACGAGTAGCTCACTTTCCGTACCTCTCCCGTTCCCGTTCCCTCTCTCGCTCCCTCTCCCTTCTGGAATTGAGTGCGGGAGACTGGCCGTTGGCGATGGAGTGGTGGGAGATGGGAGGTGACGCTTTGGAAGGGGTAGAGGAGGTAGTCGAGGAAGAGTTGGTAGTGGTCAGGTCCAGGCCGCCGCCGCCGTGTTTGATGCCGTTGTCCTCCATGTTGTGGCCGCCGCCGGTCACGTCCTTCCACAACTGTTGGAGCTCCGCTGGGCTCAGTCCAGCTGGCAGAGGGGAGAAACAGAGGACCAACACAGTTACAATCCATTTACACAATCACTACTAGGCCCGGAGATGATGTACTGTAGACTACGTAAACACAGAGTCATCGCAAACCAACACAAATTACTTCCTCCCGTTTACTGCCTACAAGTACTAACTTACTTGTTGACACACCGCTCAGGCTTAGTCTTTTAACCAAATGGCACACGGCTACACTGAGAGATTAACTGGGATGATCTCTTGTCAGCGGTTCTGCTTAATAAGAATGCAGTGTTACAATGAAATCTACAGGGGATCCATGGGCATCGATCCACACTGGCTGCCACTGGATTACATTCATAGAGGAAGCAGAATTCAGTTAGCACAAATGATATTATCTAGCTAGATAAACGGAGCATTGTTCTTTTGTTTCAGCCCCACACTGGTAATTAAACCCCCTTCATTTTGTTTCTTGTTGTTGTTGTTGTTGTTGTTTTTATCCCCTGCCATTTTGGTAAACGTGTTTACTTTTTGGCGAGGCGAGAGAAAATGGAAGCGGCTCCTCTTGTCTCTTTTCTTTGCTGCCTACTGTGAGACAGGCAGTAAACAACAACAACAACAACAACCCAGAGAGGGAGGGGTGAGCAGGGAGCGAGGGAATAGAGGGAGAGAAAAAAAAACACTCACAGACAACGGGAAGAGACAGAGAGACAGGCAGAGCTGAGGGAGAGCGAAAGAGGTAGAAACAAAAAGGGAAGAGAGCGAGAGAGATAGATAGAGTGGTGTGGCCGCCGGCAGTCACGTGCGCTACAGCCCCCCAGCCCCAGAAGCCCCTGAAGCCACAGGCTCTCTCCCTTTCCCCCTCCTCTCCCACTTCACTCCCTTCAGCCACCCCTTTACCTGGTGGCATGGTCTGCCCGGGGAGGGCTGCCTGTCCTGGGGCCGGGGGCAGGGAGAGCAGGCCCTGGCGCTGCATGTTGAGCAGGTGCTGCTGCTGCTGGAGCTGTTGCATCTGGAGGAGTTGCTGCTGGAAGACGAGCTGCTGGGCGGCGAGCTGCTGCTGATGCTGCTGCTGCTGCTGTTGCTATAGTGAATAGGAGCAGGAGGAGGAGGAGGAGTGGAGGAGGAAAGGAGCACAAATTACACAAATTAACAAGAAAGTGGGCGCCCAACACCGACGACGAGGATACTTGCATTGCCGATGCTCCTTCCATGATCTTAACTACTGCCTGTCTCTCTTCCTCTCTCCTCTCTCTCTTTTTCCTCGCCTCCTTTTTATGCCTAGTTCCTGTTCTATTATGTCTCCTCCTCTTGCTGAACGAGGCATAGCTAGGCACACTGGGCTGATAGACTGCACTCTCCCCTCCAGACTGCGATGAGATGAGTTTTCTGTATGATATTAAGCCCTGGTAATCCCCCCCCCCCCCCCCCCCCCCCACAGTTGATAGTTAATTGTCTTGCATTTTCTGATGGTCTATTACAGCTTATGGGGCCGAGATTTACAGATTTTCGCTGGGAGATTTACAGCAACTGAGTACACCAGCATTACCCCCCCAGCCCCACGCTCCCAACCCTGTTTACCACTGGGCCAGCCAGACAGCCCGAGCTAAACAATAACATCAACAACAACAACAAGAAACAACTGCCAAAGCAACCACAGAAAAACAGGGGGGGGGGGGAAACGCCCAGACTCTTGTGGCTTAATCATGACAGTACTATCCCACAGCAGACACAAATACAACAGTAAATCAGAGCTAGAAGCTGATGTTATTGCAGATGTCGATCAAGACAGGTAACTGTGTATCACCATGGTATAATCCGTTTCTATAACAGTAAACATGCCAAGAACTGAGCATGACTTCATTACCAGTTTAATGGCACCTCTTTTTCACAGCTAAACATGTTTAGTCCTCAGTGGGCTGTTGATGAGATCTCTGGTGGTCTATTAGGAAACATGGGAGGTACTGGAGCTATCATACAACTGGCTCTGTTACCTCCACATCGCTCTCTCCCTGCTCTCTTTATCTCTTTCTCCCTCTCTCTGTCCGCCTCTCTTTTTCCTCCACTATCTTTCTGCTATCAGATTCCATTGCAATTTGTTTTAATTCGCTCAAGGAAAGGCTTGTTATTACAGGAGAGTCTAGGATAAATGTTTTGCTTTTCTTGACAAGAATCACAAGACCAAGGTGGCCATCGAGTTGTGGAGAGACACTCCTGAGGATATATGTGGAGGAAGTCACACTTCACAGAGAGACAAGCTGCAGTGGAAGACCCTTTCCTTTCTAGCCTGGGGGGTGGGATGGGGGGGGGGGGGGGGGGCAGGCGAAACTTGTGATGCGCTCACTGGAAAACAGACTGCATAATGGAGCAAGTCATGTGGATTGGACCCGCCGTCTCTGGAGAAATAAGGGAGCGATTTCTATTCCATATTTGATGGCGACGGAGGGCTGAAAATTCTATTCACAAATCCAAACAGAAACAAAGCCTCCGGGAGGTCAGCAGCAGCTTCCTGTACGGTCCACATAATGGGCCGCTTGAAGGGACAGAGAGAGAGAGAGATGGAGGGAGGGAGGAGGGGATAGAGTGAGAGGGAGAGAGGGAGGAGGGGATAGAGTGAGAGGGAGAGAGGGAGGAGGGGATAGAGTGAGAGGGAGAGAGGGAGAGAGGGAGAGGGAGAGAGGGAGAGAGGGAGAGGGAGGGAGCGGGAGAGAGGGAGGGAGGGAGGAGGGGATAGAGTGAGAGGGAGAGAGGGAGGAGGGGATAGAGTGAGAGGGAGAGAGGGAGAGAGTGAGAGGGAGAGAGGGAGGGAGAGGGAGAGAGAGAGAGGGAGGGAGGAGGGGATAGAGTGAGAGGGAGAGAGGGAGAGAGGGAGAGGGAGAGAGGGAGAGAGGGAGAGGGAGGGAGCGGGAGAGAGGGAGGGAGGGAGGAGGGGATAGAGTGAGAGGGAGAGAGGGAGGAGGGGATAGAGTGAGAGGGAGAGAGGGAGAGAGTGAGAGGGAGAGAGGGAGGGAGAGGGAGAGAGAGAGAGGGAGGGAGGAGGGGATAGAGTGAGAGGGAGAGAGGAGGAGGGGATAGAGTGAGAGGGAGAGAGGGAGAGAGTGAGAGGGAGAGAGGGAGAGCGAGATGGAGGGAGGGAGGAGGGATAGAATGAGAGGGAGAGAGGTAGAGAGTGAGAGGGAGAGAGGGAGAGAGTGAGAGGGAGAGAGGGAGAGAGGGAGAGAGATGTGTCTGGGAAAAGGTGCCTGCGATACCGTTTCCTGGTCAATTTAACTGCTTCCCCAAGTGTTGTTTAGATTTGGCCCCGGCACGGCGCGCGGCGTGCTACGATGTTCGGCTCCTGTGACAGACTGCGAGCCTCGCCCGGTAGACTGGCGGGCTGTCAGTGTGATTTATGAGCGCGTCACACTCTAACTTTTCTGCTCCTCGCACTCGGCCCAAACCCACAGAAGCAGTTCATTAATCAGCAGACCCTGTGACTCGGTCCCTCTCTCTCGGCTCAAACCGGGCTTTTGAGCTATTTAACGTCACGTCCATCCATTTACATGTTTTAGGAGGAGGGAGAGAACCCCCCCCCCCCCCCCCTCGTCATTTCTCCCCAAGTCTCCCCCAGCGGCAGGTAACAAGTGTCAGTGCTTTGTCCATCAAAGGCACATACGGTAACACTGGGTGAACCATTAGCTAACATTAGAGAACACTGGCTTTGGATTAGCTAGCTTGGTCTGTGGAATCCCAGGAACACGGGAAGGTTTCCCCCAAACCACGGCTGCTAACCTGAAGACCGAACTGAGTGAGACAGCCAGAACAGACATCATCTAGACTTCTTCCCTGTACACACATTCCCTCCCACTTCCACTGTCAGGCCATTACGGGTCTGAAACAGATACCCACCTCTTTTGCTTGCTTTCCAGGGTGCTGCTGTTGTAAAAGCTGCAGGTGTAGTTGCTCCTGCTGTTTCTTATAAAACTCCTGCAGATGTTGCTGGGAGGGGAAGAAAGAGAGATAGATGATTAAAAAAATATTCCAGGTAACCTAGGAGAATGTCCATATTATATTCTGGCTATGTAAATAGACATTGGCAAATGCTCTTTTTTTTGCTGTTGGTTTCATTGGTACGGTGTGTGTCGTTTTGGGCAGTGGAAAGCGTCGATTTACTGAGACAGAGTATATTGATCATATGGCATGATACTGTAGCAATGTGTTTGTAAAGCTAACGAGGAATCTGTTTCTATACTAGAGCAGCAAAAAGAGCACTCGCCGAGGTTCTGACACATTGTAAATTCATTTGTTTGTCGTTGTTTTTTTTTTGTGTGGTTTTTGTTGTTGCTGCTGTTGTTGAAAATGAGGTGCCACGACAACACCGACACATGTTGGTTACGTACAACACATATTTGAAGTGCCATACATAATCTGATTCATTTTCTAGCAGGGGGGGGGGAGGGGGGACACATACTGTAGTCTCGCTCTCCCGCCATGTCTTCTCCATATGGACTTTAAATGGCCTCGCACAGTACTGGAGGGGGCACAATTAATCATATTAACTAGTATACAGTTTTTTGGTCTAATGTCTTGACAGGCACTGAAATGCTTTAAAGTGAATGCAGCACACTCAAAGGAACGGATTCATCACTCTAAACGAAAGGCGTTTAACACACATCACACATAACATCCACTCTCTGCTGTCTATGCGACTCTCAGTGACTCCTGAAGATAGAGGAGGTACAGTAGAGCAAATGAAAGTCTTATAAAGAATATAAAAGAGCCTGCATGGGACATCTTCCTGAAACTTAATTCATTCATAAATTCCACTAAAGAGGGTAGTTAATGAAACAGTAATTCCCTACTTAAAGCTTTCCTCGCTGTCGTCTATCTAGGAAGTAATGATGAAATTACAAGTCAGCTCCTTCCACATATAACCCAGCCTGTCTCACTTCCTGTACTGGCTCCACCCCTCTTTCATTGACTTCCTCATAACTACAGTAACTATGTCTCTATCCTGACACCTTTTACCTTTCCCGAGGGCTCACAGGAAATAGACCCTCGGAGGGATACAGGTAATTGGTTGTGACGTGGTCAAGTGCGTCACTTCTAGTCTCTCTTTTATAACTGTGTCAAGGGCGCAGCGAGCGTAGATGTACTGTACATTAAGTGTTTTGTGAATACAGTGCTACACAGGCAGTGTGTGTGTGTGTGTGTGTGTGTGTGTGTGTGTGTGTGTGTGTGTGTGTGCAGGCATTATGTGACCATATGCATGTAACTGTGCGCATATGACTATGTAACTATGTGTGTGTGTATGTCTAGGTGAATGTCTCTCTGTGTGTATGTGATTGTGTTGGTGGGTGTGTTACTGTGCGTGTCTCCCTGTGTGTATCTACTAGGTGTGTGTGTATATGTTAGGTACCTGCTGCAGCATCACAGCCTGCTGCTGTTGGAGCAGAGCCTGGAGCTGCTGAGGGGATAGGACCTGCTGCTGGAGGATCTGCTGCATCTGCTGGGGGGTGATCACCTGGGGACTCATCATGGCCACCGACACCGGCACCTGGAGGGTGGGTGAGAGAGAGAGAGAGAGAGAGAGAGAGAAGGGGGGAGCAACGGAGGTACATTGAGAGAGGAAAGAGAGGGAGTAAAGGACAGAGACCAAGAGAGCGAGAGAGAGAGAGAGAGAGAGAGAGAGAGAGAGAGAGAGAGGGAGAGAGAGAGAGAGAGAGAGAGAGGAGAGAGGGAGAGAGAGAGAGGGAGAGAGAGAGAGAGAATTCATCAGGTCTGGCCTCAGAGCCCACTGGGAGCATGGTAATTGGGGACCAAAAGGTAGAGAAAGCATGTCTCCCGTCACCCTTGTGCTGAGGCACTCTGTGCTGAAGGATGGATGGGTGCTGTGCCTTTGTGTTTCCTTGCCTTATTTTTGACAGTCCGCCCGCTGGGAGAAGAGAGGGATTTAAATAGACGTATACCCTAATTAGCTGAACCCTTGAACCGCCTTAGGCATGCCTATCAGTGGCGGCCATTGCGAAACAGCAGGAAAATGCACAACTCCAAAGTTGATTAAAATAACACAGTTGAAGTGGACACTTGGTATGCACAATCAGCATGCAAGCACCCAGACAGACCCTGGGGTTGGAGATCACTCAGAAAGAGCCTTGGAGAGACAGAGAGGGAGATGATTCTTAGAGAAGCTTTCTTCGAGAGGAAAAGAGCGATTGGTGCTAGTAGACAATTCTGTTTATAGAGTGGAATTACCAGCTGCCTTTCTGCAGAGCACAGAACTTCTGCTACTTCTTCATTCTCAGGAAAAAGCAGCCAGAGGTTCAATTCTTTCTCCTGACTGACGTGTCCTTTTGAAAAACGTGTGACATTTTTTTTCAGGTGATAAGAAACATTCGACTACTAGCTGCTGTCAAGACTGCTAGAGAGAACTTCCCCAAAACAAAACAAAGACAGATTGTTCTCAGCCAAAGTCTTGTAAGACAGCAGAGAGTGACTTTCTAACACCACAGATCAATAACAAAGCAAGAAAGAGCCAACTTTTCATTGCTTCTCACTTTGATTGCCTGCATGAGCACATAGCAACGGGGGAATGTAGCTCTATTGTTTATATCACTTTTTATTTTTTTTATTCTTCATGCCTGGTATTTAATTCATTTTTATTTTTTACAATGACTGGAATGAAAACAAACGCTGGAACGAGTTTGTTTACTCTTCCACGCTGCAGTGAAGTTTGGAACAAAAACTCAAAGCGGGTGAACCGAGGAATTTGAAACTCTCCCCAGAGTCTTTCACTTTCACCTGTTGGGGCCACGGTTTAATCTGAAAGTGTTATTTGACTGTAAGGGCTTTGAGCATTTTAATATTCTATTACACAGGCTGTGATATGACACATCCAACCATTGCAGATGCAGAATAGTCTACCAAACAGTATCTTACGCTAAGATAAGACTGATTAAACCTCTTGCGGGCATCTTTAAAGAATGGGACTATAATGAATCTTTTAGGAAGTAGTCGTGGCCATTCCATAGCCCTCGCTAATTGCGACATCGTTTAGCACATAGTCGCTATGACAGTATACTACGACGGCATGACAAAAAGGGCCAATAAGACCCTCCTGTCCCCCTAACGTGAAACGCTGCTGTCTAATCAAGCTGCTTGATTACTTTCCATACATCTCTCCTTGTAACCCCCCCCCCCCCCCCCCATCTCTCAGGCCTTGACACGTCCTTGTTTTGCTCTTCCCTCCTCTCCTCGGCCCAGGTTCCCCTCTTTGATTAGCTGAGACATTTGCATGGTCACTACACATTTTTCATTTTAGAAGTCATTATGCATTAGCGCTCCTGATCGCCCAGCTTGACTAATCCTGATGAACTGAAAATCACAGCTGAAGGTCAAACTCCATCCCCAGCCCCATCCTCCTCCTCCTCCTCCTACTCCCCGCCGCACCGCCACATTCGTATTCAAACAAATCCTAGACTGGACACCATTGTTCATTAGGGTCTTAGAGAGAGTGTGTGTGTGTGTGTGTGTGTGTGTGTGTGTGTGTGTGTGTGTGTGTGTGTGTGTGTGTGTGTGTGTGTGTGTGCGTGCGTGCGTGTTTGTGTGTGTGTGTGTGCGTGCGTGCGTGTGTGTGTGTGTGTGTGAAGGCTGTTGTGGTATAGCAGTAGCCTCACTCTCTTCCGCACTTCGTTAAGCAGACACAAAAGAAAGGGGCCGAACAAAGCAACACAAGTCACAAATGAAACATCTGCACGTAACTAAACGCGCTGTGCTTCCACCTTCAGTGTTATTAAACCTTAAGATACATCGGAGACTTGCAATTACCCTGGGGGCCACCCCGTTGAATTGTGGTGGACAGGATGACAATGCTTTCATTAAAACCCATTAATTGGCTGCTTGAATGAGGATCCTGCGGTTAATGGGGTTGACGAAAGGGGAACCTGGTGTGAGTCTGTTAAAAAAAAAAAATGTAAACATGTAAATAGTGAAAAGACATAACCATACAATATCATATAATGAATCACTACACCACTAAACACCATGTGTTCTGTAAGGAGTGCATATACATGCATTACTAGCCCAGTTGTACAGGATGGGGATAATACTGTATCTGAACAACAAGCCAGGGAAAAAGCCTACACATCCTGACAAGGAAAACGAGGGGATTCAAAACCGAAAATTGAAAAAGAGGCAACAAATGAAGTCACGGAAGTGGCTTTCCCGCTTTCATTAGCTTTTTAGCTAGCGAGTGATGGATGATAATCATCTTCATTTCATCGCTCTTCCCCAAACAAAAAGAGAGGCAGGCGAGGCGGAGGAGAGGAAGGCCCCGGCCCTCGGTTCATTGTTGAAGCCCCAGCACAATGCTAATTCCAGGCATTTAACTGCACGCTTTTCTGCTTGACGTATCAGAGCCTCCAAGATGAAAGACGATAAGTAATTGCTCTCCTGGTTCTTATTCTTCACTGACAACCCATAAATTTAATTTTACACACGTTCATTTACATTTTCGAGTATATGACATGATAATTGCCGGAATATAACACCTCCATTCCGCAGGATACCGCAGCCCGGGCCGCTTGATTGACAAGAGCAGTGAATTGAAAGGAACAGAGGCTGAATTGCTTCTCCTCGAAATGATTTTGCCACGAAGGGACAAAATTAATGAGCATTTACAGGGACTGTCGCCGTCATAAACACGGGCAGACAATGAACGGTCCTCTCACACACAGGATCAGACAACCACCATGATATCCAACAACGCTAGGCTAGCTAGCTACAGTAGCTCCTCTGTCTGCCAAAGGAACTACATTACCAATCTATTCTTAAATGATTTGAAAATTGGCTACATTTGAGGTTGGTAACTGGGGAGGACGGAAATAACAGAAATGGATGTTTCAAAATATATATATTTGGAGTTTTGAGGGACAGTGCACATTAATCAACGCTTCAGCAAAAGTGTCGGTTTTAGCCAGCCGGCTAATTTTCAACCGCAGTCCCTGGGCAGGTTATTGAAAACAATTACAATAACAATACAGACAAACAATGAGCAACACGTAGTATGCAGACAGAGAAACATATAACAAGCAACACGTAGCATCCAGACAGAGAACATAGAACAAGCAACACGTAGCATGCAGACAGAGAAACATAGAACAAGCAACACGTAGCATGCAGACAGAGAAACATAGAACAAGCAACACGTAGCATGCAGACAGAGAAACATAGAACAAGCAACACGTAGCACGCAGACAGAGAAACATAGAACAAGCAACACGTAGCACGCAGACAGAGAAACATAGAACAAGCAACACGTAGCACGCAGACAGAGAAACATAGAACAAGCAACACGTAGCACGCAGACAGAGAAACATAGAACAAGCAACACGTAGCATGCAGACAGAGAAACATAGAACAAGCAACACGTAGCATGCAGACAGAGAAACATAGAACAAGCAACACGTAGCACGCAGACAGAGAAACATAGAACAAGCAACACGTAGCACGCAGACAGAGAAACATAGAACAAGCAACACGTAGCACGCAGACAGAGAAACATAGAACAAGCAACACGTAGCACGCAGACAGAGCAATAGCGCAAAAAGCAACAAAACAAAATACATAAAAGCAACAGTGTTTCCGCACCTCACGAGCTACAGAAAACATGGAAAGCGGCAATACACACCTAGGGATTTTGTTCACGAGTCTGATTGGCCTTTGTGATGATGGCTATTGGGCTTTCCATCAAGCACTTTGAGAGCCAGTTTGTAGACAGACTGAATGGGTTTTAATGTTGTAAAGCAAGCTTGGGCCCAACTAGTCAAGCAGTATGTTAAGTGGGAGAGTATCATAGATTTGAAGTGCAGTTTTGCTACCTCTGTGGTATGTGCAAATTGTTCCCAAATGGGCATGTTCCAAAATGATCCTACTCCAAATCCTCAAAAAGTAACACAACATGTCATTGGTATGTGGGTTAACATGATAATAAACAAAACAATACACAGTATGGCAATCAAAGTGGGTCTCGGGCGCTCTCTGTTTGCTCCCTATTTCTTTATTTCCTTTCCTTTAAGAAAGCTGAGGAAGGCACACAGGAAAGACGACGACTATCAACTTGAACTTTGGAGGGCGTGTGGTTTGCTGCTTAGGTCCAAAGTCTGAGTGCAGAACAAAGGACCTTTAAATTGGATCCTGATGAGAAAACATTGGCTGCCCCTCACAAGAACAAGCACATCATTAAGGTGCTCTCTCTCGCTCGTCACACTCCGTGCCAGAGAACGAAACAAACCTCTTCACGGCTGCAAAAGGTCAACTTCTTCTCCGGAGAGGAGTGATCAGGTACCTCTAGACTCCGCCAAGGCAGCAGTTGCGGTTTATTTCCGGTGAGAGGCCTCGTATTTTGTTTGATTTGACTGAGAATTGTGCGATTAAAAACGCACCGCCGCTCGGTGGCTCTCTGCATCGAACCGGACCAATGGGCAGATGAATGCACATTATACGCAATTGGGCTTATCTTTAGGACAATGGATTTATGACCAAATCAAATTACACTAAAGGCCGGAGTAGGAGATATCCCACAGTGTCAGAGTTAAAACTTAAACAATTAAGGGGTGAAAAAAAAGACGTGAATTTCTCTCAATTTCGGTAGAATTCACTTAGCGGTAATAAGTGGGGGAAGTTCCCGATTAGATGTGGGACTGAGGCATAAACAGGGCCGGAGATGGGAGAGTGAATGGAGTGAATAACGTTAGGGTCTCTTCAGCACGAGCTAAACGGTCTCAGTGCTGCCACAGATACTGTTAAGATAAATAAAATGAGAAATGGAGGGGCGTAAGGTGGTAATTACTTGAGCTGCTTGGCAGAGACAAGCTTCAGTGTTAATTAAGGTGTTAGACCCATTTCAGCCCAGAGAAGAGAGATAGAGAGAGGATCGAGAGAGAGAGAGAGAGAGAGAGAGAGAGAGGATGAAATTCCTCCAGTGTCCCCCACTAATTCATCTCAATCCCGGGCTCCCCAGGGGCCATGGGCCCCAAACTACAGACTCCCTCTGAGCTGCTGAACTTCTGACCCCTCCAGTCCCTTTCAGCTGACACTGCTCATTTACTAACCAATTACTGCCAATGGTGGCAAGGCTCTTATTGATAGGGGGCTACTTCACAGCCAGACCACCAAGGCTTCCTCCCAGGCCTCCTTCCCTACCTGCAAGCATTGCTAACTTTTCAGAACTTCTCAGAGAAGTGGACATAGTGTTACACACACACTCACACACACACACACACACACACACGCACACACACACACACACACACACACACACACACACACACACACACACACACACACTTCGGATTAGGAGATCACTACTCCAGATTGTCAGGACTAGAGCTAAGTAAATTAGAAAATGTTTTCCCAAATCAGCACAGTATGGGACATGCAATCTATCAAAACATAAAGACACCAATGGCATGAAGTAATCTAATAAAACAGTTGGGGGGGGGGGTTTATGGTAGGCTCAGGGGTCCTTCAAAACATATCTTAGAATCTCTGTATAGATAACCCTGATTCCCTTTTCATTGATAAAGCGGAGGACATGTACTGTGCAACTGTAATATGTCATTACAACAGTGTCTATAATAGTGTTTATAGCCTCCAGTGGCTAGTGGAGAGGAGCAGACACACTGTACACTAGCACACTAGCACACTGTACTGTCTTTCCCAGTTGGTTTTTCCGAACGGGTCTCCTACCAGTTGTCTTGGTGTGCCGTAGTAGCTGGTACTCTTGGAGGGAACAGCAAGTCTGCCTTGTGATGTCCCAGGTACTACAGAGACCACTGGATCAGCCGCTTCATCAAATGACACGCTCTAAATTACAAGTGCTTCAAGCAGCTCAGTGAATTATAGTTCATCACTTGGAAAGGCTTCCCACCACCAGGGCTGCTACTCGTATCAGATCTGCCAGGTAGTATCCAATTAACACCCGGGCCAGAATAATCAGATTGCATGTGTAAGGGTCTGGTATAACTCGCTTATTGCTTCCATGCATCTTCTGTCAGAAGGTACATTTGTTGCTGCTACATCAAAGGTCTGGGGATGTAGCACTTTCTTCATGTTTTTCTACTCTGCCGCCGCTCGCCTTGGGGTTATATTTCAACTTCTTTTGCATCACAATGATGAACCTCCTCTGTCCTCGCAATTTAGCAATCTTGTCCTGTAGGTGTGTGTAACTAACACAGATGGGGGGGGGGGGGGGGAGGAATAAAATCTTGTTTTCTTGTTACAAAAGCATGCAGTCACCGAGGGTGTTTGAGTAAAAATGTGCTGACACTTTTTTTTCTCCTCCTTCTCCAAGAGTCAACAGAAGGTTTCTTCATGAATAATAACAAAATGTTTTTCCGCTGTGATAATTTTTTCTCTCTCCTATTTTGAGATCCTACCACTACCAGGGGGAATGCAGAGCAGATAGATATTAATACATGTAAATGTAAAAATACAATCCTCAGCCTGCGTTTCCTACCTTATCCACCAATGTCTCTGTAGCCTTTTCTCAGTGTTCCGTGTTCCAGATGGGGGACTATAGTCAGATGAATGTTAAGGAATGTGGCGTAGGGATATTTCACTGTGATGAGATGTATGGCGGCGACCTTTAAAACAGTGACACCCTCAGGATGGCCCAGTGCCCACGGTCTGATTGGGAGGCAGATCTGGAGTCACTAAACCACGTAGAAAGGCAAGAGCCAACATCATATTTATAATACAGCTCCTCTCATCCATAAAACCAACCAACAGCCAACCTGGAACAGTCAGTCATTTTACACGGTTCAGAGTTCAACCACTGTACTGTATGTTCGCACCAGGTGGATTTGGTGGCATGATACTTGGTGTCATTACCGTTAAACTGCCTTAAAAACACGACATAGTGTTGGTTGACGCACTCCTTGGCAACATTGCATTAAAGAGAAACTGCTTTTCGAAAACACCTGTCACGGCTCGGGTTCTGCATGGCTGATGGTTAACCGTCAACTACTAGAGAGTCAGGGAAAGTCAACGGGGGAGGGGCTAGAGAGTCTTCCGATGTCTTTTATGCTAATAGAGCTGAGGGGCAAATCCAATTTTAACCTCTGGCACTGATCTATTGTCTGGGTTGCATAATCTGAAGAGGCATGGAGGGCCTAGCTAGCTACTCCACCACGGGGTGTCTTTGACACACAGAGTGAAGACCTCCTTTGTTAATCTACAGTGCGGTGCGATCACCTCGTTAATGCGCCTCTCACACCGTGTGTGTGTGTGTGTGTGTGTGTGTGTGTGTGTGTGTGTGTGTGTGTGTGTGTGTGTGTGTTGGGCTTGGTCAACCCTTTCCAACGGTCTTCAGAGGAGGTCAGCGGATCACCCCCCATCTTCTTTATGCTGTGTTCATCAATGTGACATGTCCTAGCCCCTCACTCCCTGACATGTACACGCTGATCCAGCCCATATACAGCTGTTTACTCAACCCTTCCCCCCCGAAAACACCTAACGTGCCTACCACACGGCGCGGCGCCATCGTTGTTCAGCGCACACGTGTGTCACCGTGCCAGGCTTTGTGGTGTACCCAGCGTGTTAAAGGCACATACGTCCCAGGTGGATCGCTAAGGCGGCCAGGGCCCAGCCCACATCAAGGGAGGAGGGAATCAGACAAAAGAAAACAAACAAACTAACAAGGGCCTTATCGACGGCGTCTGACAACTTGAGATGGTGATTTGGTTCGGGAGAACAATTGTCAGACTGCAAAGGCCTCGGTAATCCTCCTTTCCCTATTCGTCATCTCGCCCGTCTCTTTATTTGTATTCCAAATGTCAGTGTATAAATGCGTTCGGGGAGATAGATATTGCCACAGTGAGAGGGAGGGTATAACAGTAGAACAGAGACGAGAGGGTGTTGTGTGCCTTGGGAAATCCTTGTAAGCAGCATGGTGAAGGCGAGGGGATTTACTGGGAGAAATAGGTGTTTATTGAGCGCTCCCATGGGCTTACTGGGTAATGATAGACCTGTCACATTACGCAAATGTGGAAAAGCAGCTTGTGTCGCCGCGTCAACACCGCGATGAACCACCGGATAGAATTAGTCAGGCGCGAGCCTTTAGCCGTTAATACAAGTAATTAAAATAGCGAGCTGATGCATTTATATGCTTGTGTACTAAATAATCTACAGTGTATTTGTCTTCCCTGCTCTTAAATACTGGAAAACGCTGGGATTTATCAGTGACTTAGAAGCGTATAAGCAGTAAGCAGGCCTGTCACACTCATATTAATCCATTCCATGTTTCTAGCTGCTTTAATAAGACAAGGGGATCAATTTCTCTGATACCTGCAGAGGAACACATGCAGTTAGTTTCGCTGGTGACTCAATCAAGACAGGTACTATTGAAGCGTGGAAGACATGGAGCTTTTTGGCCTTGTTAATCCAGGTAAATAAAGCTAGATTGTTGGGTAAACTCAATTGGAAGATCGGCGAAACAGTCCCACAAAAGCGTTCCATATGAACATTTGACAGTGTTATTACGAATCTCTTGGGTGATGTGGGCCCTGAATAGTTGCATTATCGCGTACAGCATACATACGGCACTACTTATCGTGCGTTTTGAAACAATCCAAATATTCATCATTAACAATAGAAAGACAAGTCAAAATGGCGGACTCGGGAAATAAAAGCGCACAGCTAAAGCAACAATCAAAGCAACGTGGTGTCGAGTTGATACACACCTGAACACAACGGGCTAGCCTACTGCCGCTCTACAAAGACTTTCCGTCCGGACAACTTAAAACAAAGAGGTGACGACGTCAATAAAGGCCCCGATCAACAGCTGGATTTAACTAGAGTCACTACACGCTGCTCACACGGCCCCCGATTCATATTGATTCATATCGCTAACATGAGGAGAGGATGGGAGTAAGCAAATGTAAATATTCAATATTTACCATTCTCTGCTGTTATTAGAGCCCGTGGATCGGTCATGGACCTGCTGCTGGCGCTATCACAGAGACTCACCCCCCCCCCCCCCCCCCCCCCCCATCCAATACTATTCCCCACTCCTCACAAGTATTGCACAATTTGCAATTTGCAGATCACTCACTGGGTTGTGAAACCCATTATTTTCTGTATGCAGTACGCCCAACTGGTGAAACGCTATGGACCTAACAATACTGTATAGAAGTAGAGAATAGACTGCTTTTGTTTGATAAACAATTCATATCTTCAAACTGCCAGTAATGCTAATTTCTTTGCGTGAAACACGAAAGAAAAATGATCCTTGAATGAACGAGCCTGATAATATTAACACTTCTCGACACGGGCACATGTCCTCGACTTGAATTATCTCAATGAAAAAGAAAGTGTGACGACGGGCGTTGCTTGCACCTTATCTTTTCGCCACCATGTAATGAGGTACACAGGAGTGTGACTCCAATCGAAGGTGTCGCCATTGTTAAGACTCTGCGAAAAATGTTAACGATGAGGTTAAAGCCAATTTTCCCCATCTCTCATTAAATGCACAGGGGTAGTAATGAGGTAAACCAGTGCTCCTTGATAGCACTTATTAGCCGAGTGGAGGGCACACACACTCTCGCACTTCAATTTTAACCCTTAAAAAACGAAAACTTGAGAAGCAGTCGCAGATGTCAAGGGGGTTTACGTAACCATGAAGCTAGCAGAGCAAATAACCGTCTCATTGTTGACTAAATGAGCGGAGTGATAGATCCCCGTGTGACTGTGGATGGAGAGAAGGAATAAACCGGGATAAAGGAGAGAATAAAGGGAGGAGGGAAGGAAGAAAGGAGCAGACTGTGCCCTTCTGTGACTGTGACTGTGCCCTTCATGGAAATCGCCGACAACCAAAACAGACCGTGGCTATAAGGCAAAATGACAGCTAGTTAAAAGGAGTTGCCTTTAACAACCCCTGGATTCAATCGGACGTGTTGTGCAAGCAAGTCACCTCTGAACCTGGTGGCGTTGCAATAGTGTGGGTCAATTGTGGAAAAGTGTTGCGTTTCATATCGTTGCGTTTCATATCGTTGCGTTTCATTCCATACAATAACTTTGATATTCACACAAAGAAAAAATGCTTCAGGATACTTTATCGTCTTTAACCCCCACCCTAATTATATTACATCTGGTGAAAGATATAAAAATAAGACAATGTGTGGAGATTTGACCACCGACAGTTGGTAAAACAGAGGCTGACAAATCGATTTGTTTCCTTGTGTATAAAACAGCTCGCTTTGCTTTGAGGACAGGCTGTCCCAGGTTTGCGAATTCCAATGACAGGTTCCAGAATTGCATTGCCAAATCAAACACACTTGTGGAGCAGAGGAAATCTTCTTTCCGAGACAGCATGTATTATGGATGGATTTAAGAGATTAGTGACCATGCTGCTCACCTGCAGTGGACGCTGTTTGTCGTTGTTCTTTGGAGATTTCAGGCCACTGCCTGGCTGTTGTAAGAGTAATTGCCTCGCTGCTTGTAGGGCCTGGAGAGGAAGAGAGAGAAGAGAACATGGATAGGGAGAGAGAGACAAGGGGGAGAGAGCAGGGAGAGATAGGGGATGGGGGAGAGACAGAGGGGGAGACAAAGAGAGGGGGAGAAAAACAGAAGAGAGAGACAGAGAAAAAAGCGAAACATTAGATTTATTTGGGATGACAACCAACCATAACATCTGAAAATATTCATAAAAGCTATTAAATTAGCCAAAATCTGTCAAGAAATATTATCCAATATTTTCAGCGACACTCTCTGACATGGCTTACAGTACGCCAGAGATCCATTTTTGTGATAATTCACACAGAGCCATGATCAAGGATAAATACAGTTTGTCTAAAGCACCCTTGAAGAGGCAGTTGGAGAAAAAAAAAAGCAAGGCGTCAGTAGAATTGACCTGTCTAGTGTGTGCTCAACTGAAATACCCACTTCTCGGCAAATTACTAGTCCATTTGCATATTCATAATATCAATCTGAAGTAGAGGCAGGCGATGTGGAGTGTTCCTAGAAGCCGTAATTAAAGTTGACAAAATCAACATCAGATTACCTTTGGAGTGAATTAACTAGGAGGCCAGGTTTAACACTATGCATTAACGCTGCTTATGCGCATGAAGGGAGAGAGAGAGAGAGAGAGAGAGAGAGAGAGAGACAGGGAGTGAGGGAGAGAGGAAGGGAGAGAGAGAGAGGGGGGGGGGGAGAGAGAGCGGGGGGGGGGGGGAGAGAGAGAGAGAGAGAGAGAGAGAGAGAGAGAGAGAGAGAGAGAGAGAGAGAGAGAGAAGCCCTTTCTCTGCCAGATGAAATTGGCTCACATGCTGTTTACATATGGCAGAAAGAATTATAAAATCACACTCCGGAAATGTTAAACATTTATCATCAACACCTAGACATGACTGATAGATTTATAGACAGGCTTGATTTCCCAGACACTTTCAGGGTGCGATGAGAAGATACAACCGAAGCCCATGTAGTGTATTGTATGTCTGACAAGTACAAAACTCATAGGGTATGATGGCTACCTACTCCTCCACTGCTTCAAGGCTACATCTGACGAAAGTCAATATGCCAGAAAGGCCATTGAGAGCAGATGGCAGCAGCATACTGTAGAATAAATATCCTTCCAAAAATAAAACAGAAGCATACCGTTAAAAACACAAAAACAACACAACACCTTCACAGGTGTTTATTTTTGAGTGAAGGAGAAGAAGAAGAAGAAGAAGAAGGGAAAAAACAAATCTCCTTCAGATGGAGAGTGACACTTCTTCCTCCCTGAGAATCATGGGGCCTTGTTTTATTTTCCTGGTGCTTGCCAGTATCCATGACAACAGCTGCTTTGACAGGATGTGCATATGGCACTGCACTGCCAGCTGGTGTGAACAATGTTTGAACTAGTACATTGAGATGCTGAGCAAACAGGGGAGAGAAGAGAGAGGGAGAGAGACAGATGAGAGAGGGACAAGAGTGAGATGGAGAGAGAGAGAGAGAGAGAGAGAGAGAGAGAGAGAGAGAGAGAGAGAGAGAGAGAGAGAGAAAGAGAGATAAAGAGAGAGAGAGGGAAGAGCCAGAGAGCGAGAAAGAGAGAGGGAGCAAGGGTTGCCACGTCTTAACCCTCTGGGACGGCAGCCATCCATCCCCCTGATCAATTATGAAAAGACAGAGCAAGGGGGCTGGGGCCGGGGAGGGCTGGGGCTGCCAGTCTGTCTGCTGGAGGCTCACAGGAGCCAGACGCGCTGAACCAAGGTAAACAAACACAATGCAGTGGCGCTGGGTTCTAACTTGCATTGATCCGTCTACCTCAGAAGGACGAGCCTCAGATTCAGCCTCAGCCTCAGCTGAAACCCACCAGTATGATGAGCCATGGCCTTTTACTTCACAAGAAACTCAAAAAAATCACCAACATCTACCAGGGTTGGCAGTACTACCTCTGTCACTGTTTGTCGGTCTTTCTACGCTTTGCTTGGGCTTTTAGAATGAGGAGAAATTCAAATTTGGTTTCCGATTTTAAATGATGATGATCGCATTTGTGTGACGGAGCAAATGTGAACACTATAAACAACTTTCCCCGGCTTCGAGACTTCCCAAGAAATCAGTGTAGTACTAAAATGTGGCTCCAACGAATCTACATTTGACAGTGAATTGGGCTACTTTCTGAAACCCAAGTCCAGCACTGATGCCTGATTCAAAATACAGTGCCAAACAGAACCACTACCGAGTGGCTTGGGTTGGTTTGCCCTCTGCAGTGTGAATCAGCAGGAGGAAATGCTTCTCTGTCCTTGGCATCAACATGGACTGTTTTCTGCTGAACTGTTGAAAAACAGAGACAAGAAAGTCACTCAATACAAGACAAGGGTCAGAGGTGAAGAGGAGGAGAACAGGACAGGGAATGAGCCATTTTAATGGTGCTTCCGATATCGGCCCTGACAGCGTTGCGACTGGGAGTGTACAGCTCAACTCGATTCAAGCTTATTAGAGGAGAACTCTGGTCACAATCTAGAATTGTACTTTTCTCACGCACTCCGCATCAACACAGCCCCGCTTTCGGGAAGCAGCGCGGGAGTTTGCGAGGCCTTAAAACTGACAGGAAAGTCATTGGCGTTACCGAGGTTACGTTTCTCCTACTGTCAGAATTTCTGAATATTCCGTCGTTACTGGGGGAAAGCAGCCATCCGTTTTCACCATCCATATAGACTTGGCCTAACTCCACACACACAGAGCTCTCTCCCCCCTCTCTTCTCTTCTCTTCTCCGCCTGACTATACAAAGCAGGCATGCCAAGAAAAGTCATCAAAAGTTTTTGCTGAAGACTCGCAACGGCGCACAGACAAAACATACAGAGCTGTCCTCCTATTTAACCTGGGTTGCTATGCACGGAAAATGACATCTCCTGTCTGTTAATGCACACACTGTATAAACAGAACAATGTCGCGCATTCTTGAGACGGCTGTAAGGGGCCCGCGAAAGAGCTCTGGCTCTAACATAAATAACAAGGCACTCAGAACAGCATATTTGATGTTGATATCCATCGCTGGGGATAGAAGACAAAAAAAATAAACACACACACACATACAGAGACACACACACACACACACACACACACACACACACACGTACAGAGACACACACACAGAGAAAAGGCTACGGCTCCACCGACTGATCCTTAGGAAAATAAGATTCAGCCCAAATGGATGTGGTGTAATTGGTTTCAGATAGCCAGGTCAGGAGAAATGAATTCAGGCAACTATTATGCGAAACGGAGGGAGAAACTAGAATGTTTACACAGGCACTCCCCCCTGCTACATGAATAGGCGTGCAGAGATCACTGCAAAGAGGAGAGAGACAGCCTAAAGAAACACATGTCAGCCATATCCCCCCCCCCCCCCCTCAGTCCACAGCCTGTGTTTAGACTTAATGCAGAGAGGTAATAAGGAACACATCACAATGCACCTTTGTGGGGGGAATGTGTGTGTGTGTGGGAGGGGGGGAGATTCCAACATCTTAAACAAGCATGAAATACATTAGCGGCTCGTCATGACTGGCCACACCATTACAAATCTACAGATTGCTTATGGTGGCTGGCTTTTATCTTAGGCCAGGGAGAAATAAGTCATCTGAAGGAATGCCACTCGTTCCAATACGTATACTAGTGACTGTATGAAATGCACCCTGAAATCAGAATTACGGTATATCAAAAGGAACCGTGACATTGTGTTTGGATTGGGTATGTCACTTCCTGAACTGCACAGGTGGTGGACGTTCTAGTCATTAAAGAATGTAGAGTACCTGTATGATGCTACTTCCTTACTGTGTGTGTGTGTGTGTGTGTGTGTGTGTGTGTGTGTGTGTGTGTGTGTGTGTGTGTGTGTGTGTGTGTGTGTGTGTGTGTGTGTGTGTTAACAGTAGTCCCCATCCTCTGTGCAGCCTCTGTGCAGAGCAGAGGGCTGCTGTTCAACAAGACTCTGTCATCCAGAACATCTCCAAGCAGACATGTCCTACTAGACACCAGACCCTGGGCTTATCTCCACTTACCCTCCCTTCACTGCTACCGGGAAACACAGCTAGACAACAGACAGAGGGGGAGGACAAAAAAAGACGAGTGCAACACTTTTTCAAGCCAGGGGAGAGAGGGGAGTCGCATGCCATGGAAAACAAGGCACAAACAGTTTAAGCTGAACAAACAAACAGGGGCTGATTGGATTGTGGCCTGCTGGCGGTACGGCTGCAGGAGATAGCATAGGAGGGCCTGACACTACACAGCAAAATATTGACACCACATTGCGTTATGTAAGTGGATTCAGGATAGAACAGAGGCTAAGGCTTCCTTGGAGGGGCTGGCGGGATGAAGAGGGGGATAAAAACATTCTACACAGTTCATGAATGCAGAAGTGGATGGACTTTCATGAAAACAAGCAAAGTGTGACCTGGTGCCGTCGTAACGATGGAATTGGAATCCTGTTGAAGTCTTTCACTGGATCAAACAGGAAAACAGACGCATGAATGACATCTGCATACAAAGTGTGTTGTATATTCTGTACACAAAATCGTCCAATTAGTCTGACACAGGACCAAAGCCTCTGTCTGGTTGTCTGGTGTATCCTCGTATTGATTCCCCTAACTGAAGTGACTTACTAGCAGGAGTTGAAAGATTTGTATCCCTTTCATAAAAGGTCACCCAGAACAGTAATGCACCAGTGGCTTCAACAATACCTGGCAGTGGTTCCCTTATCACCCCCAGCTGCACAAAGCCCATTCCAACACAATACAGGGGGATTCGCCTGCACTCTGCTTGACTGGCTCCTCAGAATAGAAACCATTACGGGAAAATAACGACACCTTTCAGACTGGAGTTACAGGAACAAATTGTAGCAGAGTCGGAGGACACAGATGCATGGAGCGGAGAGCTTGACTAAGGCCCAACAAACAAGAGGTAAACAAAAGTCAGTGAGTTGGTGGATCAGCATCGGAGGGAGGGGAGAGAGAGTTCACACAAATAAATCATGCCATTGTCTCATACTTGGGAGAAAAAAAACAGCTTGTTGTGGAATCAGAGGATAGTGTTTTTCTACGGTTGTTGTGGAGAGAGGGACACACACACACACACACACACACACACACACACACACACACACACACACACACACACACACACACACACACACACACACACACACACACACACACACCTGAGCAGTAGAGGTGGGGGAGAGGATGTGGGAGTAATGAGCATTTGTATGTATGAGTCAATAAATCAACAGAGTCTGCAAAGGTGGAAAGAGCAAGAGAGCGAGGGAGCAGTCCGTTGAGAATCTGCTTCAGCCACAGGACGGAGAGGCGAGCTAAACAGCAGAACAATGGGCTTCTGTGTGCTGCTCTGCTCTGCTTCCTCCGTCTGGTGCCACGACTCACTACTAACAGAGCAAAAGTCTCTCTCTCTCTCTATTTCTACGTCCGTTTCTCTCTCTCTCGTTCTGTCTGTTTCTTCCTCTCCCTCCCTCTCTATCTTTATCCCCCCTCTATCTCTCACTCAGTAATTCTCTCTATAAGAATTCCTTCAATTTCTTTCTTCTTTCTTTCTTCCCTTCTTTCTCTCTCCTCCTCCCTCTCTCTCCTTGTTTATTGATCCTCTAGATTAAGAATCCCAGGGCGAGGGATTGTAACACACAAACAATGGAAATGATTTTGGGGTGTGCTTATTTGCCTTCCCCTTGCATCTATTTGGCCTGTGTCTGTAGACAATTATGCTTCCCCAGCCCCAGACTCAGGTGCTAATAACGAAGGACAAATAGAATCATATGTGTAAACTTCCCCCTCTGATGAAAATTTATATTAACTTTCTGCCACTGTAAACAGAGCCGGCATAGCTCAGCCCTCCCCAGTGAATTGGAAGATGAATTCAGTCATTGCTACCCCAGGAAGCTGTGCACTTATAGGGGAAGGGAGGGGGGGGGGGGGGTAGAAAATATGGAATCCTGCTCCATTGTGCAACCTCACACTTATTTTCCCAGCTCGGGAGAGAGACAAAACATGGGTCTGCTCAGCCCATCAGGGGAGGGAGGGAGGGAGGGAGGGAGAGAGAGAGAGAGAGAGAGAGAGAGAGAGAGAGAGAGAGAGAGAGAGAGACAGGGAGTGAGGGAGGGAGGAAGGAAGGGAGAGAGAGAGAGAGAGAGAGAGAGAGAGAGAGAGAGTATTCTATCCATCCGCCCTGGCGGAGAGAGAAACGGTGCCAGCAATAACACACCAAACAAAGCGAGCCTGCCATCGTTCACTGCAACCACAAACATTCATACACTTCCCACCTCCTGCAGATACTGTCATGGATATTCTGTGCAAATACAAGGAAATCGTGTCTATGGAGCGCGCATAATAGTTTACAGTTTGCCAGCAACCTGTGAGGTGAACTTATACACCACATAAAACACACTGCTGGGAGCGAGTCAGAGAACCACCTGACATCGTCTCGATGCATCTCTTCCCTGTTTCTTCCCTTATGAAATTATATTTATCCCGCTTCTCTTCTGGTGGTTCTAGTAAAGCCTTCACTTTCAACTGCAGCATATATCACTGGGTTTAGATAAGGTGACTCACGGGCCATTGACAGCTCTTTTATCTGCTCGTCTTAGGGAAGTCCTTTAAAGCTGAACAACTGAAAGCTCCCACAATCTACTATGAAAAAGAGAAGAGACTGCCTTTCACTTACACCTGAGGGAGGTGTGTGGAGAGAGAGTGTATGTGTGAGTGTACGTGCGTACGTGCATGCTTAGTGTGTGTGTACACAGCAGGGGTGGGCAAACCTTTTGGCTTGAGGGCCACATCGGGATTTTGAAATTCAACGGAGGGCTGCATTTTTGGGGGGACCAATTGTTGGTTAAAATCAATTAAAATCACAGCGGTCTAAGACACTCCATCCCATTGCTTGAAGCTTCACTACAGACCCGGGTTCAATCCCAGGCTGTGTCACAGCTGGCCGTGACCCATGAGGAGGCGCACAATTGGCCCAGCGTCGTCCGGGTTAGGAGAGGGTTTGGCAGGCCGAGATTTCCTTGTCCCATCGAGCTCTAGAGCACGCAGACACGGTCACCAGGTGTATGGTGTTTCCTCTGACACATTGGTGCGTATGGCTTCCGGGTTAAGCGAGCATTGTCTCAAGATGCAGTGCGGCTTGGCTGGGTTTGGCTGTTTCGGAGGACGCACGGCTCTCGACCTTTGCCTCTCGACCACGGCTCTCGACCTTTGCGATGGGACAAGACTGTAACTACCAATTGGATACCTAGAAATTGGGGGAAATTTTTTATGTCTTGCAAGCTGTACTTTGCCCCCCCCTTGGTATACAGTATATGTGTTGGGGTGTGTGTGTATGTGCATGCCTGTGTTTGTCTGCACCCTACCTCTTCTTAATGGTTCAGGCACACACTTGATTCACTTGATTCCCCCTTCAAGTGATTATGATCCATCTCCTTTTCACAGTTCCAGATGGCTGAACATCACACAGTTGGAAGAATACTTACTATGGAACGTTGCATTAAAAGCATCTACAGTTCATTTAGAGCAGGGCCGGCCAGTGGAAACAGCAATGCTTGGAAAGCAATGGATTGTAGCTAAAACGTGTGTGTTTCTGAGCGCTAGGGGAAGACAGAATGAAGTTGTTTTCCTCCATCAGTGTTCTGTTTGTGTCTGTCTTTAATGACGGGGAGTTACTAAGCGGCTCCCACGCCAAAGTGGACGGCCGGAGGCTACGAGCGTTCTGACTACGGCACAGGAGTGCAGGGAACCTTTCAACAGCATCGACGGAAGATGATGTGTTTGTGCAGGATGTCAATAAGAATACACATGCCTAAAATGATAAACACACACACAGACATGCATGCACACACAGACACAGACACAGAGACACACATGCGGACACGCACACGCACACGCACACACACACACACACACACACACACACTACACTGCCAAAAACCTCGAGTCATAATAGGACTGTAAACAAAATCTAACTGAAATGAAAATATGAAATATGAGAGTAAAGCTTCACCACATCCAACTCATTGTTACCAATGCCAACAACAGGCCTGGGCCCATATCTGACTGTTTTATTAACTAACTATCCTTGTGCTTGTTTGCGGGTTTAATCCCCCCCATTAACACCCATCATTACCAAATCACCTTGACACAACCCTATGGCTTATCATTGGGTATCAACCAAAGTGGACTTAACCAGGAATCATATACTGTCCATGAATGACAAGAGCATCTTTCGTTGGCATTAAGTAGATTGAAACCTTGCCTCTTCCTTTCCACAGAAATTGAGCTTTTAGACAACGGGGATAATCAGCTCCAGTGTGCTTTGCTGTAGCCAGTTGATCACACCCCCTCGGAGGCTCTCATGCTGCAGGTCAATAGAGTGAGTCTGGACCTGGCTGGGGCTCAGGTTGTGTGGTAAGTGTTACCTCCAGGGTCGATTAAATGCAACTCTGACCTTAGCTGTAAATGACTTAACCTTAATGACTGCATGACTAACCCAATAGCCATTGGGCTGAGTGTGGAGCTAGGCTAGTACTGTGTATGGGCTGGAATATAGAGCGCACATAGCAGTTGTATTGGGCTAGGCTGTTTCTCATGTTTGTAGCCAATTCACCAACAATGGCGGCACAAACAACAGGGAAAGAATTAGTAAGACAACACTGTGCACTGATTCGCTCAGCACACCTTCACCTACTGTAGGTGGCCAGAAAGTGGTTGTTTTCTGTTCGATTACTTGGGTCCTGTGTTGTCATTAGCCTCTATGGGAAGAGCCTCCGGCCCATCCGAGATGCCAGAGTGATGGATCTCCGGGGCCCAATCTCAATGAACGCCCGGTTCCACCAAAGATCACTGAAGTTAATGGCCACTACATCTAGCCGTGGAGGGCCAATGCATCTCCGTCAACTGTTTCCCTGCTTATGGAGTTACGCTTTCCAACACCTCCTTCTCTTCACGTACCATCCCCAGCACTCTATCTCATCCAGTTGTCTTGTGAATATTCCAATTACTCCGTGTGTCTGACCTTTAAGTGAGCTGCGATAGATACAGTTATCTTCTCCTCTCTGACACACCGCGTCTATCAATCAGCGTCTTGCCTGCCTGCCTGCCTGCCTGCCTGCCTGCCTGCCTGCCCGCCCGCGGTAGAGGGAGGCTGGGAAGTGGAGGAAGGCTGGGAGGGAGAGAGGAGGAGAGGAACTATAGCTCTGGAAGCGCTATCATCACACTGCTCCGTCTAGAGAGTTGTGCATGGTTAAGGTGGGAAATGAGAGGAGCACAAGCCCCATTGATAAAGACGTACACACACACACCAGTGAACACATCTGCAGGCCTAGACACAAGCAGTCACAAACACACACATGCGCGTACGCAAACACACACACACTGGTGGAAAAAAAACAACGTGAAATATATTTGTTTCGGACCACTACCTGGCTGACGATACCCCTGCTCCCATAAACAAAAAGCCCCTTTTCCACCGGCATCCTATAACACGCTCATAAGAATAACCTCCTAGCGTGAAAAAAGTCATACTTCTTTAGTTTCATTCTTTTCCTCCCCTATCCAACGGGTCTAATCTACATCTTTCATTGAATCAAGAATGGAAATTCAGGAGCAATGCTTCTTTTTCAATTTCATGCTGAAGTAACTCAAGTCAGTGGATGTAATTTCTCCTAACAAGAAAATGTATCACTGTGTCGCTCACTTAGTGTGTCCATGTGAGAAGCGGGGGCTTTTTGCATTTTTTTTTTTTTTTTTTTAAGGCTTTGATAAATGTGCCAAAAGCATGATCACTCCCTCCACAGCACTCCACACAAGGCCGGCACAATTACACTGGTTATTAAAAAAACCTCTGACTTGAATCTACATCAAAAAGAAATGACAGATAATTTATAGCGAAGGAAGGAGCTACTGCATAGAAATATAGAAAAAGGGGAAGGGGGATGATTTCATACTGTAAGAGTCTCAATCCTCAACATTGTTCAGATGATCATGCATTGTATATCTTTGATGCTATTGAACCTATAATGTAGTTAAAGTTCGTACAGAAAGTGATAAACACACTGCGATGTTGAAGTCAACTGTGAAATTATGAGGATGATAAAAACTTGTACCAAAGAAGCAATATTTCTGCACTCTAACAACATTGACAAAAGCCCATGGCTGACAAACGACAGAAACTCGTTTGGGGTACAAAAATTTGACATTTGTGCAAATGACGATTATCATTTTCATAGGGAATTGGATGATGAAGTCCAAACAGGTGAAAGTGAACGCATAAAGCAGCAATATCACTGAAACAATCCCACGCATGGCCAAGTCACTCAGCTAATGTATATTTATCATGTAAACTTCTGATAAATGCATATGCAGAAACAATCAAATCGTCCCATTTTCATTGGTGCCTCGTGCACAAAGACTCAAGCGTGAAACCCAATATCAGCTTAGTGTCTACTCGAGCTTGAAACGCTGCTACGCATACCACAAAGCATGTTCTGCATATGCTCATAGCCTTCCCTTATCAGGCTGAAACAACGAAGCAGCTTCCCACTGCTCTCACTGATCAATTCAACCCCAGTTAAGTTGTCCCAGTGCGGGTAAATAACCAGTGATTAGGGCCTTGATGAGGACTGGCAGGCTGCTGGGGATGGGGGAACAGAGAACAGCTTCATTTAGAGGGTCTGGCTGGTCTGCAAGGCTGGGGTCCTTTGCTGTGGGTCTTCTACTCTTACCTCCATATGGCCTCCCTTAAACTGGGGCGAGACCAGACGAGAGGAGACGAAAGAGACACCCAGAATGGCTGACGAAGTGATGAAGACGTCCGGGCCAGAATGACAGGAGAGGAAATGGATCGGGAACGTCAGCGGCTAAGGCCTCTGGACCAACAAGGGGCGCTTCAAACGAAAGCCCGCTAGTGAGAAAGGCAGACCGTAAAGCCAGAGCTAAGTGACATGTATGTCTGTTTGAAAAGCCTCTTGGGTATTTGGTCGAGGTGAGGCCCGGGCTTATTTACTGCGTTTGTTCGAAAAGCCCTGAAGAGGAGAAGAGCAGCCGGCTGAGAGAGGAAAAAGGCCCCTACTACATATGTATACAGCGTTGGTTGGGAGGCTGTGGGTGGATGATGAGCATCCCTTCCCTTAGCAGGCTTCCAGCCACAGCTTTCAGGGGGGAACAGACCATTCACATATTCAGGAGGAAGATTCTGGTTGGAGTCACCTGATAGTGTTCGTACATAAGAAGCAGAGACTGCTAGCTGACATCTGGTGTTTGGTCAACGGATTGTGGAAACTGTTGGGGTTAAGAAAAGGGCTAAGGACCGCGGACACTGGAGCTGCCTACTTCTAGTCATCCCTTTAACAAGATTTGGATCATTTTAATATTTGTTACAGGAGGGAAGGAAAAACAACAACTGCAAGGCAGGCGTTTCGGAGGCTGATTTGTGACTATTCATGGCCAAAGCGGAGAGAAACTGTAATACCAGACATGCTTGTTAAATTCACAACGCTCCAAAGCTGCCTTCTAGCAAATCCTGCCTCTTGGTTGTCAGCTTAAGACGTAGGGCATATGCATATGTGTTATTTTTAAGCTCTGTTAAATGGATAGCGGTGTCGCAGGCTATCAAACGTCTAAGCCACTTGCTTTGGGGAATCGCTTGTGTGAGGCAAGCGGCAATGCATTACTCTCTACAACTGCATCTTTAAGGACGTAGTTTTTTTTTTAACTTCCTTCCCCCCAGCATACTCTACATCACGAACCCAGGCATTATGTATGCACCTTCAGTGACTGGCCACTCCACCTCGCCGTATTAACGACCTGCTAGTCTATTGTTAGTCAATGACAGGGGAGTGGGCAACAAACAATGACAGAATGCCTGTTTCAATACAATTATTGTTAAGGGGTGAAAAATCTGCGATGCATTCTTAGAGAGACGAAAAAAAGCCATCTGCAAATAAATTATTGTTGGGCATTGAGCTGTAGCAATAGCCGGGGGCTTTACGGATCCAGGACTATGGATCGAGCACTATTTATTTCCCGGTCGTAGGGAGCGGAGCAGGGCGGTTTAGGAGGCATAAAAGGAAATGAGTTGTGAAGTGGCCATTGATCCTGACCTGCACTGGCTGGCTGGGTCTTATTTATAAAGAGAGGTTAACCCTGGCTCTAATCACTGGCTCTAACCTACAGCAGTCCTAGCAGTATTCTAGCACTATGGAGTAAGATGAATGCTGCACTACTACTGTTTTGGATGTAGCCTACACTTACTCTCATCTTGCTAATGCTAAGTACCATAACATCACGTAATAATATGGCACCTTCAGAAATATAATGCTAACTACTTTTCTGGACCTTATCACCACATGTTCTCTGAGAGAGTGGCAGCTTGTCATGAGCGTGTGTGTGGGCAGTGACACCGTCGGTGACACGGTGAACACACTCTCCTGCCACCAGGCCCCCCCGTCCTCCCCCCTGCCCTTGACCTGCTGTGTTCCACCCATGGTGCACCTCAACCCACACGCGCAGCGCTCACACGCGCAGCGCTCACACGCGCACCTCTCACAATTGCACCCAGCTGCTCAAGCATAAAATGCTCATAAGTGTTTGTTTCCAGCAGATTTCACTCCTCTCCCTTTCTGTCTCTCTCCTCTCCCCCGCTCCTCCATCCCCATTCCTCTCTCCTCCTCGTCTCTCTTTCAAAGCCTTGCAGCTTGACATTTCCGTGGGTCTCAGGAGACCAGGACGTGAAATGGAGTTACTGCGGGAGCCACACTGTAAATTCCATGAAGCCACATGTAACGTGTCTTAAACACAGATGGACACTCCAGGTTTAAAGCAGGGAAAAAAAAGAAGAAGAAGCGAGGGGTGACGAGAAAGATAAAAGAATAATACACCTGTTTTGTCTGGGGAGGGGAGCAAACAGCAGCAACGTCGTCCTGTCTGTCATTCACATCCTATATCTTGAGTGTCATCGACATAGAGGGGAGAAGGACGAGTCTATATGTCAGGCTGTATGTGCAGTACTTAAGGGACCGTCTGGGAGATAGTAGTGAAATATTCTAAATGAAATGTATAGCTATACCCACTATAAATAAGTGGGGCATGGAGCAGGGAGGCACGGGCCATCCTTCGACTGTGGAAACAGTGATGGAGAGAAAAAAAAAGAAATACGTAAGACATAAACTGTGGGTTCCTGTCACTTTCTGCCTTTCAAACCGACACTCTTATCTCCATTTAGAACGATGACTACAGACAACAGCCTTCTCTTTCCAACTGTCCATTTTCAAGAAGAAACCCTTTATCATAACCTGGGGGAAAACACAGTGTAGTCTGTGGTAGACTGACGGTGAGGTGTGTTATTTACACACTCGAGTCGGGCCAGTCTGTAAAGATAAACCTAATGAGGTTCTTTGTGTAAGAGTGCAAATGAGAGTCACCTCCCTCACCGGGCTCCAGAGGGGAGAGAACCAGGGTGATTAGGCCTTTCAATTATGCTCAAGGGCAAAGCCCAGATTTGCATCTGAAGGGGGGGGATCCTTCTTTTTGTTTGTCCTGATGAGCTGGGATGGAGCAGATATATACAGCATCCAGCATCACATCACAGTGACTTTTTAATGTATCACTGCCACCTCCACCTCCACCATTTTCCCTATAGGCAAAGACCCAGAATATGGATTGTGAGGAAAACAGAAGCCCTGGCAAGCTGTTGTGTACAAGCGTCTCGAGCCTGCATCCTCCTGACTGACAGTAATTAAAACTCCCAGTGGCCCCCTGCACACCTGATACGCACGCACACACGCGCGCGCACACACACACACACACACACACACACACACACACACACACGCACACGCACACGCACACGCGCACACACACACACACACACACACACACACACACACACACACACACACACACACACACACACACACACACACATAGAGAGAGGTCTGTTTGTTAGGTGCTGATGGGGGAGCTCTCTGTCATTAGTATTGCAGCAGTAGATGGAGAGTGTTTACTTGTGAAAACCAACAAGCCGAGGCCAGACACACTAAGTGACTGTTTAAACTCTGTTCTCAGTAAGGAACGTGCTGATGTTCCCATAATGTATATAACACACATACACATGTTCACAAACACAGTGGCACTGGAGCCGCAGATGGAACCACAGATGTGAAAAGACACCTTGTGTTATGGGATTTGTTTTTATATATATATATTTTTTTACAATTGGCCAAATAAACATTTCGCAAATATGGAAATGCACAATTTTAAATAGCTCAAACAAGAGTGATTTATTTCAAATAAGCCAGTAAATCCATTCAGAAAGTGTGGAATCCTTAAATTGGCAGAGCATCAGGTACTGGTGACAGATAAACTGGTATGGGACAGCCTGGGGACTAGAGCTGAGGTGAATGGTCCTGGCCTCCGTACATAACAGGACAGTTCATCTGAATATAATAAATATTCCTTTCCTTCCTCTACAGTCATCCATTTTCCTGATAAGGTCCATATAGATTATAGGCCACTGCAATCAACTAACAGCTCCATTAAAGTACATTATGGTATGGATCCAGCAGATCAATGCAGAGCACTGATGTACACTCATTTTTATCGCATATTAATACATTTGTACGACCACAGCCTCATAGGTTGATTTAATTAATTTAAAAAAACACGCGAGCAACATTTCTGAGTGCTTTTATCATCATGGTTTTGCATAGTAATTAGGCTGAATGTAACATGTATCAGTGTGTGGCTACCTGGGCCTAACTGGCAAATTGCAATCAGATACACAGAACATCTCATCTACAATCTGAAATCAAATTAGGCCTATTTAGGGGAGACCTTGGGAATATGGTGATGAGAGGATGACATAATGTGTGATTGAAATTCAGCTGTGACACGGACTTATTTATTATTCAGAAAGGCTTATTACTTGGCAATGACATTGACCTTAGCGATCCACCTGTTTAGTGAAATGTTTTTTAATCCCTTCCTATTAATGCAAACGCAAGCATGGAAACCATCTCAAGGCTATCTTGTTTTTGATTGGGGAAGAAAAGTTTAAAAATAAAAAAAATAAAAAATGTACACATATAAATACAATTTGTTTTCTTCTCCCCCCTCCTTTTGGCCAAAAAGTTTTAAAAAAGCTGATTTGCGTCCTTCAAGAAAATCAACACAAAAAAAAGAGAAAATGCTAAAATACTGTCTTTCTAATTATAGCTGTCGGTGGTGTGTTTGCGATGACCGTGGAACAGCTGAACCCAAAGGAACAGTGGGGAATTCATCGGTGCTTATTAATCCTCCTCTCTAGCACCATGATGAGAGACTGGAGATTCTATCAGCTCCCTTTATGCCCACTGGAACACTCAATGTCATTCCCAATACAGTATGTCAGAGAATTAAACTCAGGCTCTCTTCAAAAGTGCTGGAATACACTTAGATAAGCATTTTCATGCACACATGGTATAGTACAATCTGTGCTGTATGTACGGATAAAAATCAGCACATACCTAAATCACGTTAAAACACACACACACACGCACACACACACGCACACACACACAAACAACTGTAAGCTTATGCTAACCAATACTAACCAAGGTAGAAGTATCCTCTCCATACAGACAGACCAGACCAGAGGGAGAGCGATGTGAGCCCAGCGCCCAGAACAGGAAGTGTGTGAAGTTAACAGCACAAGGGACTCGGGAGACCTGTTAGCTGGACCACTCATTTCAATGTGTCTGTCTCTCCACAGAAATAAAGCTGCTCTTTACAGGAGAAGATTGTCACATCGCTCCACATTTCCCCTTCACAACGTGTCCGTCTCGACGACTTAACTGGATACTTTATGCTTGCGTTGCTCTTTCCCTCCGTGGCTCTCTTTTATGGCTTCTGACTTCCTCTGTCAGTAAATGAGTTTCTGACTAAAGTTAGAAGATCTGTTCTCGCGTTTTAGACTGAAGCGATTTTAAGCGCTAGAAGAAAATCATCATAGTGAAATAATAACATGAAACATCATTATAATATGATAATATATTTTAGAAAATAATAACAGTACGTCTGTAAAATGGCAGTGAAATAAAAACATTTTTACAAATAGATGACTATTGTTTCTACTCTTTTGACTTATTTTTTTTATATAAATGTGTCCCAGCACCTCCATTCTACTCCACACACCCGCCACTAGTGAATGAGCGCAGATAGATTTCCAGCCCTTGGCACACAGGGCCCTATGGCACGATATAGGCCTATGGTGAGATATACGGTCAGTGTGTATCTGCAGTCCTCCACAGTAGGACAGGTTAAAACATAAAAGAATAATGAGAGAAGGAGAGAACTGACCCCAATCAGCCGTCTGCAGGGAGAGAGACAGGCAGTGTGATGATGAATAGGGGGTGAGGCGATGGTGTCGTGATGCTGTTGTAATCACCAGCTGGGGCAGGGGGGTTAGGCGTGGTGTAGGGAGGGGGGGGGGGGGGGGGGGGGACTGCAGGACATGCCTCATTCTGCTACACTGGCTGCACCCCCCCCCCCCCCCCCCCACACACACACACACACACACCATCAGACACACACACACCGGCACAACTTAACCACAGGGCTTCAGCTGCCTCCACCAGCATGCGCGTACACACACACTAACACGGACACACACACTGACGGACACACTAACACGGACACACACACTACCACGGACACACACAGACACAAACTCACACATGTAAAAATATAGAAACATTCTCACAGCAAAAAAAACGAACACTGTTACAAGTAGACAACACACACAAACACACACAAACACACACTCGCAGGGTTCCAAACACAAAAGCAAACACGCATTGTTCCAAACCCGCGGCGTTGGCCTCCTTAAGCACAGCCCGACCTCTACCGCTGCTCTTTTGGCAAACTGTCAAAGCCATCATTCACCATGAAAAGACACGAGCACTTGACTCCTCTCCCCAACAGCGCCTGACTCTCCCAGCTCCCACACAACAGCCCCAGTCAACATCTAAATATCACACAGCAACCAATAAAGTCAACCCCATCAACAGAAAATTAAATAAAAACACACATACATTTACACAACAAAAATGTATGAATTCTTTGTTAATTCCACAGGCCAGATGAGAGACAGCAGTCAGAACAGAGATCATGGAGATTGGTTCTTTTAAAGAAGTGTGTCCTGGTCAAAGGCCTCCCGGGGATGTGGCAGAGTAGAGTGGGCGGCTTTAGGACCGAGTTAGGAGGCCCTCTGGTGGCTACAGCTGAGCCACGGCTCTCACAACCACACACAGGGCTCTCACACACAACGGCAGCGGCAGCCGGCTCTGTACGTCGCTCCCTCTCTCTCTCTCTCTCTCGATCACACACACACACACACACACACACACATACACACACACACACACACACACACACACACACACACACACACACACACACACACACACACACACGGCCTCAGCTGAAGTGAGCTCTCAACACACACACACACACACACAAATATCAATAAAAACAGCAGAAAACACAATAAAACACCAGCAACAACTACACTACACGACCTCCAGACAAGTACTCCTCAACAGCAACATGACAAAAATCAAACGCATAAATGCCCAACCACACAATCAACAACTATCAATAAAAACAGTCGTAAACACGCCCCAAAAAAATGCATAAAAATAAAAACACAACCTTATTTCTATACTAAACACACAGTGTCATCTCCATAAAAATAGTGCCTGTCCCCTGTGCTAGCAGTAGGGCATTGTGACGTGCAGGAGAAACACAACTTACCTGCTGTTGTTGGAGATGCAGCAGCTCGACTGTGCTTACTTCGCTGCTCGTGTCACCGCTTGATCTTCCATCTCTACTGCCAGCATCTAATTGGCTGCATAGGCTGCTCAGGCTGCTCATTCCATTTTGACTCATTGAACTGTTGCTTATTGTCTCTGTGGCCGACTCCTGCATCATGACTTAAAACCTAGAAGTGATTAAGAGGCACCAGTTAAGGCTCTTGTTACAACCCTTTTTTCTTCTCTTTTCATCCCCCCCCCCTTTTTTTTTTTGAAGCTCCCATTATTATCAACGCCGGTCCCTCTGCAAATTAAAGCATTTAAGAGGGGGAGGGGGTGATGCAGGAGGAATTATGCATTCATTGTGTAAATGAAGCAATACAAAGAGATGCACGTCCTCTTGGTCTCTTTGTAAAGGAGGTGTAGAGTCTAAACGTGATAAGTGTTTTAATCACTAGAATTTAGGCACAAATAGGGCCTCTGCTGCATTACGCGCATGTTGGGAATATATGTGTATGGGACACTTAATGTATGACTGTATTATATATTTTTTTAAATACAGAAATACTTTTTCTAAGGGAAGCATAAAAATATATACAAATACACACGCAGTCAGACACACACACACACATGCCCGCACACGCACACTTCTTTCTTTTTTACATGCTCACTCACTTGATATATCCTCACCCTGTCTAGGCACACACAGACACAGACCCTCCTAAACTATTCCCCGTCTTGATTCTGTCAGGATTTTAGTGCGAGTCTCGTCTGAACGAAGTTGCTTAATGACGCACAGCTAATCATGCAAAATTAAAATGTGGTAGAGGAGGAGGAGGAGGAGGAGGTGGGATCCAAATCACATGGTATCACCCGGTGATAAATGATATAATAGGCTTCCTCTCCCTTAGCTGTGTCTAAATAAAATGTGCCTCCGAGGCTTCCATAGAGAAAAAGCTCATATGTCACATATTGGCTAGATTTTTTTTCTTTCTTTTTTAATCAAACCTCAAATATTAATTTATTTTGGTGACATTTAAAACATTTACTGCTGTTCTCCACGGGACACAATTAAACTGGTCCGTGCACTGCAATCAAACCATACAGTGGGAGATGACGAGACGAAGACTTAAGCCTGCAATGTGAACATGGGCAAATAAATTTAAGATATTGAACTAATTTCACCGGCAATCTATTAGATATGAAAAGCTAAGATGAAGGCGAGAAAAAAAATAATATATATCACGAATATCACTAATGATTGTGCTAAAAACAGCATCAATTATGCATACTACCTCCTCTCCTGTAATACATTTTTTTTAAATATAATTTAAAATAATTTTCCCTGCATAAATGCTTGGTTGGAGCAATGTGGAATCTTGCCCAGGATCAGTGGAAATCCTCACAATAAATAAAATAAGTCACACTGACTGACCCAACACAAACACACTGTTCGAGGTGTGTTCTGCATCTCTAATGCCACTCTGACGGGGCCCCGCTACTTGACAGCCTCTCCCTAATTAGCATATTAATTAAGGTAGTACCTAATCATTCAAATGTATCATTTTTGCGGATTAATATTTCAGTTTCGCTTCAATAAAATATCATGTCTATACCATTAATGTAGTCCGTATGCAATAATTATATTTCAAATTGTTATGTATGGTTATTCATATTCAAATAATATCCATTTTTATATCTGCGGTGGTACAGTACTGCCCTCCTTCCCTTTCTGAAATTAAATACACCAATTGTGTCACATGCTTAGGCTGAGCAATTAATACAAAGTTTTGATTCAGAACATCCTGTACCATGACTGATTTTAGATTGAGAGATAATGCTGATAAAGAAATGCTATACATCCTCACTCACTCAATCACTCACTCACAAGCACATACATGTACATCCTCACACAAGCACATACTCACACATGCCTGCACATGCACAAACGTACGTGCACAGTGCACACACACACATGCATACGCGCGCGCGCGCGCACACACACACACACACACACACACACACACACACACACACACACACACACACACACACACACACACACACACACACACACACACACACACACACACACACACACACACTACACATTGACCTTAGAAGGGATACTCTAACAGCCCCTAATGTTTCCTCATTAACTAGCATGTCTCCCTCTTCATCATGCAGCAAACACACAACACTGGCCATCTCTATCTGGTGGGATACAGATTTCCTCTGTTATACTGTCAATAACGGGACACATACAGGTTCAAATGCCCACAAACGGACTACTGAGGAGGCACGGTGGGGTGTCATTTGAGATTTGCCCATAGACTGTACGCCACTCTGCAGTGTGTCTTTCTTGAGTCGAAACACAGATCCCATCTCCATGTATGATACAGTGAGTTCCAAAAGTATTGGGACAGTGGTGTGGTTTTGGCTCTGTACTCCAGCACTTGGGATTTGAAATGATTCAATGACGATGAGGTTAAAGTGCAGACTGTCAACTTTAATTTGAGGGTATTTTTATCCATATTGGGTGAACCATTTCAAAGTTTAAGGAAACCAAAAGTATTGGGACAAATTCACTTATATGTGTATTAAAGTAGTTAAAAGTGTAGTAGTTGGTCGAATATTCCTAGCATGCAATGATTACATCAAGCTTGTGGGATGCATTTGCTGTTTGTTTTGGTTGTGTTTCAGATTATTTTGTGCCCAATAGAAATTAATGGTAAATAATGTATTGTGTCATTTTGGAGTCACTTTTATTGTAAAAAAGAATAGAATATGTTTCTAAACACTTCTACATTAATGTGGATACTACCATGACTAAGGATAATCCTGAATGAATCGTGAATAATGACGAGAGGTTAGCATGTCTTGGGGAATGATATTTGTGTGTCTCTGTATCATTTCAAATCCAAAGTACTGGAGAACAAAAAAATTTGTCACTGTCCCAATACTTTTGGAGCTCGCTGTATATACAACAGCAGCACACTAGTCTTCAAAAGCCTGATAACTATTTCAGAAACCAAACATTATCAATTCACAGTTCAGGTAACAAAACAGATTCTGCTTCTAACATAACCACCTTCCCACATCAGTAAATGCCATTCGAATGACAGGGCCAGGCTGTGTAACTGTGTGATGAGGGGCAGACCCAGCCACAAAGCCAGCTAACAGCAGACAGTCTTTAAAGGATGTCCAGGGTGCAGGATAAACAGGATACGGGCAGAACAAACAGGAGCAGGAGTTACACAGAGCAGGGTGACAGCTGCTCCGGCCACAGTAAATAAGCAGTGAACAAGACGTGCTTATGAACAAACACTCCCTGTTAAAACAGGGCACAGCCACATTAGTGGTGTGAGAGAGAGAGACAGAGGGAGGGAGAGATGGGGGGACAGAGAGAGAGACAGGGGGGAGGGAGAGAGGGATAGATGGGGGGACAGAGGGAGAGACAGGGGGAGGGAGAGAGGGAGAGATAGGGGGACAGAGAGAGACAGGGGGGAGGGAGAGAGGGAGAGATGGGGGGACAGAGAGAGACATAAAAGGAGAGACCATGAAATGGGGGCAGATAGAGGGGGAGAGAGAGAAAGAGTGTTAGAGAGAGCGCATCGTGAGAGAGAGAAGGACATAGCGGAGAGGGTAAGACTGGCACAATGTGTGACACCCAAACCAGTGATGAATCTCAGCCCAAGAAACACAAAGCAGCAGCCGAGATCAGGCGGCTAATAAGTATTCAAATTAGGCATACATTTTACATGCCCAATGTTTCAAATATTCAGAGAAAGACTGCCTGATTGCCTTTACTAGGGTTTTATGAACATTCGAATGGAGATTTTTTTGGGAAGGGCGATGGATGCGAGGAAAACTTGAAGATATATGAGGGAAAAATAAGGATATGTTAATGACATGTTAATACAATGAGAAGCATTACCTAACTCAACTCAAAATTGGGGAATTTGAAATTAAACCGATTCGATTTTTATTAACTCACAAGACAGGTTCAATTTACTATGTGTAATTTACTTGAAAATGATTCATAAATCATAAGAGAAACTGAACTGGAATGAGAAATAGGGTTAAAAGCAAGTGAATCCACCTATCAAATGTTGCTGAAACGAGAAACAAGGGAGAATCATATTATCATTTCAATCAAGGAAATGCAAAACATTAATACAATAACCATCTTAATCATGAAAATGGTAGAATTTCCCCCTCCTCCACAAAAATCTGTGCATGTGTCTAACCGATGATAATGATAATAATGACAATGCAGATATATGCTAATCATATTCTGAGAGATCAGATGGTGCTTTAACCTTAATGACAGCGGTGAGACAAATTAATTAGCCATCTAAAGGCAGCATTCAAATCTGCCAATTAGAATGTCAATTAGATCCACCCTGGCTGCAGACCACAGAGAGAGGATCGGACTGTGGTGGTGACTGCCGGAGTGTCAGGGCTCACTGTACACACTGAGGGAGATGGATAGTGACAACGTACGGCACCAGAGGGTAAGTGTGTATCGGTGTGTGCGTGTCTGTGTGCATTAGGCGTACATGTGTGTATGTGAGTGTATGTCTATCGCAGGTCTTCTCCCATGTTCCATACCCCTCGGGGGTACCAACCAGTCTGCCCTGGGATCAGCCTGTCCTAGAATCAACTAGACCGGAAGCATCTAGTCCTCCACCCAGAGTAACAATATTTACTGGACTAGCGCTATCCAGAGTCTATGGGCTATGGAGGAGTTGAACAGTGCATGAGTGAGTGAATAAGGCTCGGGGATGTCTGCCTTGCCTGTGTGTTTGACATCCCTTAAATTGGTAGTGTCCTGCATTTTAACACACCAGCTATTTGATGCCATTTCCTCAAGCCATAATCTTCCAATGAGGAGTACCAGACCACATATTATATGAATCAGTTACACAGACACAGACTGTTATTGCCAGCACAATTCACTGGTAATACTATAGGTGTACAGCTAGGGAGGGAAAATAATAGTCATACAAAGTGTTTAAGGGGAGATGGTGAGAGAAAACGGAACTCTTTATTTTATCCGTCTGCAGGTCAAAGATCACGGATGACTTCAACGTTCCTATTACGGGGTCTGATAGAAAGAGAATCATTTGAGATACAGTGAGAGAGACACACTATTTGCGAATCTTTAAAGTCACTTCTCTTTTCTTGTCTATTTCCCCCTGTAACAGTGACTTGCTTGCTACTCCTCTCCGGCTGAGTAAATGTTTGCTCTTGAATTTTACGCCGTGCAAATCTGTCTTTTCCATCAGGTGAAGAATCACAGACAGAATCCTGACAACGCATTCCGGGCTGAGATTGTGAATTTGTAGTGAGACTACTGATGTGGGAGGACAGAGACAATTCACACACACACACACACACACACACGCACACGCAGGCATGCGCGCACGCACACACACACACACACACACACACACACACACACACACACACACACACACACACACTCACACTCACACACACACACACACACACACACACACACACATTCACCATGCTTTAACCTCTAATGTTTCCTCATTAACTAACATGTCTCCCTCTTCATCAGGTACCAAACACACAACACTGGCCATCTATCTATCTGTGCTGTGTTATACTGTCCCCTATTTGACACATAAAGGTCTCCATCTGCCCCAAAACTGAACTGAGGTGGCAGGGTGTCACATAGGCCTCATCTCTTATGAAATCCTGTTCCTTATATAGTGCACTACTTTGTAGTGGACTTTGTCGTGCACTATAGGGAATAGGGTGTCATTTGAGATTTGCCCAGGATTCAAATAGCCTGAGTGTTCAGGATTCCACTCTGCAGTGTCTTTCTGCAGTCAGGAACACTGATCCATTCTCATTGTGCCTTCATGATACTGTATATGAAACAGCACTCCAGTCTAAAGAAGCCTGATGACCATTTCAGAAACCAAATTGACCACTAACTCCGTGATCCAAGAAGTCTATTCATTATCAGTTCACAGTTCAGGTAGTAGGAATTCCTAACGTTACATTCACTGGAAAAATAATACAAAAATGACATTTCACCGTCTGTTGGCTCCTTCAGTTCAGATCAAGTCAAGACATGGATACCGTTTTAAATAATCACATATTCTGTGCTCCAGTGAAATTAATTAATCATTGCCATAAGTTACAACGCATTCAAAATAAAGAAGTGCCGGGCCCTGGCTACGCTCAAATATTTAACACTTAAGATTGCTTAATAAATCAAAATGACAGATATCAACCACTTAAAACACTGGCTTTGAGCTGGCACTTAGAAAATGATAACACCAACCCCGAGCTGAAATAACAATCTAAAGAAATAAGTTTAAAAAAAAACATTTTTATTTCATTTGAATGTTACCACTCAGCTAGTTGCTTACATAAACTCTTACACGTGACCAAGATGCTTGTTTGTACTTGAGGTGTAATTCGCTAGCGAAGCTCCTCGCCCCTCGCAGCCCAAGGAAGTCACTGTGGTTTATTGCTACCTCTGCCGGAGCCCTAAGCATTGAGCCAGGATCAGGGAGAGAACAGCCACTGCTGAAGTTCTGTTCAACACAGCTACACTAGTGGAGATTAAGTATAGGCAAGTCAGAGCAGACCTAGCCGCTTCAGAAAATAAAAGCTTCCTTTTTGGCACTGAAGGGACACCATAAAGAGCATTAATGACTATTTCTAAAAACCTGTGTATAATGGTAAGGGTTTCTCTTTCAGATAAAGGGATTTCAAAGTGACTCACAACGGAACGAGAAGATGAGATTGCTTTGGGGGGAGAAATCATATTTACAAAATCAGGGGTTGGGAAAAAAAAATGGGAAAAGGGATGAATATGAATGAATAATAGACTTAGCTTTTTTAGGATTAACATTATTCTCCCGAAACGGTATCACACGTCATTATCGGCAGCACAATGAGACCATGCTCAGAAAACCTCAGTCATATTTCAATTCATCATTTTAGCTGACGATAAATAGTCGTTCCCAGTCATTCTGTGGAGAGAATGTTCCGAACTTAATTCTATTCTGTTTACATTAAGAAGACGAGACAGAAAGAATGAGATAAAGGGGAGAGTACGCAAGTATGTGTAAGTGTCTGGGAGCATGTGTGTGTGTTTTGTGTGTGTGTGTGTGTGTGTGTGTGTGTGTGTGTGTGTGTGTGTGTGTGTGTGTGTGTGTGTGTGCGCATGTATGTATTGTGCCAATGTAACCAAGGAGGTCTGCACTGTACTAAATGTCCTAAAGTACATTTAAATAATTCAGTCTTACTCCATTAAGACAGTGTGTTTTAATATACAAAACAATGGCTAACTGTTCCAGTTAATTAACCAATTGGTTACAAATCACCTTAAATATGAAAACACTCAATATAAATCAATGATAATAAATAAAAAAGTTCCCGGGGAAATAAATATTCAACTTGGTCTTTAATGATATCTGCGATGAAAATCCACGACGTTCTTTAGGTTTCCGGACGTCAATGGAGATTTACACCTGTCTGTGTATGGAGAGTGTTTTCTCTCTCTATCTCCCTCTGGGTCTGTACTACACAGTAGCAGAGCACTGACGGGAGGAGGAGATTCTAAGTCCTCATGTGTGGTTAGTGCGTAAGTTCTCCTCTTAAGCTTTTCCCATATCATTTACATTTTTACCCATCAAGCACCTCCTTCTGTGAGGAGGAGGAGATGGCACGAAAGTGGGCGACCACAAGCAGACAGTGACGAAAGCTCATCAAGCTAGGCCCTCGTTTGCATTTTGGGAAATTCCCATTAATTAACATAGCCCGCTTAATCACGAGTAATTGACCTATAAAATAGAAGGCCCCATTGTCTGCTCCAATCATATCTACAGAGAGGACGCAGCAGCGTTATGAAGCAGGGAAGAAAGAACTTTCACCGGTGGCTGGAAACCTGTACGTCCATCTTTCTACCAGGGACTATTTACCCAAATCCTCCGACGCATATTTCATCTCTCATTGCATTTTTCTGATGTAATTATCTGTCGTGACATGGTCTGCTTTTGTTGCTGGGGCCTGAGACAAAACAAGCTGTGAGGTGAGATGGGACTTCCTGACTGATGCAAGCAACAGAGAGCTGCTTACGGCTTCTTCTGAGGGGAGGTGAGGGGGGGGGGCAGAGGAGTGAATGACGGCAAAGCGGACGGAGGGACAGCAGGCAGAGCCGCAGCGAGGAGAGAGGGATCCAGCCAGAGCGATACAGAGACATAGCTCATTGTGACGTTTCCAGTTATTTCTGGCTGATTAGGGTCATTATGTCCACGGCCTGATTTATGTTGTCATTCCCCCTCACCAGTCCTGCATCGATAGATCTTAATGAATTGGTAAATAAGGGTGAAGATTACACTTGACAAGACCCCAACATTTCTCATTCATACCGAGACAAGATTTATGTAACCAATTAGGTCCATAACAGGGGAAATTGGTCAGGAGAAAAATCATCTTTTCAGAAGAAAATGACCAGAGTCTAACCCTGGACAAACCCAGATAAAAGGGAGTCTTTAACAGTGGCTTAGTCACACACCAAACAGCCAGCTGGAGGTTTTCAAACGGAGATCACTCCTGCCTCTCTCAGGATTTTTAGGAATTGATTTAAAAATACTACCAGCTATAGCTACCCGCCCCACTACAGTACCAGCTACAACAGCTACTTTACATTTTAAACACAGCCAGCTAATCACTCTAGACCCCATCTGCATAATGTCCAAACCATGGATGATGGAATCAATAGATACAAAATTAAGCTCTCGCCCAACAAAGGATCCACTTTGATGTGCAAATGTGAATTCAAGGAGGTACTCCCCCCCCCCCCATTCCCTCCCTCTGCCCCCCCCCCCCCCAAAAAAAAAAAGAAGAAGAAGAAAAAATATATACAAATCAATCATTTCTATGGAGACTTCACTTAACGTTTGATACGTCGATTTAGGAATCATTTGCATTTTCTCAATTATTTAATTTCCACATCCTACAATTCTAGGAATCAGTTGGCACCCTCTTTTGCCATAAAACAAAATATATAAATCTGATAATGGTGCTGATCATCAATAGCCAACGACAGCCCGGGACGATCCAAAGGGCGGGAGTGAACAGAGGTGGAAAATTACAGCAAAGTGATACCGGAGCCGCCTCGTTTCAGCTCTCCCCTTCAAGCACATGCAAATGAGCGTGGTGCTGCTTAACTGCATCATTTATGTGGATAATAGCGGCATCATCATTACGGGACTCAAATTAAATTACATCACAATTAGCATAACAAAGTGATTGGTTAAACTTTCAAAACAAATACTCAGTTCTGCTAATGAACAGTGTTAATTGGCCACGGTGCATTCTAAATAAAACATGTAGGTAAACATGTGTTTTATTTAAACAATTTCAAAATTCATTGTTTCTGAGAGACACAAAGAGAGAGAGAGAGAGAGAGATAGACAGATAGAAATAAAGAATAAGGAGAGGGGGGGAAAAAAATCTCCAAAACAGAATATCGCCATGGGGATTTGTAAGCTGAAATATAAAATGTGTAGCATTTAATTTTATTGCACTAAATAACCTATTATATTCAGGACTCTGGAGAACAATGTAAATTATCTGCCTTCAAAATGGAGTTGGGCCAATTCTCCACGTGAACTAATCACATAGCTCATTATGCATCTGGGTATTAAATTATGAAGAGGAAGCCTATCCGCATTCCAGCACAAAGACCTATGAAATGTTAATAATATACTCACAATAGCCCAATACCATGCTTTACTCCATGTCATGAATATTTAAGTAAACAAATTATTCACACGCCTTTGATAAAGATAATTATATTTCGCCCGCTTATAATTTCAGTGACCCTCCCTCTCTCTCCTGTCTTATAGGACTGGATCTGTACAGATATGCTGTTCTGAGATATACCCTATAAAGTTTAGGATCCTTCCTTGCACATTTTTTTTTTTATCTAGCTAAATAAATCCAAATAAAAGACCCCCCCCCCCTAGTAAAACAAATATCTGCAACTCGTTCACATTTGATCTTTATTAGCTTATAAAGAATCCCGGTGACGGGGAAGCCCTTTCTATTTAATCACCACAAGACCAGTAAAATCTCATCCGAAAAAAAAAACATTACTTTCACCTCTTGATTTTAATTGTCAATCATCTGCCCATTAGTAACGCAGTAAACTCCACATCAACACAACATCCTAAACAGCAGCCCAAACGGCACACGTCAAAGAAAGAGGCAGACACAAAGCTAAGACGGCTAAGAGCTCCGAAAAGCAGCATGTTCGGGTCCACAGTCAAACACTAATCACCAGCCCGACCATTCACTCATCAAGAGCAATTAACCACCAGCACATGAGCGCACAACCCACGGAAACACACAGAGCACAACCCGAGCCACAGTACAGCAGCTAAATACTAGACGAGCAGCCCGCCTTCCTACCGATAAAACATAGCATAGAGAGAGAGAGAGAGAGAGGTGCGTGGAGAGGAGGATGAGAAAGGATGGATGAAGATGGAGTTCCTTGGTTTTATTACCTGGAGGTGAGGAGTAGTGTCAGAGACAGTGTCTGGTGGCCAGAGAAGGAAAGCTGTTGGTGTTGTTTGCAGTGGTGAGGAGCAGACTGGGGTGTCACAGGGGGAGAGGGGCTTCTATCTGTGTCATCACTCCAACTGTGTTTATAGAGGCTCGCATCATAAACAAGACAACGCCGCCACTGCTCTTCCCTGCCTCTCTCGAAGCCCTGTTCATGCATACTTAAATCGCCCCCGTCGCCCATTAAAAAACGGCCCTCCTGACAATTATTCTATCATTTCCAGTTGTCACCGGGCAATTACCAACAGGCAGCCCCTCTCAGACAGGCCCAATAGGAGCTGATCAGAAGGAGAGCGAGAGAGAGGAGAGAGGGGGGCTGCTGCCTGCCTTCTCAGGCAGAGAGAGAGAGAGGAGAGAGAGGGAGTGAAAAAAGTGCACAACATGGAAATGTATAGCCTAGACACAGTGCCTTCTCTCTCCTGACACACAGGACATAATTAGACCATCATACACCTGGCCTGCCGACCGCTGATGAAATATATCACAATTACTTGAAAACACTACTTATCATTTCGCTCTCCTTTTTTATTGCCTTTGAAGACATTACAATTATTACGGCTTGGTCTCTGATCTGAGAGTGACCTTCAAAAACAATTAAAAAAAATATAATAATAATTTTTACTACTGCTTTTGGCTAGTGAGTGAGAGGGTAAGCGAGTGAGTGTGTGAGAGTGAGTGCAGCGTGTGTGTGTGTGTGCGTGTGTATGTGTGTGTGTGTGTGTGTGTGTGTGTGTGTGTGTGTGTGTGTGTGTGTGTGTGTGTGTGTGTGTGTGTGTGTGTGTGTGTGTGTGTGTGGGGACCTTTACACGCGTACATGTAGAGCGTCTGACTCCTCACAGGATGCGAGCCGGGTCTCCCCTCGTGCCTCGTCTGCACGCTTGCGAGGCGACTCTTTCTCACACCGCTCGCTCTCAACGCACATCTGCTACTTGCAGGAGCTCTCCTTCTCTTTCTCTCTCTCGCTCTCTCTCTCTCTCTCACACGCACACACACACCCACACACACACACACACACAAACACACACACGCACACACGAGCGAGCTGCCTCAGCTCTCGCCGGCACAGCCTGCATCCCTACCTGGCGGCGCGTCGAGGGGAACTAACTAACCGGCTGAGGGAGAACCGCAGCTGAAATGGAGCGTTTTCGGACACCCTGGGAGAGAGGTATGTGTGCCTGGCTTTATTTCTAACACAGCTCAGTGCCTTTCTCAGCGTCTCTGTCTCTGTGTCGCTGTCTAAACAGGCAGAATAGGATTAGTGGGAGAGAGCGAGTGTAGCAGAGCAGCCTGTAGCCTCGGCTCTGTGCACTGTGCTCCGGGAGAGAGAGAGAGTAGGAGAGCTCTTAAAAACAATTAGACCCGTCGCTCTATCTATTACTGGATAACTGCCCTCAGACCACACCACACAGATGTACGAATACACACAGATATGTTCACAAACACAAATCATCGAGACAAACTGCTAATAAAGTAGAGAGAGAAAGTAACCAACCTTTGAAACAATGACAAGAGAGAACTCCACTCCCCCGCGTAAGAGTCATTTGAAGATATTCTTAGACGCCTCGGAGCATTAACAACGGCGCATCAAGGGGGGAAAAATGCCACTGGTAGAAAACAGCTTCAGGGAGAGGGGGAAAGAGAGAGAAAAAAAAGGAGGAAAGAAAAACTAGCTGACGCTAACTGTCAAAGACATCATCAAAAAGGTATTTCCAGCAGTATTGACACTACTGTGAGAGAGCACCTCTGCCTGCTCACGTCCAAGACCCATTGCACTTCAAAATCTGGTAATTAAAACCCGTCAAGCATCCCCTCTGATTGTTTTGGCACCCGAGGACCAATCGTACACAAAAATCAGCGGTTTGATTGCAAGGGTAGGGGGAAGTAGGGGGTGGTAGGAGTTGGCAGGGGGGTGGGAGGGGGTAAGTGGGGGGTGGGGGGGGTGTTTTTCTTTCTGCGTAGCATGCGTGAGGAGTGGCAAAGGTTCAGCAGCGGACCAGGCGTGATCTCCAAACAGTGAGTGACTTTTTCACTTATTTCCTCAGGAAAACACCAGTTACAGAAGAGTGTCGGCCTCTTCTGCCATGCAGCTCTCACGACTCCGATTAATATGCCTCTGCCTTCCCTTTTCAGGGCAAGCCTGCAACAATGTGCTGCAAGCCTGGCGAAACTCAAAAAAATGCCTCTTTTCAGATGAAGTATTCGAGCGGAGGGGAGAGAGACAAGGGGAGAAAAGAACAGCAGACAAGTTTTTCACAGCTTTTCCTCCGCCCGCATCAGATAAAGCTTCGCAACCACTCCACAAAAGACACATTTGTCTTTACAGATGCTCATCAAGCCTCGAGTCTTTTGCACAGTGCATTTCATCATTTAGCGATGGTTAATCGGAGCCAAAGAACAACCGTCCTCTCTGTCTGCCAGCTACAGCGTTGCCACATATTTGTTGTACTATAAACAACACACACCGGCAGAAACGAGACGGAATATTTTGAACTAATGCTGTTTGTTAATTTTCTATTTCTCTCCCTCTCCCTCTCTCTCTCTCTCTCTCTCTCTCTCCCTCTCTCTCTCTCTCTCTCTCCCTCTCTCTCTCTCTCTCTCTCTCTCTCTCTATCTCTCTCTCCCTCTCTCTCTCTCTCTCTCTCTCTCTCTCTCTCTCTCTCTCTCTCTCTCTCTCTCTCTCTCTCTCTCTCTCTCTCTCTCCCTCTCTCTCCTGCATGCCACAGATGTTTTCCTTAGCTACTCCAGCAGACAGGAATCTACTAGCAGAGAAGAAAGTCTCGGTATCCCCCAAGAGAGCAGTACAAAGCCCAGTTTGCACACAGCAGATGCAAAAGCAAGTCCATCTGCTACCAGCTCACAACACCACATGGACTTGGGAGATTTAATCCTAGGCTTCGTCTGGCTGGCTGTGTTTGTGTAGACACCACTGAAACAAGAGGAGGGGAGGCTGATGTGGAGGAAAGGGTTGGTACAACTCACACAGGCTTCCCCAGACCAGAAACACACGTGTCCCCACAAGTGTGTGTGATAGTGTGTGTGCTAGTGTGTGTGTGTGTGTGTGCGCGCACAGGCGTACGTGCGTGTGTGTTTAAGTCTGGTGAAACTCTCCTTACAGCATAAACAAAGATAAACAGGCACAAATTCACACGCACGCGTGCAAACATGCACGCCTAGACAGTGAGAGTAGGCAGAGCAAGAACTTTCATGTTCCGAGAGATGCACCCAAGGCAGGCATGACAGATTTATTTAGTTAAAGATCCAGCCTCTAACTCAGGGTATAAGACCACTTGAACTCACAGCTCGGAGCAGTGCAGTTGGCATGATTTAACAGGCTCTGAGTAGCACATTATATACCAACCGGCAAGATTTGAGCTGTATGATATCATTATTAAAACAGAAACAGCGGCCAAAAAGATTTAACATTTTCATTTGCCTTCACTGTCTGAAGCAGCGTGGTAAACACTTAACAAGATCAAGAGGGAGCTGTGCCTGAGAAACGGCTAGCGACACACAACTGTCTCAATGCTCTAAATTGCTTTAAGCGCAAACATTAGGCCGAGCAATTACACCCATTTTACTTTCAACACGCTGAGCCACGTGGCTACGATGCTCCTTCAACACCCCATAAACCACTTGGAGGGCCATCCTTAAAAAGACAAAACACAAGACAGTGCTCTGGGCGTTGAAAAGCCACCCAGCCACCCTCCTTGACATTGTCAGCCAGAGAACAACAAGACACTGTGCATCACTAACACTTCACTGTGTGTTTTCTGCCTGTATTTCTTCCAGTCCTTCACACCACCAAGGTCAATAAGGACAAACAACGCCACCAGCGTCCCTTCACCGTGGCAGAAGAAGAGACGTGGGTAGCAGGGGGGTAGAGAGGAGGGTAGTGCCTGGGTGGGGGATGGTAATAACTATGGCAGTTGCAGTGGTGGTGTAGGTTTCTATCTCGGAGCGATGGCATCATTTCCATAGCAACCCTTAATTTTCAATTAAAGCAGACACAAAGCTTGTTGCCCGGGGCCATCAGACAGTGTCAAGAGCCTCACGTTCCACACTTCCACGCTGGAGACTGAGACCATGGCCGCTGCCACCACCACCACCATCACCACCAGCGCCATTGGGCTAGTCAATCTCACAGGCAGCTGCCTGGGCTCAGGGCTGACACAGAGATACACAAAGCCTATTTCACCTTACCCACCATTAGAATGATTTATTGTGGCCAAAACACTTCAACGCTGAAACAAATGGAAATTAAAAGGGAAGGGGAAAACACTGGTGTGGAACTGCCACTTAGAGGTGCTGCGTTTGAAAAAAATGCATTAAAAAGGGGCCCAGCGACGGAATGAGTCTGGAGTAGAGAGAGAGTGAGAGAGAGAGAGAAAGAGAGAGAGAGAGAGAGAGCGAGAGAAAGGAAGATGGAGAGAGTGAGAAAGGGAAAGATAGAAAAAAAAGACCCTATGGCAAGGTTCCCCAACTGGCGGCCCATGGGCCGAATTTGGCCTGTGGGTGGTTTTATTTGGCCCTCCAAGTTTTCTGACTAAAAAAATATTTATATAAAAAGAAAATTGTTGTTAGAATTTTCATTGTTGGAGTGTAAAAACAACAGGAACACAGCTGACTTGTGATTTTAATTTTGGAAATCCGTTCCCAAGTATTCCCACGCATAATAGAGAGACACGTGATCATATACAAATGTAAGCAAGGTTTGAAATGATTATGTTGTAGTCAAATATTATATCTGTTTGGGCTTCTTGCAGTCTACAAATGATTTGTAATTATATTCCGCCTCCCCCGACCATCCACTCAAGAATAAAATCAGCCGGCGGTTGAATCTATTTTATGACCCCTGCCCTACGGCTTGTGTGTGCAGTGACTGAGAGAGTGTGTATTTGTTTCAGCCCTTTGCCCAAACGCCATGATGTTCACTTTGCATGGAGGGTTATCCACATGAATTCACTCCTCCTCTCCCCTCCCCTTTAAACCAGACCAGACCAGACCAGAGCTACAATATGCAGTGATCAGCTGAATGTACGGTGCCTCTCCTGAACACCAAACACACTGCACTGGTACTGACAGTTGGACTTCATGCATACAGACAGACACCTGCAGTATTTTTATTTTGCAGTATAGAATGAGCATCCCTATTAGTATATCTACCAACAGACCACCTTCATGTCACTATGATACGTTTCCAAAAGCAAAACTGAAAAACACAGTTATACTGCATGTATACACAAACACATTAACAAGACATAATGATCTTAAGCCTTTTATCCCCCCCCACAACAAGTTGAATGCGGCCAAAATGGACCATTAGAGCTCAGTGATTATATTAGAGGAGGCTGAATATTTTTAATATACTGTACTTAAGCACTGGAGTATCCATGGCAACTTCCCTGTGCCTTGCTAAGAACGATCCCTAATGAAATCCATATTAAGTAGCCTATAATGATAGTGTCCAAACATATTTGCATAGATATTTCAGATGAAGGGAGAAGTGGGAGAAAGGGAGAGACAGAGAGCAGCTGCCACAGTCACAACAGCAAGAATATGTTTTTAATCAGTCATTCATCTAAAAAGAGAAGCAGGAGCCGGCCCCGACTGAGCCAAGCAGCTGTATTGAGGAAAAAAAAGACATTCAGATTCACAGAGACGTAGCCTAACAGATCGAGACAGCAACTCAGTGTATTAATCAAGATTTACAGTATGCCACTTCCATCCAGTGGCTAAAAATGAGCTGTTAAGTGAATAGTTTAAACTGGTGGTCACTGGGCAGCTCACCAACCCTAACCTTCTAGGCTGGCCGCTTGCCTCTCTTTAGGCTCCCTCCCTCCCCTATATTGGAGTCTCACATTCGACTTCCATTTGCGACTTTGGCCCGGTGCCCAACAGGACATCCCAGAGTGAGTGTTTGCTTGACTCAATATCAACAGGCCGAAAAAGCAGCTTGAGGTGGAACTGCCCAGCCTTCAGTTCCTATTGAAAATAAACCCGGCTGCACATTCATAAGGACAGAAATATCAACATGCTCCGCGAGGAGCCACGTACAGCACTCACTCAGCGCCGTTCCACTGGCTTCAGCTCTCTCTCTCTCTCCTCTAGCTGCTTAATGATACCTGCCTGCCTAGCTGCACCCCTTCCCTTCTCTTCTCTTCCACCAGCCCCCAGCTTGCAGGCAGGGGAACCGAAGTCTATATGTTACTGCTGCAGCGGAGGAAAATAAAAGAGATAGAAATGACAGAAGTCAGACAGTTCAAGCTGACCGGGCACTTCAAACAGAAAAACTGGGGGAGAATGCGACAGACACTCCAGGTTAAATTGGCTCTTCGGCGCCCCGCTCTCCTCTCTCCCTTTAAAATATAGGTTTTCTTCAAAAGACGTATTTGAATTAGACGCGTTGATGAAATCAAAGGCTCGGCTGTGTGGGTAAATTTAAACAAGCAAGTGCACCTCACAGCAGTTTACCTATTATACAGCAGATTGGAGACAGATGAAAGTCTAGGAGCATAGCAGACAACTTCCCCTTTTCTCACCGTAGATATTATCATATTGTAAAGGCTGCAATTTGAATTCGATTCGTACTCGCATTGAAAAATACATGGATATTGGGTTTTAATGTTCCTGGCCTGGCAAGGTGTCATCAGATGAAAGAGAACGGTTAAGGATTCACACAATAGCCCGCTTCCCCAGATGTATTTCCCGTTAGAGATAAATAGGAAAGCCATTTCTGACCTTCACACACCGTGTGCTGAGGATCCCACGGCTTCCCATAGTCTTCACATAACCGTAGCTACGCTGTTAAACGAGAGTTGAAGACTAAGTCCAGTGAAAATCAAAAGGCCGCAGCACCTGCATTTTAACACACCACAAACTGCCTCTACTTTGTCAACTTAGTAGAAGCAGTTTGTAGATTCCATATAGTGGAGTTAGTTTGGTAACATAGATACACACTGAGTGCTCTTTCCATGACATAGACTCACCAGGTGAATCCAGGTGAAAGCTATGATCCCTTATTGATGTCACTTGTTAAATCCACTTCAATCAGTGTAGATGAAGTGGAGGAGACGGGTTAAAGACGGATTTTTAAGCCTTGAGACCATTAAGACATGGATTGTGTATGTGTGCCATTCAGAGGGTGGATGGGCATGAGTAAAGATTGAAGTGCCTTTGAACGGGGTATGGTAGTAGGTATGTGCCAGGCGCACCGGTTTGAGTGTGTCAAGAACTGCAATGCTGCTGGGTTTTTCACACCTTCAGTTTCGCATGTGTATCAAGAATGGTCCAACACCCAAAAGACATCCAGCCAACTTGACACAACTTTGGGAAGCATTTGACTCAACATGGGCCAGCATCCCTGCGGAACACTTTTCTACACCTTGTAGAGTCCATGTCCCAATGAATTGAAGCTGTTCTGAGGGCAAAACAGAGTGCAAATCAAAATGAAGAAGGTGTTCCTATTGTTTTGTACACTCAGTGTATATAGACGGTAGATTAGATGGTGTTTAACAGGTCAGTGCTATCAGCAGCAGTTCAGTGGTACATAGATCTGTCCTGTCTGGTACTGGAGCTCCACTCACCTCACTGTTCTGAACTACCACTGACACACAGAGGCCATCCATTCATGACAGTAATACCATTCAACCGGACACCAATTACATAAAAGAAAACTTAAATTAATTCCGGAAAAATGGCATCTCACCAAAGAATAATAAAGTCATTATATGGACATTTCTAACTGAACCGTTTTCCACACCGCCGCTAATTTAAACCTAATTTTTACTAGCCACTAATTCGGCGAGGGCGGGATAGGAATTACATCTGGAGGTAATTCTCAGAATGGAGCGGAGCCCAGTGGAGGCTACCCAAATAAAAAAGGGGAACTATTCAGGAGAGTGGGAGTTCCGGGCTCTGAAACTGCACTTCTCGCAAAAAAACTGTTTTCATCGTGCTGTCATCAGTCTGGGCTTAAAGAAGACGTAGGTGTTGCAGGTGGAGAAAGATGATTTCTGGAGATGGAGGTGTGGAAGGGAAGAAGGGAATGAGAGAGAGGGAGGGAGGGACAGAGAGTGAGCGAGAGAGAGAAAGAGAGAGAGAGATAGAGAGAGAAGGAGAGAGAGGCAGGAAAGGGAGGAGAGCTACTCCAGCTGGACATCTGTAGAGACCCAAGGCGGGGGGGTTTGTGAAAAAGGCCAGGGGGTCAGAGAGGACCTGCAAGCTGGTGGGATGCCAGCTCTGTTAAGTCTTGGTTTATAATAAGCTCTACACTCAGGCTGGTGGCAAACACACACCTGAGGTTCTGGAACTGAGATGCTGGACCAGCTCTCTCTATTTTACCGCACCTGGCGGTCAACTTTTGGTCAACAGTCTCAAAGAATTTACTCAGTGAAGGTACAGTGGTTGCTTGTCTGGAAACTTTTGCGGAATGTCATTTTTTGAATCCTGAAGTGGAGGTGGACTCCTAAAACTCTGCATTCACAAGGGAGGAAGTGAGGGAGGGGAAGAAGGAGGAGATAGGGATTCAATTGTGAGCGTGGCAAAACACACCAATCAAGCTTCTTTCTCCGTCTGGTTTGGTTTCCAACAATCCAATAGCGTGAAAAGTCGCTCTGTAAACGGGACGTTTACATTCGATACAGGAACGTGCAGTTCCCAGATATACGCCACAACCACCCCCTCCACCTCCTCTTCAGCAGAAAATTTGTTTTCCAAATGAAAATAAACTGAGGCCGGCTGGTTTGAGGCAGTTAAACTCAGGAATATGAGATCAAATAAAGGCTCCCGTGGAGGCTGAAAGGAGAAATGAAATCACTTCTGAGAGGGAGATGTACCTCGTAATAAAATGACTTCTTTATATCTTTCTAAACGGCACATTTTCCTCAGGAGTGGTTAAGGCTTTCCTCGGTCAAAGACAGTATATGCAAGTGGCAATTTTTACTTCTGGTAGATGATTCTGTGGCACACTTCTCGAGACTCGGTGTGATGCTCTGCAATTTGCCTCGGAAAATGAAAAAAGTCTTTCAAGCAACAAGTTTTTGGCTGAACTTTGGTGGAGTTTAGAAGTCACTTTGATGGTTTTCCCGGAAACATGTCAATGTCAATGAAAACTCCAATGTTCCATCCAATTGAAAATACCGGGAATGGCAATAAGCTCCACATTGCTTTTCAATGACTACCTGTTTCGTTCCAGTGCACTCTTGTATGGTGGGCTCAAGTATGTGGTAGATTGCCAACCATCCATGGGCATACACCACAAACAAATAGAGACTCATCTTGCAGGGTGGGACAGTGAATGAAGAAGAACGTCACTTTGAAAATAGTCACCTACTGCAATTATTACACGGACATTTCATTTGGCATTGGGACAATTGCCTGAACACAGAGTGACCGAGCGGGTGTAACTAGCTAAACAACATGTCATTGATTTTGTGTTTTTTTTAAAAAAAGGTACAGTCACAATGACTTTCAGACCACATTTTAGCCATAGCCAGGCGGCCAACGTATGAAGAGGACAGTTGGAGGAACACATGATAGTTTATTATAAAGAGGCTATTAAAGTTGCAATAAAAAGACATTAGCTGGAGAAATGAGCCACTTACCAGTTCTCTTCCTCACTACCTTAAAAGCTGTCCACATTCAGGGCTTTGAGTGGAGGGAAAAGCAGACGGCGATGGCATTAAAAGTGGGACTAGGCGCACAATTTTATCAAGACAGAAATTGATGGTGGGCTTGAGAGCGGCGTGCACGCCGTAACATGGTTGGTTTCAAAATGACAAGGAGAAAGGTCATATTTTCGAAATTTGTCGGAGAAAATTTGAGTGGCTTAAACTCAAGGAGTTTTTTTTTTTTAAGTGCAGTGTACGCTACAATGGACATAACTCAGTGAACACCCTCATTTTGTAGAAATTGCCCACAAACGAAAGCAACCCTCTCTTGTAGTCAACTCTTGACTCATGTAGAGAACACGTGTTTTTCTATCACTTTTGATGTATTTTTAAATGGGGTGCTGTGAAGGTTAATCCAAGAAAACCCAACACTTAATTAAAGCAATTAACTTAAGTCGTTCCCAAGTCCCCAACAGTTACAACAAACGTGTGATGCGTTCTGTGTTTCTCCACAGGCTTGTTTTTACTCTCTTGGCATGCAATTAAATGGTTTACGACAAGCTGATGATATTTTGCTGAGACAGACTTCATCTCTGCGTAATAGGGAACATCGTTTTCGGTGACAATCGAAAATGTTTGTGTTTACAAACATTAGATTAATGAGTTAGTTTACATGCATTTAGAGACCATTCTCACTACAGATCCTCTCGCATCAGATCCCAAAATAGTTATTGGATTGTGCATCTCACGCAGTTTACAGTCATATACTGGGACGATGTTGTGAAGTTATTATCTGGGTGGGTTTTAATTTACAACACAGACACCCAATTATACTGTATTTAGAGGGTGTACTAACTTGAGGAGAACATTCTGACATCATTAAACTTTCTATCCCCTTTCTATTTTGCCCTGCCCCGTCGAAGCCTGTTCCTATCTATTGAGAAAGATGGATGGCAGATGGGGCTGTTTCTGACAGCTTAAAAGTGCCCATCAGCTGCTGCAGAGATGTTTCACAGCACATCCCACCATCCCATCCACCCTGCACCTCCCCAAACAAACAGCAGACTCAGACTTCAAATACATAGCAGGACTATTAGGTAATCCCTCCTTTGTTCAGACCCACTGAGCCTCACTGACTAACCAACCTCCCTCCATCTTCTGGGGATGCCTCTCAAATGGCACCCTATTCCCTTTATAGTGCCCTAGCTTTGGCCAGGGCCAATGCGGTCTCTGGGAGTAGTGTGCTATAAAAAAAGGAATAGGGTGCCATTTGGTACGCAGCCTTCTTTGCTGTTCCAAACTCCTTCCCCTGTTCCAAACTGACAACGGAACACTTCACGCTGACACACACACACACATAGGGGGAGTGTTTGATGATGAATGATAGTAGGAATTATCTGGGAAAATATGCACATGGTATCTAATGGCAGTGAGGTAAAGCATTTGTTGTGTCACGATGATGATGACAGTTCTCTGGTTTAAAGAGAGGATGGGGAGGTGACACAAGGGCTCTTTGTTCGGACCGGACAAATCTGGGGTTTCTTTTTGGATATTCAATATCCTGCAAGGTACCCGACAGAGTTACAGTAGTCTAGTGTCTGGAAGTTTGGCTAGGACGAGAGAGCACAGAGGGCAGAGGTTCACTAAGTGAGTCTGTTGTATTGTCGAATGGCTTTTTAGAGCAATTGCTGAGTGGTTTGCGTGAGTCGCTTCCAACAAAGCCTGGCAAATCAATCTGTGAAGAAATGCTACACAAGCCAGATGTGGCACTACTGCACAAAAAGAAACAAAACAACCCACTTGTACAAGAAGACCACGCAGAGCCTAAAGTACTTAAAGTACACAAAATGATACGGTTCAATGCCAAAATGCTGACAGCCCAGTTTCTGTTGAAAACCTGCTTGTTATTTTAGGTGGCTTCTCTGAAGTCCAATACGTCAAAGTGTGCGTGGAAACATCTTACTTTGAAAGGCATCTTCTTCCCTATTGACTTGACAAGATGCCGGGAAGAAATGAAAGACAAATGAGTCATTAATAGACGCCTTTTTATTTACAGTAGTTCTGTTTCTGAAAACACACCGCACACTTATAAATGCAAGGCTGGCTTTAGGGAGGTGAACTTTTCACACCTTTCAAAGCCACAAAATGTGATGTTTTTGGGGGGGGGTTTCTGCAGCTGCTGCTCTGCACTAATGCAAGACGGTGTCATATGAAAGATTTTCCTCTCCTCCCAAACCACAGGCCTGGTCATTAATGAAATACAGGCCGTGCAGTGAGGTCATACAAAGTCTAGATTTCAGCAGCCACACTTAAAAACCGCTCAGAAAGAATAGAGAAACATGAACACAAATCAGATTTCCAAGCTCCAAGGACAGGGAAAAATAAATAACTAGAAGAGAAAGCGCAGCACAGCCCCTGCCCTCCTCTCACATTTTCCTAGCACTTTGCAAACAACCGTCAACTGCTGCTCAGAAACAGTTCACAATGAGAGCAGACTAAACAATCAGATCCCAGCCAAGGAAAATGCTAAGCAACTCTGCACACAGGATGTCTCACCCTAATTGCCAACTATCAAATCTCACAATGGAATCTGTCCATTTGGCAAAAACCTTATAGCAAAACCTGGTGAAATGTCGTTTTAAAAAGTGTCAACTTTTTACCGGAAAAAAAGGGAGACGAACAGTTTTGAAAGGAATTTGATTTTTTACATTTGGCTTTGTATGATTTATTTTTCAGGGGGTTTATAAGGCTTACAGGAAGCTACGCAGACTGTGTGAGTGTTACAAAGAAAGCATTATTAGACAAAGGGTGTTTGGGGTCTTGTAAACTAATGATTAAAATCCCAAGCAGTTAGATAAACACATTAAATGGGTCCCTGAAGACACTAAGACTCAGAGAGAAAGAGAGAAGAGAGAGAGTGGTAAGAGAGAGAAAAGGGAGGAGAAAGGGAGAGAGAGACGGGGGGGGTTACTGGGGAGGAGAGACAGTGTAACTGGGATCAGGGGACAGACAGGTAGGAGGGAGACTGGGAGGAGGCACTGGGACTTGAGAAAGAGGGCTAATCGGACTGTCACTCCATGTGGCGCTCTGTTTTTTACCCGTTTTTTTCTTCCTCTTCAGTCAGAGTCGTGCTCTGAGATCCCCAAACTTCAAACATCCAGAATACCAGCACATTCATAAAACAGAACAGAACTACTGGGAATTAAAGAAGGCGGGGGGGGGGGGGGGGGGGGACACACACCAAACAGGTAGCAGGCCTCAACAGCAGATGGTAAAATTAACATTTCAACAGTTCCTTCCTTTCATGTAGGTCTCGGCAGTGCTGCCGCTGTTTTTTTCTGGGGAAAATGTAAGGGCTCGGTTTGGAAAGATGCAGGGTTGGAAAAAGCATCTGGAAAAAAGGGGGGAAGAGGAATATTGGCTTATTGCTCCTGATGGTCCTCTTCTATGAAAAATTAAATAGGTCTGTTTTGCAGGTTTCCCTCTCCGGAGTGCTCTAAGCTGTGCTATGGAAACATCATCTTGGTAATTTATACGCAAAAGAACACCTGGCGATGAAAGAAAATCCACTCAAACCCAATACGTTGACTCTTTCACCTCTCTTTTAATCGCATTCAATTCACGGTTCCCAATGAGTGGCGATCATCGAGATGGAGACACATACAACACAGCTTCATGGAGTTCACGTTTGATTTCGCGCAAATAAATATCGAGGCGTACTTGTCAAAAGATGCCCCTGAGACACTTATATTACAGCGAAGCATCTCTAAATAAAATGAACAGCCGGTCTCATTTCAGCCCATTCCAACGGAACGGCTCTGTAGTGCCCATTAATTTGGACACAGTTATGGCTAAATTACATGTGTTCCACCTCTGTGACATTTGAAATGCAATTAAAAGCTGGTTATGAAAGTGTGCGGACTTCCTCGCGATGAAGGGAAAGGGAATCACTCCCGTGATTAACATGCAAACGAGCTCACGCTGGCAGAGTAGATTGGGGTTTGAAAACCTCAATTACTTTTGTGTGATTATCTATTTACCAGTACACAGATCCCCATTTTTCATCTCCACCATGGGGAGACCCCTCCCCCCTCCCTCCCCCCCACGCAATGATTTGGGCTCAATTATACTCCCGCCTTTATTTATGATGCAGATATTACCGACATACCTGGTTATTTTTCACTATGGTATATCGCCTTGATGCAGGGTATTCATACACATGGAGGAGCATTATGAGGAGGAGCACCTATGAATGCTATGCTTAACCATTTAGTTTGGAGCACATGATATCTTCTTCCCCCCCCCCACCCCGGTCCCAAACCACCACCCCATATTTAAACTCAGTTTGGTTCATACTGGAAAACGAGGTGCCCTCACTTTATTTCTGACAGGATCAGGAGTAAAAGGGGGGAAAAAAGGTCAATAGCTCTCTTCTTGAACACTTACTCTTTCTCAGCCATTGTGCGTTTAGCATTTTATACTTTTAAGTTAGAGAAAGAACAAAGAATTAGAGGCTTTCAAAATGCGTGGAGGCCATTACTGAAACACTACCGACAGATAGTTGCCAGTATATCAAGTGTGGCGGCGACGGTAGGTAAGATGTGGTTTTAAATGAACTGCTGCAGCCATAGAAACACTCTCAGCCTTATGATCTACCGCCTGGTTGATGCAATTATCAACGGAACGCCTGGCAGCGTCAGAGGAATCTAATTTAATTAATTTAAACGGGTGAATAACTACGGAATTCCTGTTGTAAAAGATTTATATTGAAAATGAACATTCCTGGAATTCAGGAATTGGCAATGCTTGGGAAATACCAAACAATTGGGAAGTGTAACAGGCTATGCTTCATCTTTGAAGAGGTGCAGACGGATAAGAGGTCCGCTAAGGAAACAATGTTCATATCAGCGTTTAAGATACATCATTAACACTTTTTAAGAACATTATGTCGAAAATATCATCCAATAAATAAACAAATTGTTCCTTTACACTCAGTGAGGCACCTGAAATAAGACAAGCCTGAGGCCAGAACTATACTGTATATGTCACACTAATACTCAACTATCAGGTTTGTAGTAATATAATAACCTACCTTTTAACAAGTTCAATTATTGTTTTGTTTGTGAGAGTTCCTCCTTAACTTGTTTCCCTGAGCCATAGATAAAGATAGGGAAAGCCACTCTGCCTCAGGAGTAGAAGAGGGATCCCGGCTCTTTTGGAGCGTGCGGAACATACATAAAAAAAATCCCCTGTTGCTTTGGCCGGGGGCGCAGAGGAGGAAAAAGGAAACAGTGCCATCAAGTGAAATTTCTGAGGATTCCTCAAGTGCTAAGACAGACAGATCCCCCCCCCCCCCCCCCCTTCTGATTAGGGCTCTGACAGTAACAGTAATAGATACTTAAGCCTTCACTGTAGTGATCAGTGTTTGTGTTAACAACAATAGATATTTACCACTGACTGACTTGCACATATTTACAGGTATTCAGAGGTTTTTGAAATAGACATCTTCATAAATCTGACGAAAGATAGAAGACAGATATAGCCGGTACAGATGGGTTGTTCAGTAGACCGTGAAGGTGTTAATACAGTCCAGTGGAAGTTGAAGGCACAAGATATTTCTACTCAATGGATTGTCAATGAGCGCTGTTGAAGATTTCATCAGAAGTGCATAACAGTGGCTGGGAAATACAATGACATTTCAAACGGAGGAAAATCATTTTTGGAGAAACCTTTTGTCTCACGTTTATGTCGGCAGATTGACTTTAGATGCAGTATAATGTGAGGCCATCGGATTTTAGTTAGCTAACGTTAGCATTGCTAGCAATTTTTTTTTACAAACTTTGCTAGCTAATGACAAGCGTCAAGTCTAGGTCCGAAAAGCCCTTTTAACCAGCTACTACCCCCAAGCCATAAGACTCCTGAACAGCTAATCAAATGGATACCCAGGCTATTTGCATTGTCCCCACCCCCCATTTTTACGCTGCTTCTACTCTCTGTTTATTATCCATGCAGAGTCACTTGACCTCTACCTACATATTACCTCAATTACCTCAACTAACCGGTGCCCCCGCACATTGACTCTGTACCGGTACACCCTGCATATAGCCTCGCCATTGTTATTTTATTGTTGCTCCTTAATTATTTGTTATTTAAAAAAATATATCTTTACTTCAGTTAATTTGAATAAATACTTTCGTAACACTTGTTTTTTTCTTAAAACTGCATTGTTGGTTAAGCATTTCACCGTAAGGTGCCTGTTGTATTCGGCGCACGTGATAAATAACATTTGATTTGATTGACATCTGTCTAAAGTACATTTTGACGACATGATAATGACGGCGAAGTTGTTTCCTACTAAATATTTTGCCTACTTCAGCAATGTCATCGTATTTCCAAGCACTATAGTGTGATTTAGATGAAACAGTCATCGGCCTGGGCTTATTACGATTCTTGAGCACCACTATGGTGGAGGGCGGCTTAAGAACGCTCATAACCACGGCATGGCGCAACCAAGTGCCGGAGGTGCAACCAATGAATAGGTCCCCAGTCTACCAAGGTCCCCAATCTACCAGATTCACACTGGTTTATGCTCACTATCTAACAGTAAGCGTTTCTTAGCACCTCTTGGGGACACAGATAATTAAGAATCATGAAATGCCTTCAAAACAATGCTCATATCAATTGTATTGTGTGTACAGTGCAACGTAAGAATTCCAACTAACAAGAGAATCAAATGTTTTATATGAAAATCCATAACCTTGCCCATTGTTACACGTCCTTACACCCGGAAAAATATGCACTCCAGGATGTATAGACCATGGAAAACGAGGTGTAGACACTGCCGCCATCCCCGAGTGTGGAATGACAATTTGCATAATTAAACCTATATAAAAGCTAATTACATAAATAAATGAGTGAGGGTATCACAGAGAGAAAGAGTGTCTGTTCATATCCAGTGTTTAAACCTCCCCCTTCCTTCCAGCCCTGTCTAAATCTATTGATCTGTGAAACACAGTACTCAGGGGAGGCGATTCAGTTAATATCATACATCTAATGATGAGATGAATAACGATTATACCATTTGGTAATTAAACGTCTTACAAACCATTTAACTGACTGTGCGTCACAAAGGGGTCGCCAGAGGTCAGAATGATTGTTTTTCATTTTCCCTGCTTCGGCGCGAAGGAAGGGGTGGGGGGGGGTGGGGGGGTGGAGAGAAACACTGAGAAACACTGTGTGACACAATGGTGAAAATACTTAATGGTTGTTAGCAGCTATACTGTAGTGCTAATCTTTAATGCTGTCAAGACTCTTGAAGGGAAAACAATTTATGAAAAAAAAGAGAGAAAAAAGAACACGCCAAGACAAACATCTGGCCTTCATCACACTGTAGGAGTCTGAACAAATCGTTATATTTAGAAACCTCATTAGCTCACTTATAATGCACAATCTCACAAACAGAAAGAGACACGACAACGCGGCAGGCGGGAAACATAAAGACATATGTGATCTGTAAAAACGGAGGAAGGGGCGGGAGGGGAGGGACACTGGTGGTGAGGCTTACTCTAGTATGTGCCTGCAGACACTTTGGCCTGTGTGCCTTAGTGTGTCTGATCCATACAAAGGTGCATTAAACACACATGCGGAGGGCCAATTAACTGTCAACATCTACAATCTAATCCCTACTTACAGGCAATAATCACCTGATGTTGTGATGTCCGTTTGTTGTTCCGTAGACAGACAACTTTCCAAAGGGCCTGTACAGGTTAATCTCTAGCTAATGCCAGAAACATATGCTGCTGTCTAGCCTACGTGGAACTACACACTCTTAGAAAAAAAAGGTGCTATCTAGAACCAAAAAGGGTTCTTTCGCTGTCCCCATAGGAGAACCCTTTGAAGAACGCTTTTTTTGGTTCCAGGTAGAACGTTTTCAACAGAGAGCTCTACCTTCAACCAAAAAGGGTTCTCCTATGAGGACAGCTGCAGAACCCTTGTGGAGCCCTCTTCTTGAAGAGTTCTAGGCCTTTTAACGGTTTAAGGGTTAACACATGTGAGGGGTTAACACACACACACACACACACGAGCACGCACACACACACACACACACACACACACATACACACACACACACACACCAAACTAACCTTTCCTTTCAACCTTATCCTCATACCGCTAACAATCCCTTTCTTCTGTGGCTGGCTCGGGTGCATTCATGTAGCATTTACTTACAAAGGCAATTGTGCTCTTCTCGGTCTCTTATTGAATGATAGGTGGTAAACATTGTCATTGGAAAGGCAGGTTGGATTAAAGCCTGGTACAGCCATTGAGAGGAACAGTAAGAGGGGTGAAATGCGAACAATGGTAAAAATGGAGGGCAGTATCACAGGGTCCAATGTCTGCTATGCTGAATACATGTGAGATTATGAGACCCATTCCATCATTTACATAATGTAAAAACTATTTCTCTCTCTCTCCATCCACCCCCAACTATTCACTAAATAAATGAGAAAACTATCACAGCACAGAAATATTTGACAAAAGCAAGAGAGACTGAATTCCCAATGACCCCGGCGCCTTGCGACAATGCACACACAGCCCAAACGCTCTTTCGTGAGCAGCCAACTGAGTAAGACCTGGAAGAATATTTATTATTGAGCACAATGGCAAAAGTATTACCTTGTCACCTATACCACTTTACAGTGCAGAAAGGAATCGTATCAAACACAAGGGGAATTGGACATCATTCTGGTTGAGAATATGAAAGGTAGCTAGCTTCTTTAAACGAGGGGTCCATAGTGGTCTACAAGAAGTTTAAGAAATGAACACAATGATCATTTTGATGTGATTTGGTTAAGCCTGAAGTAACAATGACTGGGTCAGGGATTCAACCGACACACTTAGTCCATCTATTCAGAAAATATATTGAAATATTAATGGGAAAGAAAAGGCAAAGGAGGTTTAAAGTTCAACAGGAAAAAAAATGATATGAACTTCTTTGGCTGACGTGCAGCCTTCGGGCTGTTTGTGTAGGCACAAGTTGAAGAGTAATGGAAAAACTCTGTATTTACAGTCAATAAGAGTTTTACGACACAGTTGAGACTGTCGTCAGGGGCTATTTGGTTTGGGACAGTTTCCTGCCACTAACCAACAAAATACAAATAGATGAGAGCCCTGAGGACATTCTCCTTTTTCATGCAAATACTTCTGCATGCTAGCAATACACGTGTCATCCACCCTAAGCATACAATGATTTAGGATAGTCATTCATCCACATACCATACATTCATACGTATGTACAGTACCTCATCGCAAAAGTATGGGCTAGACAAGGACGCTGTACCGTACAATCTATAGTTTGTGAATGTATAGGTGGCATTCCCTGGAACTGGCTTTAAATCAAACTGTTAGCTTTCTGCAAAGCTTCTTAAAAAACATTGGACTTGTGAAATTCCTGAGCCATAGAAAATACCTCTCTCTCCCTCAAACCTCCTGATCACCACCCCGCCTCCACCACCCAGTCCATCAACAAAACTCCATGAGCCAATAGTACCTCTTCACACTCCGTGCGTGTGAGTGTTTGTGTGCGCGTACGCGTATGCGGTCGTGTGTGCATCCGTGCGTGTGAGCCTGTCTGCCGGCCTGCCTGTGAGTGAGTGTGTTTTACCTGCCAGATCATTCCAGTCTATTCCAGAGAATTCTCATATGGCAACCTATTTTATTTACTTTATCTTCAATAAAATGGTTCAGTGAGCATTAGCAACTTTGAGACACGAATTTCAATCAGTCCTATGGCAGCGGCGTCAGTCTGCGTTAAAGCCAGCGCAGCAGTGTGTGTGCTCTGCGAGGTGCAGCGGAGGGAGCAACGCTGCAGACAGGCTGAGCTGCAAGCAACCGAGTGCAGTGAGAGGGCTCTAATAACACAAAGGGAGGGAGAGCGGGAGGGAGGGAGAAGGGGACAGAGGGAGGAGAGTGAAGGGAAGAAGGGAGACTAGAGATCGTTAGAGGGAGGGAGAGGGAGGGAAGAGAGAAAGAGTGGGTAAAATGGAGAGAGAGGATGAGATAAGCGTGGGAGAGAGAGCGAGAGAGAGAGAGAAAGAAAGGAACAAACAAGTAAGGTCGAGAAAGTGTACAATAAACACAGGCGAGCAGCTCTACACCCCAGGACCTCTTCAGGATGACTGACAAGTGAAAGCTCTCACTGACCGGGACCTTCATTTTACATGACATGAGAAGGAGTGGAACTCAACTGCTGCGGCAGAGTATAACTGAGAGGCTCTCTAGGGGGGAAAGTTGGAAAAACACACAAGTACACGCACGCACACACACACACACACACACACACACACACACACACACACACACACACACACACACACACACACACACACACACACACACACACACACACACACACACACACACACACACACACACACTCACACACACACACACACACACCATTTCCCTTCACAGGTGAGCAGGACCAACAGACAGCCTGGTGCTTCATTCACTTAACTGGAGAGGTGCTGCAGACAGGATGTATGTATGCAGACTGAATCTTTTCCACATGATGTGCCTCAGGCTGTTTTTGTCAACTGCACTCTGAGCAGCACAGAGTCAGGTAGTATGACCACATGATTGCCCGAGAGGCACCTCTCGGAGAGGGCTGGGGACACGCTGAAATTCCCACGCATGATGAGGTGTAATCAGAAACCCCATTCAGAGGGGTAGCCAAGTTTGTCAACATATATAGATTCCACATTCCAACTCCTGTCGGGGTTCTGACCCAAATCAAGCGAGTTGTCGGCTTGTCGTCTCGACACAGAGACAGACGCTTTCTTCCCATCCTGGGAAAAGCAAGGTAGCACGTGACATTTTGTCTTGGATTGTGGTTTGTGGACAGGGAAGTGGGATTCGAGGCGCTTGTAGTATTTCCTCCCCTCTGCATCTCTTTTCAAGCCCCGATCAAATGATCGTAATGAACAAAGCAGTTGGCTTGTTGCCTCTGAGGTCAAAGCTTTTGCAACGGCTGTGACTGGGGCTCGATTTGAAGCAAGGAGAAACAGCTTGTGAAATAAGAGTTATCTACAGGATCTTAACTTGAAGAGCCAACACAACGCTACAGTTTGATGCCAAATTTGTAATCTTAATCATCTTAAGCTTTCTTTATTGTTTCAAAACAAAAAGGTGTTACACTTTGGACAACTACTGACGTATAAGATCAAAATGAAAGATGTAAACCTGGTGGTGTTGGTGAATAATTACTCAATTTGGATTAGTATTAAAAAAAAAAAAAGTTTGCATAATATACAAAATGTGAAACTGAACACACGTATTATCGTGTACATTTATATGAACCTTCTTTGTGGCCAATTATTCCAATAATCTGAGAGTCTTATAACACCACAGGAGGCCGGAATCCTTCAGACTCCATTGCTTCAAAGCTATAAAAATGTATGACTCTTAGAAACCAACTGCTGTTAATAGTGTATTTATTTTATGACATCATTTACACAATGTTTTCACTTTGGTTCAACTTCCACATAGGATTCAGCCACAGTTCATTCAAAATGGGTCATGGGTATTCTTTTCTGCGCTGCACATATATTGATTTATGACTATATTTAAGGAGCTAGGAGGAGCACATGTATTCATAAAACACATACATTCTATCAACCTGATTGGTCAACATTGTGTTGACAAATCCCCACCTATCGTAATTCAAAGGAAGCAGATAGCAAAAGATAACAACAGAGGCTTTGTATACGTTTGGGAAAAATGACTGTGTTTCCTGAATGCTGCGGCGATTAACACACAGGTTCAAACTGTCGAGATAATCAACATTAGACCTGCCACAAAGAACGTGCAACTATGTGAAACCAATTCACTGGACACGATCACCTGCAACTGAAGCGACTCGTAATTCTTCCCACCTGAAATAACGAGTTCAAACCGATGTCAAGCCGCTCTGATGTCATGCATTTTGAGGGTTTTGTTTCACAATAATCTCAGGCACTTGGAAACATGCCATCAGTCTGGGCTTCCGCACCAAGGCTCTTTCCAAACGAGGTCAGAGGGAAAGAATGACATGTGAAACACTAGATGTGTCTCGTTTATTTAAAAAAATGACGATTGTGCGTACAATATCCGCCATCAGTCATGTCCAAAGTACTTAGCAAGCAGGGACCCAATGCATGCTGAATGGGGAGGTGGACTTAAGTCCTATAGTTTTTCCTATGAGTAGTCTATAAGGGGCCACAACCCCCAGTGTGATCTGCTCAGCCTTTGAGACATTTAGAGAGACACAGACTGGCTGACTGACCAGCCGCCCGCCAAGACTGCATCCACGGCCATTCACACTGTTGATTAGCATACCCCCTTCCTTTCCTCTCTGGATCAATAATCTCATTGAGTCAGTGTGTCTTCTCCATCAGGAGTGATGGCAGCTAGGTAGAGACACCCCCTTTTGTAACTCTATTCTCATGGCAACTGTCCACTCCAGACAAACACTCCTCTACTCTCTATCTATTCTGGACTCCTCTTCTCCTTTTCATTCTGGGTCCTCATTACTCCTCTTCTGAACAGGCAGGAGGAGAGGCAAATAAACCTTGGAACAAGCAAAATGGATCGAAAAGGTAAGGAGATAACATATCAGCGCCAAGGTCTTTCTTGATAAAGCAGATTTGAATGTTTTTATTTTATTTTTAAAGTCTACCTTGTTAGGCTTTTGAAACTGAAGGAACATACTGTAGAGAAGCAATAGGTTACACATGGTGTGCTTGCACCAAGTGAAGGACAAGGGGAAGGTTGAAAATAGATGTATCAGGTGTGAATATATATTTCCTGTGAGGCAAAGTACAATTCCAGAATCTTATTTTAAAAAACTCCCAACTCCTAATCCAACCAAAGAGTTGTAAAGAGTAGGACGTGGGTCCACTCTTGGTCCAATTTGCTCACGGCATGACACTATCAGACCCCAAACCAAACCTCATTAAACTGGAATATGGAAACTTGGGGAAGTTCCAAAACTTTTTCCCCCTCCAAGTGGGAATACAAAACAGTGAACCATAAAGAGAGGAATATAAGAAGGAAGGGAAGAACGAGAGGCAGGCAGATCCTTGGAAGGACTGGAGAGTGAGAAAGTGAACGTTTGATGAGTAATACTTTTTTTGTTGTAGACGGGGCTTAACTTTGAAATATTCCGGAGTGTTTCTGAATGGGGGATTGACCAATGACCTGATCCCAGCCGCACACTGGGCGCCGGGGTTAATGGTGGATAAAGATTAAAAAAACGGGCGCTAGCCTGATCTCCATCCCCATCCCCTCCAATCCCAAATCAGACCCACAATGGAGCCTGCCAACAGGGACGACTCAAGTCCCTTTGATTCTTCTCCCTCCCCAGTAGCCAGGGTGTCCAGGGTAAAGACCCGTGGAGGTTACCCTCTCCTACTCAGGGGGAAGCCAGCCGGGCTCCTTGGCTCAGAAAACCCTTTAGGGGTTTGGAAATGAAATGACAGAAGCTCTGATCTATAACTAGAAATCAATTCCAAATTGGAAGTCTGAGGAAAAGCCATCCGTCTGTGGCCTGCTTCTTTAAACTAGCCAGAGATATGCTTTAATTGCTGTAGATTGTATATATGTGTACATTTACAGTCATGCGAAAGTTAGGTCAATTATACTTCTTTGGGATGATTAGAGTACTTCTGTTCCAGAACAGATATACTTCAAAGTTTTTCATCTTTGAAGATTTAAATGGGATACTCAACAAATTAAAAACTAATATTCAAATCTCTTTTAGGCAGAAGAGGGAAGGGAATCTCGGTTCTGCTTAGTCTTGTGAAGATGACTCTTGGGATGTGGGCTAAGGCCTACAGCTGAGCTGAGCCACCCTAACCCAGCCTCTCGCCCCGCTTGGCTCCTAGCTGCCTCGCTTGAATCATACTTGGACCTCAAAAGGCAAAACTCTGCAGCTGAATACGGAGATAAATAGACTTTATGGGGTGACTTCTATAATATATGCAACATACATTTAATTACACTAATAATTGATAGTGGAGAAGTTATGGAGGACTACTTGATTTTACCTGCAAAGCAATTCACTTCAACTGTTCTGTGCTCACTGAACAATCACCCATTGTCAAGTTAGCATTCGATATCTATCTCCCATCCAATTACAGCTAAAATTCCATTCCCTCATTCCCCTCACGATGAGGATTCTCCTCCCCATCGCTACTGCAGTTTACCGTCTGGCAATGTTCTGTTCAGTCTGAGACACCACCTGTGTGTCTGTCTCAGTCTGGCTGCTGTGGGGACACATTAGTAATGACGGCAGGCCTCCGCCGTAGTAGCAGTCACATAATCAGTGTGTGTCACACTTACTGTGCTGGCTGGGATTCTTTAGGCTCGTTTTGTACTGACTTGGTGACGACAAACTGCCTCAGTTATCACCGTTGGATGTCTCGTAGAGCATCTCATTGGGAATCTAAAGGGGCTTCAAATACAGAAGCTGAGCGTCTCATAGAGGGGAATCGAAGGGGACTACAGAAGCTCTGAGTTGTGCAAACTGTGTGTGTGTGTTGCCACTGGGTGACGTTACAGTACTGTAGCATGCACACGCACCTCTCACTTACTACTGTATGTCGAATTGTGCACGGAGGATTGACTTATAAACAGTGTCTCCCGGTGATTCATGCATCGACACTTCTCAGTTTGAAGTTCTGAGTGAGCTTCGTCACTTCACAGGAGTTGTCTCGTCTTGTACCTCAAGCCTCAAAAGACCAGTGTACGTGAATCCCTCGAGCTGACCTCATTATGAATTGGCAGTAATGTGACTGTTCTGATCGGATAATAACCAGAGCAAACACACAACGCAGGGGCATGCAGGAGATTTGAGCAAAAGACTGTGACTCACCACTTTGGACTTCAGAATGTGGGTGCTCTTCTCACAGCCGATGCATATTTCATCCTAAACAAATGAACATGTGTTATGAGCTAACATTCTGGTGCATGTTCAACACCACCTTCATGCATGTACACATAATACATTCCAACACTTCAAGCTTCTTAGTGTTAATGATCTCTGTTTATTGTGATGTGTTAGGACAGGTCATTCTCAATTAAACATGGGTGTCTAGAAAACTTTCCCAACATTCACGAAGAAGACTTTCCGATATCCTTCCTCCCAGTCCACATTGGTTGAATCTAATACATATCATAACTTCAAAGCTACAGTAGATTGGAAGGCTATGAAGTGTGAAGACCAAACAGGCACAACCTGAAAGGTTTCATTGCAGAGGTGGAATTCTATCATGGTGGATAGATGAAGATTTGTTATATTCTACGGTGGTAACTGTGCCTCAGCTGGGCTATAGCAGTAACACTCCTACCCAGGTACAAGTTTTTTTAAAACCACAGCAAAATTAAACACCTTTGTCCTTAAGATTAAGGATGTCATGCCCATTGAAAATGAGGAGGCAGAGGCAAGTTTCATCCATTTGTACACTGAAAACTGAGAAATTATAGTTTATTTTATGTTTATTTTTTTATTTTAAATCAAAGATTTGGCCATCAGTGCCCACTCGCAAAAAAAAGCAATGCATGACGCCTCTGAGATTAATGGAAATATTAAGTATAGTTACTAGGGATGCACGATATAGATCGATGAACATATCGGAATCGGCCTATATTAGCTAAATATGCCAACATCGGTATCGGCCCGATGTCTAGTTTAATGCCGATGTCAAAAACTGATGTGAAAGGTGACGTGCATACCTATATAACGTAGGTACATGACGTACAATTTTGCTCTACAACTGCAATACAGCATTCCTAACCTAGCCCACAACGTCTGCTGTGTAGATCGAGCAGTCAACAAGTCGAGCAGCCATTTGAAAGAGTAAAAACGCCAAGATAATGGAATTCATTGCCCTTGACAATCAACCATTCTCTGTCGTGGGTGACGTTGGCTTTCGCGACTGGTCAAGCACCGGTACACACTAACGTTGCCAAGTGCGCTATTGTTCAGATGTTGCCCTACCGGAGTTACACAGTAATAGCGTCACTGCTATTAGCTTCACAACATACTATGGAACATTGTTTGGGTCTTTGCGAGTCAAAAAAGATACACGTCAAATAACATTATTTGACAATAACACTATTTGACCCGTTAAATAAGCTTTTAATTTGACAAGTCAAATAACACAGTTCTATTATAGAATGTTGTGTGTTCTGAATTTGCACGTGCAAACCAAGCGCCACCACTACTATAAGTAGCACTGTCAAGCTGTACAAAAAAGTCTGCAAACAAGCAAACACCAGCCACGAATGATGTGTTTTCAATACTGCGTTGGTAATAAAGCGTTATTTGTTTGACCGCAACTTCTGGGGTAGCTAGCTAGCTTTAGCTTGGTACCTAGCTAGCCCCAATACAACCAGCCTGAAAACAATGACCAGTAGAAACTGCAGTCAATTTCACTACTCTTAGCAATGATTTAGGAATCCTAGCTTAGCTAGGTAGCCACTTGATTTTTGCCTATTGAAATTGAACTTCAGTTCATGTAAATAAATAGCTAGCCAGCTACACTGTTGCCCAAAGCTAATGTTATAAGCAGCCAGCTAGCTTCATCTGTCTAGGTAGGCTCGACCTGACCAGGTTATGTGTTTCGAAACTAGCCACAATAAGGATTAGGCACAATAGTGGAATTTGCGGTTTGCCTTCAAAATAAAAGTACATTTTTGAAAGTGATGCAGAAGGTTACAATTGTTGGAATCATGCCATATTTAGACTAGATAATGTTAAACAAGGTTGGAATGTGAAGCAATGAAACAGGGTATCAGTCTACTCGGTGACACCCACAGAACACAACTGTGAAGAGTTTATGCAAATATTAGCGTTGTAGCTCTTATCGCGGGACTGTGACTGTGTGAAATTACCTCCCCAGTCAGCCTATTGTGTGTATTGACATTCATATTGCACTGTACAGCTTTACCTAAGGATTGGGGCTCAATGAAATGGGGTAACAGTCTACTCAATACTCAAGATATTTTACCCCAACGTCCTCCTCAGAGTTATCAGACTCCAAAACATCCACACAGTTTTGTTTTTCCTTGAGAATAGTGTTCAATACACATAGGTTGACAATAAATGTGGCTCAATTCACAGTTGTTTCAGAGACTCGCAATAAGAGCTACGATCCTACTGTTCTCTTGGTGTCACTGAGTAGACTGAGACCCCATGTCATTGATCCACAATCCATAGGTAAGGCTGTACAGTGACATAAGAATGCCCCCAAAGCAATTCTAAATTATAATACATCCAGTGTGATTTCAACAGATTTTTGTCAAGTTAACAAATTATTGTCTTTTGTTAATTTTATATAACAACATTCCAACCTCGTGCATGATCTATTCAATTATGGCATAATTCTACTATTTGTATGCGTTTGCATCGCTGCCAATGACATACTTTTATTTTGAAGGGTAACCGCAAAGTCCACTATTGTGGCTAATCCTTATTGTGGCTAGCTTCACATAGATGGGTCCGACCACCATTAATCAAATAAGAACTGTCTTATAAATTAGGGTTATTTTAGATGATGACACCTAGCTACAGTATATAGTTAGCTAGCTATCTATGTTTGTGGGGAAGAACATTGTTTGCATCCATGAGCTAGCTAGCTTTTTTTATGACCATCACTGTAGGTGCGCGAGACAACTTTACCAGCATCATAGCATACGTATCGATGAATCGTTGTGACATAGGAAATACGAGTGATAGTGTAATCAATGTGTAATAACTACGTAAAAAATGAATGAACTCGTTAAATTATTATGTGACGTGCAGTCATATTCAGGTCCTGATTGGTCAACAAGCTTATAAGATACGTCAAATAGTGTTATTTGACATGCAAAGACCCAAACGGCATTCCATAGAAACCCTGGTTGAGAATGAAACAACTGAACAAATGAACAATGAACCAGCACAGCAAGTAAGTGAAAGAAATAGGTTTTGATGATGTTTTACTGGTAATGTGGACATACGTAAATGCCAACTAAATAACTTTTTGGTCAGTGTGGTGTGTGTGTGTGTGTAACCTTTATTTAACTAGACAAGTCAGTTAAGAACAAATTCTTATTTACAATGACAGCCTACCCCGGCCAAACCCGTACGACGCTGGGCCAATTGTGTGCAACCCTATGGGACTCCCAATCAAGGCCGGATGTGATACAGCCTGGATTCGAACCAGGGACCGTAGTGACGCCTCTTGCACTGAGATGCAGTGCCTTAGACCGCTGCGTCCATGTGTGTGTGTTAACTATTTAACTGTACTAGAATGCTTAAAAGGCCGCAAAACTTTTGAATATCGGTTATCGGTATCAGGTTTTATCGGCAAGGAAAATATCAGATATCGGTATCGGCCAAAAATGTAAAATCGGTGCATCACTAATAGTTACACAGTTACCCACAGCACGTTACAATTGTCCAATTCTGCCTCATCAGTCCAAAGGCAGAAAACCTTTGACAGGACATGAAAGGTTGTGCTATAGTACTTACCCTGAGGGTGAAAACGTGTGGTTGTTGTCCGTCTGTCTCAGGATGGGAAGGACTCCAGTCCAGAGATGTCTGTAGAGGATCTGCAGAGGGAGAGCAGATTAGAGAGAAATCATTACTCAAAAGCATGTTCCCATACAGTAAAACATTATCAACCAAGTTTCCAATTCACATAGTAAATTGTAAATGGTGTTGCCTCAAACATGTACAGGATAAATGTGGGTAGGTTTTCTTTCACATGAGTGTTATTAGCATGGCTTTTAGGGGAAAGCAATAAACTTGGGAACAACAAAGTACAACTGGATTTGCCTGTTAGATGACTATATGCATGTGAGTGAATATGTACCTGTGTGTACATGTTAGAGCTGGGACGATAAACCAAAAATTATCAACACCGACCATACCTATAACTTATCGCAGGCCTTTTGCAGATATTGTTCATTATGATAAGTAGCCTATATTAGGGAAATGTGAAGTTTGCAAAAAAAAGGAGGGGTGTACTTGTGGGTGCATGCGAGTGTATGTGTGTGTGTGTGTGTGCGTGTGTGTGTGTGTGTGTGGGTGTGTGGCTGTGCAAGAAAGATGAGGGGTGATCTTCTGAATTTAGGTAATGTACAGCACACATTAAAGAAATATATGTGAAGTGTTTCTTCCCCAAACAAAAGGTAGCAGTGTCTTGAAGGATCAAATGATCAACCAGTAATACAGGTTTTAATGACAATAATGACATGTTCCATGTCCCTATAATACACCTAACTGCAATTCTGTATCAAACAATCCTCAATCATCAATCTGTTATTTTCACATGCATCTTTCGAAAGTTTGTAATATTTGATTACATTACCGTATAAATTACAAACTGCAGCCACATAACCTCCCAGAAGCTTTTAATGCCTATACATCGTGCTTAAGCGCTTGACCCCTCGCAACATTTCAATTCCCCTCGTCGTTGAGCGAGCGTTTTACAAGCAGCCTCTCTCTCTCTGATACTTAAGACACATGGACCAATGGCCTAGCCTGGACGTTCCTGTAGATTTTTCTTTCTTTTTTTTCCTTCCCAAATTCCAATTGACCCCTGTAGGCAACCAGCAACTGCTGAATCCAGTAGAATGTGCTCTCTGAACTGTACAAAAAAAGCCCTCAGCCCGAAGAGCACCGTGGAAAACAAAGCCTGCCAAGTGTCATTATTTTTACTGTTTGAGTTTGGGGAAAGAAGTGTTGCACAGTGCACACACAGATTGCCGTGTAACACTTATGCAGTGGGAAGAGGATACAAATCTCCCCTTCCATCTACTGTACTGTCTATTGCGAAAATAGGCATGGTGATGTTTCTGTTACCGTACACAATCATCTATTCTAGTACTGATGTATTTCAAAAGAAAATACTATACTGTTTAGTACTAGCATGAAGGCGAAGTAAACATGTAATAAAAGACTAATAACACACCACCAAATCTGCATCAAACTACTTAACACTTAGCTATATTTGTGTGAATAAACGTTCAAGTAAAATGCAACATCCTTATAAGTTGGATAAAAACATAATTTTGAGTTAATGTTCCATTCATCCAAAATGACTTGCTGAGTTTACTTCAATACCGCGGTGGTCTGTGAAGATGTAATACTCTATTCAGAGGAAAAGCAACAAGAATGCTATTAGTCTATGTGACCTCCAATTCAAGAGATTTACAAATATCACACATATCTTTATGCTTAGCCTAAATGCAAAAAAATGATCTTTAAATTCTATCAACGTATAAATACAGTCTGCATTCAAGCATTCAAAGGGCCTAATAATACCATTGGCTACTTACATAAAGCGCTGCACTTAGTCAAGATAAACTATTTAAAATGGAGGGCAGAAATACCTCCACAGCAGCTATAGAAGGGTCTGGGGATGAAAGAGGGACATTATGCTAACAAGTCAGATTACTGTACACAATAATTTTATCTTTAACGTAAATACCATCCTTGTGTTACGGCGGTGGGGGTGGGGGGGCATTATGGAAAAGTCACCGGCAATAATATTTTCTACAGGGAACCAAATGGTCCTTATCGGTGTTAGGCGAGCAATTCAGGCCCCCGAACAAAGATGAGTCCTCAAACTCATTCCATTCATCACCGGACGTGTAATTACCCTGGGCTCGCAGTCTAGACGTTACCGCTTTCACAGAATTTAAGACCCCATCTCTCTGCAACGCCACCGCCACAGCGCACGCCGCTCTCTCTTCTCTCCTCCCCGAGCACCGGCGAGCGTTAAATCTGCCAGCAGATAAATTAACGAAGAACGCAATAAAACGGACACAATGAGAAGAACTTTATCCTCCCCGCTGCTAAATGAGATTTCTTTGAAATGCAGATCAGTGGAGCTAGATTAGTGAGTTTTAGCTGCTGTCAACATCATAACAAAATACAAATGTGATTGTTCGGCCGGGGCCTTATCTCCTTGCTTCCATCTGCTGCCTCGTTATTTACTCTCCTTGATTTACTATGCAGATCTAAATAAGTCGCATCAAAAGGAAGGCTTACAGCACAATGGATTCTTAAGCTTCTACATCAAGGTATTTGAAACCGTAGTCACATAAAAAGGCTGCCCATCAAAGGCCCATCTCTAATGAACTCCTGTATCAGAGGGGGTTTGTGCCTGTTTTTAATGCTGCCTGTCTGGCTGCTTGTGTGAAGGGAAAGAGGAAGTGCTACAAATCAGAACAACCCACAGCTATTGGAGGAGTGGCTCTATAGGGCCACATTAGACCAGCTCACTGCATGGGGCCAATACAACCCCAGGTCTGTCAAGAATACTGAAGACAGTGGAATAGAGTGGGATGGAATAGAATATATTCTATTACACATTGGCTTCACAGCATCAACATCAGCAACACTTCAACATTAAGTGCCTCAAATACCTCATTATCACCAGAGGATGGAGGACCGATGGAAAGACAAGGCAATAAACATTGTTTCTGGACGCATGTCAGTCCATTTCTCTCAAGGAGCATAACATCCAAATGCAAGAATGAGCCATATCAAGTTCCCTGCTCTAATTCTGCACAGAGAAACACTAATCTTCCAAGCTTTCGAACAACGTTCAGGCAATAACCTTTAATTTCATGGTGCATTTGTTACATTCAGCTACACAGACCAGATTATAAACGAAAGCTTCAAGACTTCATGACAAATAACTGCATTAAAAAGATCACGATCTTCATTCCCGTCTCGGTTTTAATGTCGGGATCCAACAAGCATGCCGTTAGGTTTACCAAAGAACAATTAGCCCCCCTGAGTCCAAGCAGACCCTGGCACATGTGGTTGAGAGGCAAGAGCCACAGGGGCACACCAGATGATGGGTGGGTCGGGAGGGAAGCGTGTGGCGCGTGGCAGCCACGCGTGTGCCAGTCATTGGCTCCTGGGCATGTCCTGCCTCATCGCTACTCTCACAGGGAGAGAGAGCGACAGAGACAGAGACAGAGAGAACGCCTTCTCTTCCTTGTCCAGTAGTCTCTGGGACCCACTCCATTCTCCTCAGAATTGCAGGCAACCTTCCAGATAGAGAGCTTACAACAGAGGAGGCATCCTATGGCTTCCCTACAGAAACCCTCCATCCCTCGTTCTCTCTCTTGGTATGTTCCCTTTTGTCTTTGTACCGTGCCAAGTGGGCCCAGTGCCAGTCGCGTTTGCAACCACGAGGGACCTCTGCCTTTTTTTCTTGTCTAATGAAATGACAAAACAACAGATTTACATATGCAGAAACAGGTGTTGTAACAGGTTTGACTCCTCTTGACCTAAACCATGTTAGAAGGAATAAAATGCACACAAAAAAAAGTTTATTAGCAACAGCTGCCCGAAGGTATTTAGGCTCTGATGGGCACTCAAGTCTACACCATCTGCCTTGCTGGTTGCCAGAAGTGACAATCTAAATCAAAAACCACCCATCAAATATCATAAAAATAAACCATTGTGTTGCCCATATGTTGTGGCCATTTCTTTTATAAAAGTGGCTGAATGAAGGCTCATGGCCCTGTCATCCAGGGGAAACCCTACAAGCAACACAGTAGCCTGTAATTACTCTCAACCAATCCCCTCTGTTCTAATCAGAGCACTGCGTCAGCATCTCACTTCATCATGCCCAAGTACATCCCTCTGAAATTACAGGAAATAAAACTATGGCCCTATGACAAAAGGACTAGGCCTACTGTCCAAGTACACGTTTGAGGAAACTCTATAGCGGGCAAAATGTTGGTACGAAGTGTTACTAATAGCTAGTAAATAGCTTATAAGCTTGTAATGTCACCTCTGTGTTATTCATTGGCAATCATTAAAGTATTAAAAGTATTAGAATGTGCTAATAGGACTCTTAGAGACATTTATGATCTAATCAACTAGCCAACATGCAGTAGATATTATAATGTGGCCATGATATCAAAAACACAACAACAAATAGCTAGGGCATATTTCAGAAAATTGCCTCCCTTTTATATCACTGTAAAATATCATAGCCAAGAATGTCATGTTTGTCCTTTAAAACGTGTCCACGTATTTCTGAAAGACAAAAGCTGTAAAGGCCTTATTGTTTTTTCCCTGGCTGTTTTTATTTTGACGAGCCAGCGAGACAGAAGGAACAAACCTGAGACAGTCGTGACCCTGCCAGAGTGTTGTAACTTGTTGTAGAGCAACGCCGGCAGAAGGCAGCACCATATGCCCCCAGCCCCGAGCTCGATGCTCTTTCTGCAGCCTAATGTGCCTGTCAAAAAGCATTACCCTCACAAATCCTGTGTTTTTACAACATGTTTGAAATAAACCGTTTTTTTGTTGTTGCCATCTCTCTCTCTCTCCCCAACAGAATTGTCCACAGAGACACACAGCACCAGTGAGAGGAAGGTCCGTGTTTGTTTGTGTTCCTGCTGTTTGAGCAGCACATGCCTGCTTCAAATCAATACTAGCCATTCCCTCCCTTTTCCCTAGAACTTCAATGAGCCCCAGATGTTTAAAAAGCCATGTTCATTTTACCAACAATATAATCAGATTGTAAGGTGAAGCTAGCACTCAGATCTAGACATGACTTATTCCACCATTTTGTGAGCGTGACCTGTTTCTTAATTAACCGTTTAACAATTGTAGAGTTAGTGGAGTCAATCTGTCTGATGTGAGTAGTTGTTTACAGTGACACAGACAGGCTTGTGGCAGATTTCGCCTGAGTGATGGCGACCTTGCCGTTCACTATGAGTGACCATCCATCTTTGATTCAGGGCAAGACCCTGCAAACAACACATTCTTTCACACCAGCCCAATACACTGTCCCTTCTTTCTCCATCCTACCGTGGCTTAAAGAAACGCAAAAGCTGTCATTCTTTTACACCGCTGTGTCCATAGCATAGAGCAGGGGTGGGCAACTCCAGTCCTCGGGAGCCTGATTGGTGTCACACTTTTGCCCCAGCCCCCGCTAACACACCTGACTCCGGTAATCAACTAATCATGATCTTCCGTTTTAAATGAAATTCCTTTAATCGGTTGTGTTTGCTAGGGATGGGGAAAAGGTGTGACACCACTCCAGGCCACTGAGGACTGTCATCCCTGTCATGTAGAGTAAACAAGTGTTGGCTGCACAAAACAGGGGAAAATGTGAACAAGAAGTGATCCAATATTCTCGTTTGGCAATCAAACCACTAAAAGAGAGATCGCACAATTTCATAGATAATGCAGGTTGAAACGCAGCAAGTGCACGTAACAGGTAGAACTAATGGCCTTTTAAAGGGTCAACTGGTGGTTCAATTGTCAAGGTCATGATCAAGCATCTACTGCTAGACCTTTGCCGATACGGCAGGACTGCATTGGTAGACTGCAATGGTAACAATGCTTTGTTGGTTAGTGGTAAAGCAAGTTTGTTTACATCAGTCACAAGTCTGGCTGCAGTTTGCAGGTTCTATTCTTTGTCAAAGTACAGGAGTCATAATGAGGTTTTGGGAACCCGCTGAACCTGCAGTTCACATGTTTTGGGTCATTTGTTTGTAGAGCAACAACCCTGAGATCGTGGCATGGTGACGTACAAGGTGATATTTAGAAGCCTATCTTAGAAACACGGCATTTAGGACTGTGATACATAAATATAAATATTGGCAAGTGTTTCAAACTGACAAGTGAGAACGGTTATCAGCATCCCATCGTTCTAAAATGAATCATAACGCAACGAGCAATAAGACACTCCTTCAAACTTGTCCGGAAAGTCAAACAAACGCTCAGTGGAAAATAAACACGTCGGGGTTGAGACTTGTTTCAAAGACAACACTTAACACAGCCTTAAGTCTTGAGTCAGACTGCAATCTCAGTTTAATCCATATCCTCAGACCCCACCCAATAAAGCTTTTCTTGGCCAAAAGTCACAGTGTTTCTTACCCACAACAGCAGAAAGTCCAGCTTATAGAAGTGACCCAGAGGGTAACTAAAAAAGTCTGAGCTCTCGGCCTCTTAGTTACTGGGGCACACAAAACACCATTACCATTATGGGGATTATTACAGTGCCTGGGGGCCTCTTAAGCATGTTATATACTCTTTTATCTTAAGAAGTCAATCTCTTCTAGGCTGACAGCTAGCAGCACATGATCCAGGTAAACAAATACTTTCACGCAGCACAAAAGTGCCATTAAAGGCCAAAACTGTCAAAACAAATTCCATTCTTACTGAAGGGAGGGAGGGAGGGAGAAAAAAAAGACTTGATCACCTCTGGTTGCTTTAACTTGCATGGAGGTTGTCATGGAAACATTTCTATGGAGTTAACAGGATAAAAACAGAGAGCTTTCCAGTTTAATTGCCATTAGACTTAGAGAGCAGAGTTGACATGCCCATACATTAAAACACAGACAGGGTACAGGGCTCATATTTAGACAAATGAAACTATGGTGCTCCACCCTTTTGTTGTTCCATTTCCCCCCAAAACAGAGCAACACCTCTAAGGTTGAGCAAGCTGCCAGTTTTATAACAAATAAGATGTTGGGGGATGGGTGGTGGTATGATACAAAAGCTAAGAGAGAGGCTAGAGTTCAGTTAAAGGAAAAAGTAGGTATTTGTTTTTAAATGAAAAGAAGACAATGTGTACTTTATTCAAAATACAGATTGCACTACATGACATGTCCTTTGATTATTTAAATTAAGACTCAATATATATGCAAAACAGTACAAGTCATTACTATTTCTCAGTTACTAGCATACATCTTGCATTAACCTGTGACTGGTTGGCTGAAATCTTAAACTTAAAGGTGCAATATGCAGAAATCACTCCACAATTTCCTGTTTGCTAAAATTCTAATAGTTTGCCTAAATAGAGCTTATGTGACAAAACAACAATGTATACTTTAGATTGTAGAGAATCCTTGTACCATCTAAACAGCTGTGGAAAATATTTTAAATAACCAAAAATATTGTATTTTCAGCTGTTTGAAGTTGGTGTACAAAACCGGAACTAAAAGATGCAAACACGAAATTTAAGAACGGAAGCATAGAATTGGTGCACATAGAACAGATCTACCGCTTTTTAGACTTGCTTTCAATGAGAATGACAGATCTATACCTCAAATTTCTATGTGATTTTTTGTCAGGTTGCCCAAAAAGATAAATATGGCAGCTTCAATTTTGATAAATGATTAAAAGGTATGATAAATGTATACTTATCAATCCTTGGGAGGACATTCATTTTCATATTACCATAATGTAGCAGCAAACCGCAAAATGATAAATGCAGCAATCAGAAAATGTATGCAGAGTGGCACAATAATAAGTGGCCCGTGCTACTAATGCTGGCCAGATACCCTTTGTCCACATTCAACCATATAGCCTTGATGCAGACAGCAGAGTGAAATATTAGGTTACTTTCCCAAAAGTAAACTTCAACAACAAACTAAAAAGCACTGAAACAGGGCCTCTATAGCTACATACTTATATAGTTCCTACCAGGCAATGATTACAGAGGTTCCAAACAAGGGGCTGATAGGGTATGGTCCTAAAACATTTCACAACATGCGTTGAAGGGCAAAAGTGTTGAGTGATGAAACAGTGGAGCACACCTGCATTTCAGGCTGGGGAACACCTGTGCACCCACGGCTTGAACAAATGGGTCCAGTCCTGTTAAGCCACCAGGGGTGAAAACTGATCCAAGGGCATGCGTAGGGGTGCAGCACTGAGGGCACCTTGTTAGCGTTTCTAGAAGAAGAAAAAAAGCTACACCTAGGCTATCGATTTAGGTGCAGTGCTAACTAAAGTAGTGAGGTACTTTCCAGTGTTTTTAGGGAGGCCCATAACCGATGTGTAGAAACCCATCGTCCAAACTACAAGTCCATCATGCTCATTAAGAACTATGAGGATAATGCTGAAACTGGTCTCTCATGTTATACCTGGGCTATGAAGATATGGAATATGCTGTAGCTAGGAATGGAGCAAGAATGTAAACGGTAAGGTGTTAACCATTGATCTTCATCATCATCCCCATCAACAACTAGTTATACTATTATACGTTTGCCTTCATTTTAAGCATTGGTAGTCTGAGCAGCAACAGTAGTAATGTAGTAGCTGTAGTGTAAAAGGAACATTGGTTAATAGTAAACTAGTACAGTAAGTTACTGTAATAGTACTATAGTAGTATTAGGCATAGGTGATGATAATAGTAAGAATTGTGGCACAACTGATAACGACACTACAAAATAATTCTCATTACCACAGATAGTAAACTAGATTGCAATACATTATTATCAATGAATCAGTTATAATAGAATAACGTTCAGTTTGAGAGAAAATACTTTTCCAATAATTGCATATTAATATGATAGTGGTGAATGCAGTACTTTCCAAATTATAATTGGAACAATGGCCAAAAATAAATGTATCTGCATTTCAAACTTTCATTGTTACATTTAAATGAGAATACTTTGAGATTCAATTCCAGTGAATGAATGACATTTTTTATTTTTTATTACTACACCTAACCAATATGATATTTTATGAGTAGATCAAAAACATCAGAATAAGTTAATGCATCTCTGAATTTGGTAGGCTACTTTCAACTAGTTGCCCACAACTATTCTATCTGACTTTTCAACTTACGCAAAAATGTTTTTCATAACGTTTTATTGTATTTAGTGCTAATGGCAATACGTAGTTCCATCTCTGATATACTGAAATGAAAGATGCATAGGATACAATGCTGCATGTCGGCTTCAGCGAGTCAGTGGTCATCTATAGAAGAGTTCTATCCTCCCTATTGGCTGCACACGCCGGACAGTGTTGCATGAGGGTCCTTGGCAACGAAAAAGCACAGCAGACTATTGTGTGACGTACACGGCAAGAAACAAACATGAAATATATATATATATACATATGCAATATATAGTTGTTGGGAGGATTTGAAGTTGTTCACAATCATCCGCACAAACTATGGCTTCATATTTTCAGTTAGTAGACAGCAATAATCGATAAAGAGAATCAGTGACACTCAAGAGGGTGGAAAGAAATAAACACTTTGGTTCAAACTTACCAAAACGCAGCGTTATTTCCAATAGGAAAACAAGAGCCTCCAGGTGAGAAGAAGTCGGTGTACGTTCAGCTTCAAGAAATCGTCACACGTGACTGTACAAGTAACCATAAAGCAGAAAAAAATGAACAACAAGCCGTAGAGTAAATAAAAGCTCAAATATTCCTCCGTTGGCGCTGCACTCAGAGATACAAGGGTTGTCTTTGCGCTCCTGCTGTCTTCAGTCAATGCTGCTGTTATTACTAATGTAACAGAAAAAGCTGTACACTGAGTCCTGTTTGAATGCGCTCGCATGACGCGTAATGCGAAGAAGTAGCTTGTTTTTGCAACGCGATTCAATACATCAAGATGTATTCCACGAACTATTTTGGACTAGCTTATTAGAATGCAGCCCCAGGGGTAGGCACTTACCCGGAGTTGAATCTTGTTATTTTTCGGAGTGCTACGACCCCATGTGACGTCATGTCCACCTGCTATGTAAACAAAAAACTATTTGCAAGTTATGTGTATGTTCCTTTTTGGAAGTCAAAGATAAGCAAACAGTCACATTTCCATGTAAATCGTGTTTCCAGATGAAGCCAGCTCCGAGATCTATACAGTTGGCCACTGGAGAAAGACAATAGTGTGAAAAATGAAGTATTTAAATATCCTAATAAGGTGTAATCTATTCTATAATAAACATATGCATTGTTACTTGTAGACTAACCTACTGATCTTAAACAGATATTAATCAATGTGAGCATCAACACGGATGTTTATTTGGAAGGAATGTGCACACCATGGAAATAAATTATGTAGACAACAAAACAGCAATTACTAAAACGTTTAGAGCACATTTACAAACTAATCAGTCCCAAATAAGGGTGCATATTGGTAATGTCAGCGCAAAGAAAATGCATTAGCAAAAATATATAGCCTAACGGTTTGTTAATATATTTTTGTTCATTTAACTCTTTTGAAAGGAGAATTTATATAGGCCCACTGTTTACTATATTTTCATGTGCAGAATAAATATGTTAAAATAGGCTATGAATCATGATGAGATTAGATAAACACACAAACTCATCAGAATAAGCTATACATATGGCTAATGTTGGAATGTAAATGGTGATGACGTTTGATCGTTTGATCTATTGATGTGTGATCAATCTACTTAATAGTCATCATTGTGCCATTGCAGTTTGATCAGTCTTGTTTGTAAACATTTAAAATTGGACCAATGCTAGACATCAATATATTAAGAAATATCTTATTGTTTTAAACCTTTATAAATGTTAAAGCTATTTGCTATAACGCATTGTCTACTCCTCACTGCAATGAACCTACATTGACCGGTGTGGACCGAAGAGATTGACGTTCAAGGTCTGTCCTGCTGTATGTTACGTTTATTTACTCTTCCTATAGATAAAATATTGGGTGAAAATTGTTTATTTTACCTACACAGGAAAAACACGTTTTTCCTAATGCACGTATATATATTTTAAATTATAAAGTCGGCGTAATGAAACTGAAACAAATTTGTATTGATTTAAAGCTTGATTGAAATAATTTGCATCCGTTTTTATGTGTAAAAAGAAGGTACATTATTTTCAATGTGACGTTCAAACATCTGCTTTGTTTAAATGTTAAATGTTAGGGATATGCTTTTAGTATTTTATTGTTCCGTTTTGTTATGCACAACAAATGAACAATACTCTTCATTTAAAAACAAATTACATATCATTGTCAAACTTGTAAACAATTTCAAACTTGCAATTCACACTAGTTAATCTGTATGTGCAGATATGATAAATATATAAAAGGGAATAGTGTACATTCAAAATTAAATAAATTCTTATAGATTTTATAAACGGTATCAACGAGTACGATTTAAATCTTTAAAGTGTTTAAAATACAATACATTTTTCGTAAAAGATCCAATTCCATGACATTTTTGAAGATTCTAAGTGAGATTGAGCATTCCATCATAATTTCTATAAATAGGAGGAAAGATCATTTTGGATGTCATGAAGTATATAAAAAAAAAACGTATACATTTATGTGTGGAAAATGGTGCTTTGCTGCCACTTACTGGTAGTTTAGTGTATTCCATTCACACGGGTCACAGGTATGTACTGCATGTCTTATAACAGGTTAATAAATGTGTGTTGTTTATCTAGATATTATTGACTTTACCTAACCTAATGCATTTGATGATGTTGAAATGCATATAAGCGATAAAAAGTAATATATGTTGAGGGAAAACATGGTGTGCTGAATAGATGACCTCATGCCGTATCAAAGTACTTGGGCATGGATGAAATCAGGCTTTAGTCATACACTGCCATCTACTGATCTGATTATTCAGTACAGTAAATATCATACTCATGTCAGTTTCATGACATTTTATGTAGAAATACCAATTCACTGCTTTGTTGTAATGTTGAAAACAAAACCTGCAAATTCAAGACTAAAAAAATCCATCTAGCCCCAACAACCTTGCACAAAGAATCCATTCAGAGTGAAACCGGTCTACATACCTGGGCTGTATTGTATAACTAGGCCTACAGCCTATTGAAAGGGGTATCTTAGATTTACAGGTATACTTACATCTCCTATCTGACCAGATTCAAGGAATGAAAATGTCATTTTACAAAGTGTCACGTTCTGACCTTAGTTCTTTTGTTATGTCTTTGTTTTAGTATGGTCAGGGCGTGAGTTGGGTGGGTTGTCTATGTTAGTTTTTCTATGATTTGGTATTTCTGTGTTTGGCCTGGTATGGTTCTCAATCAGAGGCAGCTGTCAATCGTTGTCCCTGATTGAGAACCATACTTAGGTAGCCTGTTTTTCACCCTTGAGTTGTGGGTGATTGTTTTCTGTTTTGTGTCTACACCAGACAGGACTGTTTCGTTCATTCTCCTTTGTTGTTTAGTGTTCTCGTGATAATAAATGATCAATATGGACACTTACCACGCTGCGCATTGGTCCTCACCTTCTTCCACCAACGGCCGTTACACAAAGTAGATGTTACTCTTACATCAAAATCAGAGAGGTGATTGCTTGAGAGCCAGGGAGAGCTTGGCTAATATACAATAATTTACCCTGAATTTGCTTTATTTTCCAAGTCCTATCTCCTTGCCCTCACTAACCTGAGACTTGGGGAATTATAGTAATACGATGACAAGAGGGTATTGGACAGATGAGGAATCCATTGTTGAGGATTGAGACTTGGCCCTGGCTCCACTTTTGATCCATGACTGAAGGACTTCATCGACACTTGCAAGTGACCTGCACGCAACATTTGCGGTCTGAGGAACCATAAACACCGTCCACCATCGGTAATTGAAAGCAAATGTATCTTATTCTGTTATTTAATATATCTGCACAGATGAGTTCAATATACAGTCGTATGAAAAAGTTTGGGCACCCCTGACAATTTCCATTATTTCCATTCATAAATAATTGGGTGTTTGGATCAGCAATTTAATTTGGATCTATCAAATAACTGATGGACACAGTGATATTTCAGTAGTGAAATGAGGTTTATTGGATTAACAGAATGTGCAATATGCATCAAATCAAAATTAGACAGGTGCATAAATTTGGGTACCCCAATAGAAAAATAATATCAATATTTAGTAGAGCCTCCTTTAGCTAAAATAACAGCCTCTAGACGCTTCCCATAGCCTCTAATGAGCGTCTGGATTCTGGATGAAGGTATTTTGGACCATTCCTCCTTACAAAACATCTCCAGTTCAGTTAGGTTTGATGGTTGCCGAGCATGAACAGCCCGCTTCAAATCATCCCACAGATTCTCAATGATATTCAGGTCTGGGGACTGGGATGGCCATTCCAGAACATTGTACTTGTTCCTATGCATAAATGCCAGGGTAGATTTTGAGCAGTGTTTTGGGTCGTTGTCTTGTTGAAATATCCAGCCCCGGCATAACTTCAACTTTGTGACTGATTCTTCAACATTATTCCCAAGAAACTGCTGATATTGAGAGGAATCCATGCGACCCTCAACTTTAACAAGATTCCCAGTACCGGCACTGGCCACACAGCCCCACAGCATGATGGAACCCCCACCAAATTCTACTGTGGGTAGCAAGTGTTTTTCTTGGAACGCTGTGTTCTTTTGCCACCATGCATAACGTCCCTTGTTATGACCAAATAACTCAATCTTTGTTTCATCAGTCCACAGCATCTTATTCCAAAATGAAGCTGGCTTGTCCAAATGTGCGTTTACATACCTCAAGTGACTCTGTTTGTGACGTGTGTGCAGAAAAGGCTTCTTCCGCATCACTCTCCCATACAGCTTCTCCTTGTGCAAAGTGCACTGAATTGTTGAACGATGCACAGTGTCACCATCTGCAGCAAGATGATGTTGTAGGTCTTTGGAGGTGGTCTGTGGGCTGTTTTTGACCGTTCTCACCATCCCTTCGCCTTTGCCTCTCCGATATTTTACTTGGCCTGTCACTTCTGGCCTTAACAAGAACTGTGCCTGTGGTCTTCCATTTCCTCACTGTGTTCCTCACAGTGGACACTGACAGCTTAAATCTCTGCGATAGCTTTTTGTAGCCTTCCTCTAAACCATAATGTTGAACAATCTTTGTTTTCAGGTCATTTGAGAGTTGTTTTGAGGCCCCCATGTTGCAACTCTTCAGAGGAGAGTCAAAGAGAATAACAACTTGCAATTGGCCACCTTAAATACCTTTTCTCATGATTGGATGCACTTGTCTAAGAAGTTCAAGGCTTAATGAGCTCACCAAACCAATTGTGTGTTCCAATTAATCAGTGCTAAGTAGTTACAGGTATTCAAATCAACAGAATGACAAGGGTGCCCACATTTTTGCATAGCCTATTTTTCACATCTGATTTAATTTCATACAACTTAATATTGCTACACTAAAAATCATTGTCTGGACAATACCCCAGTACTCAGCTTTTATTAGAAAATGAATGGCATGCCACTGTGGTCATTTTCTGTGATGACAGAGTAAATTATTATGCAGCCTCAGGAGGGGTGCCCAAACTTTTTCATACGACTGTACATGTTTGCCTCTGTCTTAAATTTGTTATATTTTATAATATACTGGTATATTTCTTTATTGCAACAGATATGAGAGACGTTATGTTGTGACAGATGACTGCAGGGGCCAGACTAGCATATTATATGAGACCTATTAATAGGCCTGGCTTACACCACAATATTCAGCTGTAATTGGACCCCATATGTCAAGTCACGTCCTCTCGAGTGTCGTCACAGCGCTCTGGTTCTGTCCTCCCTTCCCAATGTAGACAGACAGTCAGCCCACTGTTGTCTGCAGACGATCCAAGGCCTCTCGGGCCCTCAAACTTCATGGAGGCTCCAGACACCAGAACCTGGGGCAGCAGGGATATTAAAGAGGGGGGAGTGAGGGAGGAAGAGGAGCGAGGAAGCCTCCCCCCACAGAAAAACGCCATGAACGAGTCGGACGAGTCAGATGGTTCGGAGCCCGAGCCCCCGGCCGTCATCTGTAGGAAGGTGTCCTTTGCTGACGCCTTCGGTCTAGATCTGGTGTACGTCAAGGAGTTTGACAGTACAGACCTGACGGGGGCAGAGGTCGTTGACCCCCCGGAGCCCGAGGTCAAAGTTAAAGAACCGGACGAGTATTACCTGTCATCTTTGTTTACCGTGCCCTCGTCTCCGGAGGAACTCGAACAGAGACTCCAGGATCAGAAGCTGGAGCTGGAGAGTATTGAGTTACTTCCTGGCACCACCGCGCTCAGGGGAATTATCAGGGTGGTGAACCTGTGCTACAATAAATCCCTTTATATCCGGATCACTCTGGATAGCTGGAAGACCAGCTTTGACCTGCTGGCTGAGTACGTCCCGGGCTCCAGCGATGGAACGACGGACAGGTTTGCGTTCAGGCTTACCCTCGTGCCTCCCTTTGCGATGGAGGGCACCAAAGTGGAGTTCTGCCTCAGATACGAGACATCGATGGGAACTTTTTGGGCAAACAACAGGGACATGAACTACGTGCTGTTCTGCCACAAAAAGGGAGGCAGAGGCCTGACAGCGATGGAGGCTCAGCTAGAGGAAGTAAATAACTGGAGAGAGAAGAGAAGCTGTCTGAAAGTCAACAGGTGAGGAGTCATCCCGGTCCTATTCTTGTTCCCGCTGCTGACAGTAAACGGTAGAAACACACTATCACTGAAGTATTAAAGAACTAAGTATTAATCACTATACCATAAGATTACAAACAAGTCGTAGTTCTGCCAGCAAATTGAGTAATAGCCCTAAAGCATATTATTATCTCTTAGTGAAATAGGAAAACATTTGATTATTAGTGTGACATTCATTTATATATAAGTATTCTCTATCATTCTAGATGGATCACCTGTGCATGATTGTTGGATTGTTGGAGTTAGCTTTATCAGAGATTTCCATTGTGCTAGAATACCGTATCAAATAGCTCCCCATGTGATCTAGTGTCGGGGGATCTACTGTCACTCCATCTTTCCATTACGTCTGATATTGACTGGGGATATAAAAAAAAACAGGTTTCCTTTTTTACTTTAGGACCAAAAGCTTAACAACCTGTGTTTTGATTCTTGAGGAACACTATTCCTTTTTTTTACCCCATAACAGTATTGTTTTGCCCTATAAATTACACATGTAATTTGATCTCTCCTCTGTTGACAGTAAGATGAACAGCGCTGAGGAGAACCCCTTGGAGACCACTACAGACGCACCAGGTGTGCATCGCTCATATTATGTCTGTGAAATCTGAACACCATGCTTGTGGATCTGAGTCTTTGAGCCATTTCTTTTCCAGATTCAGCTACACATAGAGCAGAGGGGGCTGGCAGGAAAACGGTGGACAACGCAGAGCATCTGCTCCCTAATTTGCATCGTGAGGATTACCATCTCAAACATTTGGTGAGGTCAATCATTTGTACTAAAGGGCTGACAAACATTTTGATATGTCCTGGGTGGGGTGCTATGCTACTTTCTCATACACATTTTTACAGAAAATAGTATTTAACACATTTCTCACCATAAAATACAGATAGTTAATACGTGTTTGAGTATCATTACCAACCATGCTCTTTCTGCAGTAAGGTATGTCTGTACAGCTAGTTACGCGTGAGTCGGTGTAACCTACTGTACGTGAGGAGGCTGTGAGGCATTTTACATGATACTTGAGAGCATACCATACGTTCTTTTATTGCAGTCATGTGTACTACTGGTAAATGCTGAGGGCAAGTATGTAAAAAAAAAAAATGGTATTGCACCCTAAGTTCCAATCTCATTGCAATATTCTACAACATTTACATATTTGATTTATTGCAATAAGTTAAAATATGTTTTATATTAGTCCTTGTTAGATCAGATGTTAAAACACATTTTAGTGTAGGCAACTAAGTAAGTCCAAACCTAAATATGACCTTTTCCTTCTCTTGTTGACTGACAGGGGGATAGTCAGAGGAGCAGGCGAAGGGCGGCCCGTTCAGCACGAGTGCAGGAATGCTTTTCTCAGCGAGAGCAGGCAGCAAGACGGGAACACATTTCCAATGGGCTACCACATAATGGACTGGAGAAACCACCTTTACTGCCTGACATCAGAATCAAACCCCTAGGGGACAGCGCCTCCAGTCTCCTACGATCACGCCAGCAGAAACAAACCAATGATACCCCTCAAATAATGACATACCACCAGATACCCCTACTATCCCTGGACTGGGGCAAAGATAACGTGCGTGTGGGGACTCCAGATGAGGATGACTGGATTAGAACAAGGACCACAGCTCAGCTCACATCAGACAAGTCAGAGGACAATCTGGGAGAGCAAACCTCTGTTTGTGATCTGTGGGAAGCCTTTCTCAATGGCACAGATCCCAAAGATACCACCAGTGTGCCAGAGTCTGAATGGCTACAGTCAGCAACTTCAGTTTGCCCGTCAATTGAAACGGAGGATTTTGAGACATCCTCAAATGTCGAGAACCAGCTGGAGGATGACTTGGACTCAAATACACGAAGGTACACAGACTGCACAGTAGATGAACTGACGTTGGGAGCTCACGATCATGTGATGCCTGTGGTCATTGCCAAGGAGCCACTGTCAAGCTCGGGTGTCACCGTCCCCAGAGACGACAAAGCGTTGGTTTATGATCCTTCCCAAAGGTCAGAGGCTATCCCTGTAACATACACTCTACAGGAATCCATTCCCTCGGGTGCTGCAAGGGTGGTCGGGGGCTCTGTTGACAGCACGGCTCAGTGCTACGAGCATGTGGAGGGGGGGAGAAGAAGAGAAGAGGAGCCTTTCACACCATATAAAGCAGAGCCGGTAACAAGCTCTGGGGAGACTGAGACAACAGATATGACAGCAATGGCAGAATCTCAGAATGCCAATGCAGTAGATAGAATCTGGCAGGGAGAAAGGCAAGACAAGACGCTTTCTTCCGACGTGGAAGCAGAGGTTAAAGGCAATGTGCACAAAGCAGCTGATGATACTGTGACATTTAGGGAGACAGTCGGAGAGAGGACAGAGGATAAAACAAACACACAGAGCTATGGAGTGGAGGAGGGATTCACACAGGCCTACAAAGAGGATGAGCTATTCAGGCCGAACCAACCAGAGGAAAAAGAATTCACACAAGACCTCACAGGAGACGTTTTGCATAAACAGAGTGAGACAGTGGAAGATGAATTCAGAATGAACCAAAGAGAGAGAATGTATTTAGAACTGAACCTAACACAGTTTGAAGAATTCAGGCCGAGTCGAACGTATGAAGATGAATTCAGGCTCAATCAAACAGAAAAAGAAGAATCAAGCCTGAAACAAACACACAAAGAGGAACTCAGTCCAAACAAATCAGACAAAGTTGGAATCAGACCATTTAATACAGTGGAAGATGAATTAAAACCAAAACAATCAGAGGCAGAGAAATTCAGATCAAATCAAAAAGATGAAGAGGAATCGAGACTGAACCAAACATTCGATGATGAATTCAGCTGGAACCAAACTGAGGTAGAGGAATTAAGACCGAACAAAATTGAGATGGAAGAGGAATTCTCCCCAAACCATCAGGGCGAAGAAGATGACAGACGGAGCGATACAGACAAAGAATTGCGCCTGAATCATAAGGATGAAGAGATAGACAGAGCGAACCGGACATTTGCTGAAAAATTCAGACCGAACCAAACACTCAATGAAGAATTCAGATCAAATGAATTGGAGGAATTCAGACGGAGTCAGTTTGATGAAGAACAGAGAGACAGAGACAACCTAGAAGAGGTTGAGGAATTCAGACGGAGTCAGTTTGATGAAGAACTGAGAGACAGAGACAACCTAGAAGAGGTTGAAGAATTCAGATCCAACCAAACACACGAAGTGGGATTCTGGTCAAATACAAGGCAAGAAGAAGATATCTATCAGAGCCTAAATGAAGAGGAGCTATACAGAGACATTGATATGGATGAAGAATCATCAACAAACAACCTACCAGAGCCTGAAGTATATAGGGAAAAGACCACAGGAGAAGTGGAAAAGACAGACAATGTCATGCCCGAAATGTCCAGACAGAGAGACACCGAACAGATACATGAAGAAATAAGTTTCAAAACTCCAGCGAAGGAGGAAGAGGAGGACTTAACGGACGATACAGCAAACACTGGAAATGAGAGTGAGGACGTGTCAACGGAAAAGGAAGGAGAGCATGAGGTGACAATGGAAAACGTTGAATGTCCAAGACAAGATGAAAATGGAAAGTTGTCAGAAGGGTCAAAAGAACTTATTGTGAAGGATGATAAAGAATGGTTGGGAAAAGAGGTAGAGTTGGGCGAAGATGAATATTTCAGAGAACAGAAAGGTTTGAATGAGGAAACGTTAGAAGAGGTGCTATATTTGCAGTCGGTTGATAATTGTCCTTTAGCCGAACAAGACAATGAGGAAGAGGAGAAACTGTCAGACGTGCCTGAAGTCGTTCAAAATGTGCCGATCCATCAGCCAAAACGCTTCACTCAGAAAGTGGTGACAGACATAGACTCCGAGGTAGATTCTCTCATGAAGGCACGTACAGCTCCCAATTTGACCTTTCCACCGAGACCAGGCCGTAGCCAAACTACACCCAGTAGCAATGCAGAGCCCTCTATGGGAGATGTACCTCTTTCAAACAGAGGTACAACTGTCTTCTCTCGTTCATCATCTCTAAGCACAAGATTTAACACAGTGGTCAGTGAAGGGAGTGAGTCAGGATTCAGTAAGGGGTCAACCCAAAACCTATCGTCATTAGGGGAGGATCAGGAGACCCTCAGCAGCCGTACGAGCCCTCCTCCCTCAGAGAAAGTGGAGGATGCTGCCAGCAGCGTCTTGGCATGGCTGAGGGTGTTCTTCTCTCTCAGTAGCGTAACCAGAGCATTGGTTTATGCCCTTTTGGTAGCAGTGTTTGTCTTTACCACTCTTGTGTATAATTTCCCAGTGTGCTTTGGCCTCTACTTGTTTTCACTGTATTGGTGGTGCTGTGTGGCAGATAGGCAACGCGTGACAGGGACTGACAGAATAGATGGGGAGAGATGAAGTGCTTGTGTGTATAAAATAATAATATTGTGCACGTGCGCATGTGTGTGTATGATTTGGGTAACACTTTACATGAAGTTGCTCTTATACCTGTGTAGTAACACTGTCATTTCTACTGTGGCAACATTATTGTTACCGTACATAGTACTTCAGTATTAGCTATTGTAATTATAATGCAGTTGTTTATACAATGTTGTTACCAGCATAATGACAGTGTTTCAACAGAGGTATGAGAGCAACTCAATATAGAGTTACCATGATTTGTTTAAGTTTGTTGCAGTGTTTTATGGGCCCAATATCAAAGGTGAAAATGTACCAAAGTTATTAAAGGGGAATGAAATCCATTATTCCAATAGAGGACAAAAAGGGTTAGCTAAACCGAGTGGGGCATTGGAGATTTGAAAGTGAAGTTTCTTTCTTTCTTTATTTATTTTAAGTTTTTTTTTCTTTCTCAACAACGATAACATACGAGCTTCAAGAAAAAGCTGTCCAGATTTTCCTCGGCTCTAGAAGCTGACTAAAGAGTGCCTTGCATAGTCATTGCTGCACAGTAGTTCAAATGTTTTCATTTAGACTAGCTGATCTGTATGGTCATCATGTCGCTCCTCTGTAGTGAACTTGAAATGTATAAGTCACACATCCGTGTTGGCAGCAGTTGACTGGGCTGGAGTATACTTTAGGCAGACATAATATTACAATATCTCTCTGATCCTGGGAGATCACTTACTGGCCCCTATCTGACCTATCTTTCTCAGACTTGTAGCCTACAGACAGTAAGGTCAAATGGACTGCACTTTTTCACCATTTAATCATTGTAAGGATTGGAGATGATGATGATGATGATGATGATGATGATGATGATATAATAAGTTGTGTGATTTCTGTGGCTTTGTCTTTCCATTAAAAGTCCTGTATTTGACTTTGACAGACTACATTTTTCCTGCAAATGTTTTCAGAAATTCCACTAAAGTTTCACAAAAACGTTTTCCTGAGTATTATTAATCATGATATGAAGAAACAGAAAGTCCACTGCAATAGCTTCTTGTAAAGTGGTGGACGTGATATGTCTTCCGTTGCCCAAGTCCCAAAGTGCTTGCTGTCCTCAGACGAACCATAGAGGGCCGCTAGTGCTAAATCACAGGAGAGTTGGCAGGTGATGTACTGTGAGTGGGTTCATCGTGACTTACTTGAGGGTTGGGTTTTGATTTCAAAATAATGCTCACTTGCCCACTAACACGGGATACACAGCTGCGCTTTAACCAATCGTACTGCAGACAATGGCCACAATCCCCTGCTCAGACATTGCATGCACCAACCAATGGTTGCGTGCCACGTCATCAACTGTGTCATCAACTGACAGATTGCTATAAAATACATTATGATGTGGTTATCTGATACGTAAATATACCTATCAAGGCGTTGAAAGATCTGGCAGGCATGGCTTTACTTGAGAAATACTGCACCAAACACCTTAGCTAGATGTAAGATAGCGTGAATAAATCCTCCTCTTCAAAAACCTAAAAATGTATTACAGATTTTTTTTATTATCTTAGATTCTTTCTATTTTGAGGAAGTAATTCTGACTTTGTTCCTATGGTGTCTCATGGGGGACAAACATCAGTAACTGCCAGATAGAACCACATCCCAAAGACTGGAATCTTGTCACATGCAAGATTCCAATTCCGAATTCTGAAATGTCAGATTCCGTCTGAAATTTCAGATTCCCCGTCGGAATCGGGGTGTGTTCAGTCGCTTTTTAAAATGCATGCAGGTCATGCACATACAATTAGGTATTCCTATTGTTGACTCAGCATTCCCATCATCCACCTTCGTGACCTCATTTAATAAACTGATAAAGCACACTGACATCCTTCAGAGTTCAGAAGGAAGTATTCTATGTGCAACTATGTGAATGTAGGTGTGTGTGTGTGTGTGAGAGAGAGAGAAATAGAAATAAAGACAGAGAGAGAGTGTGAAAGATAGTGTGTGTGTGTGTGTGTGTTAGTGCGTGTGCACGTACTCACCTTTGAGTGTTAAATAAAGCAGTGGTTTGACTGATACTGCAGTAAGGAGAGTCACTTGATCCAGTCTGCTGCATTGTGACTGCTGACCTTTGGTGGGCTGGCGTTGATCCGAGTCCAGGGCTGGCATAGTTGGAGCTGCTCGTCAGGAAACTGCTTGGAGCAATCACAGAGTTGCCCGAGTCCGGCTAGTCCAACCCAGCCTGGTTCTGCCTACAGGAGAACAAGGAGGACAGATTCAGAATCTGGAAAGCACAGTGGCACTGGCTGCAACGGGTTCACACAGCACAGCTGACCAGAGCACATGTGACTACAGCACATCTGACTACACTCTACACACACAGCTAACTACACTCTACACACATAGCTGACTACACTCTACACACACAGCTGACTACACTCTAACCCGGAAGCCAGCCGCACCAACGTGTCAGAGGAAACACAATCAAACTGATGACCGAAGTCGGCCTGCAGGCTCCCGGCCCGCCACAAGGAGTAGCATGAGACTCCCGGCCGGCCAAACCCTCCCCCAACCCAAACGATGCTTGGCCATTGGTGCGCCGTCCCATAAGTTTCCTGGTCACAGCCGGCTGTGACACAGCCTGGGATCGAGCCCGAGGCTTCAGTTGCGCCTGAGCACTCATTGTTGGATTTACGATTTACAACTTGTTGTGTAATGTTTATGTCCAATGGCCGATGAGTACCGATATGTTTTATCTATCATTTATCTTCACATGACAAAGATTGAAAAGGATTTGTCAGTAGATTGTCGACTTGATGATGACTGCTTTTGTCTAGCTTGCTAGCTAAGATTTTGAAAGTATGATGTTAACATGATCAGTCCAATCAAAGCTACAGAAGATATAGCGTGATTTGACATATTTTTTTATCTGTGGCCAAAGACCTCGAGCCTTCTTGGATGGGCACTTCTAATGTAAGTCTATGGCAGCACCCAAGGGGCTTGAATTTCCGAGCTCTACCCGTAGATTTTGAGGTGACGTAGTGTCCCCATGAGGTCTGGATTTGCAGTCACACTCAAAATTAAAGTGGAAAACCACACTACAGGCTGATCCAACTTTGATGTAATGTCCTTAAAACAAGTCAAAATGAGGCTCAGTAGTGTGTGTGGCCTCCACGTGCCTGTATGACCTCCCTACAACGCCTGGGCATGCTCTTGATGAGGTGGCGGATGGTCTCCTGAGGGATCTCCTCCCAGACCTGGACTAAAACATCCGCCAACTCCTGGACAGTCTGTGGTGCAACGTGGCGTTGGTGGATGGAGCGAGACATGATGTCCCAGATGTGCTCAATTGGATTCAGGTCTGGGGAACAGGCGGGCCAGTCTATAGCATCAATGCCTTCCTCTTGCAGGAACTGCTGACATACTCCAGCCACATGAGGTCCAGCATTGTCTTGCATTAGGAGGAACCCAGGGCCAACCACACCAGCATATGGTCTCACAAGGGGTCTGAGGATCTCATCTCGGTACCTAATGGCAGTCAGGCTACCTCTGGAAAGCACATGGAGGGCTGTGCGGCCCCCCAAAGAAATGCCACCCCACACCATGACTGACCCACTGCCAAACCGGTCATGCTGGAGGATGTTGCAGGCAGCAGAACATTCTCCACGGCGTCTCCAGACTCTGTCACGTCTGTCACATGTGCTCAGTGTGAACCTGCTTTCATCTGTGAAGAGCACAGGGCGCCAGTGGTGAATTTGCCAATCTTGGTGTTCTCTGGCAAATGCCAAACGTCCTGCACGGTGTTGGGCTGTAAGCCCAACCCCCACCTGTGGACGTCGGGCCCTCATACCACCCTCATAGAGTCTGTTTCTGACCATTTGAGCAGACACATGCACATTTGTGGCCTGCTGGAGGTCATTTTGCAGGGCTCTGGCAGTGCTCCTCCTTGCACAAAGGCGGAGGTAGCGGTCCTGCTGCTGGGTTGTTGCCCTCCTACGGCCTCCTCCACATCTCCTGATGTACTGGTCTGTCTCCTGGTAGCTTCTCCATGCTCTGGACACTAACGCTGACAGACACAGCAAACCTTCTTGCCACAGCTCGCATTGATGTGTCATCCTGGAAGAGCTGCACTACCTGAGCCACCTGTGTGGGTTGTAGACTCCGTCTCATGCTACCACTAGAGTGAAAGCACCGCCAGCATTCAAAAGTGACCAAAACATCAGCCAGGAAGCATAGGAACTGAGAAGTGGTCTGTGGTCACCACCTGCAGAACCACTCCTTTATTGGGGGTGTCTTGCTAATTGCCTATAATTTCCACCTGTTGTCTATTCCATTTGCACAACAGCATGTGAAATGTATTGTCAATCAGTGTTGCTTCCTAAGTGGACAGTTTAATTTCACAGAGGTGTTATTGACTTGGAGTTACAATGTGTTGTTTAAGTGTTCCCTTTATTTTTTTGAGCAGTGTACATTTTTAGCTCACTAGGCTACAACCATAGCCATGGGAAGTAGTTTAAGGTTGGGGGTGCCGCAATTTTTTTGTAGAGTTAAAAAAGTTACTGAAATTGAGGGAGAGGTTGTTGTCCTGGCACCAAACAGTAGGTCACTGATCTCCTTCCTGTAGGCTGTCTCATGGTCACCGGTGATCAGGCCTACCACCGTCATGTCGTAAGAAAACTTAATGATGGTTTTGGAGTCGTGTGTGGCCATGCAGTTGTGGGTGAACAGGGAGTTCAGGAGGGGACGAAGCACACACCTCTGTGGGGCTGAGCTGTAGTCAACGAACAGCGTTCGCACATAGGTATTCCTCTTATCTAGGTGAGTGAGGGCAGTGTGGAGTGCAATTGAGATTGCATCGTCTACGGATCTGTTGAGCGGTGTGCAAATTGTGGGTCTAGGGTGTCTGGAATGATGGAGTTGATGTGTGCCATAACCAGCCTCTCATAGCACTTAACGATTACAGATGTGAGTGCTACAGGGTGGTAGTCATTGTGGCAGGTAGCCTAAGAGTTCTTGGGAACAGGAATGATGGTGGTCAGCTTGAGACATGTGGGGATTACAGACTGGGTCCAGGAGAGGTTGAAAATGACCATGAATATGCCTGCCAGCTGTTATGCGTATGCTCTGAGAACGTGTTCAAGAATATCGCTCGACCCCGCGGCCTTATGGGTGTTGACCTGATTAAGGTTCACGTCGGCCTCGGAGAGCGAGATCACCCAGTCCCATGGGTCAATTGAGGCTCCCGTGCACGGCTCTGTGTTCTTATTATCGAAGCGTGCATAAAATGCATTCAGTTTGTCTGGTAGAGAGGCATCGTTGAGTAGATCATGGCTGGGTCTTCCTTTGTTATCCGGAATGGACTATAGCCCCTGCCACATGCGACGGGCGTCCGAGCCTGTGCAATATGATTCCACCTTGTTCCTATATTGTCCTTTTGATTGTTTGATGGCTCTGCAGAGGTCACAGTCCAAATGCATGTTTGATTACCTTGACCCAAGCTTGGATGCCATTTTGGCCACACACAGAGACACCAAAAGATGAGCCACCATAGGAAGAAAAATGGTCTTTGACCAAAGGTTGTTGGCTTTGACCCAAATCACATGATAGATATAATGACTAGGCTGAAATACAGTGTAAAATGTGGATCGATGCTGTTGTTAATCTGAAGTGCTTTTAATGATTATAATGATTGAAAAGTACGGTTTGCTTCATTCAACCTATTCTATAACATTTGTCTGAAATCAAATAAATTCGAAACATCAATGTGATTTTTTAAATTGAATGAAAGCTTCTGAATTGCTTTCAACACCCTTTTGTGCATTGAATAGTGGTGGGGGCAATGTAGTGACAGCAGCCTATCAGAAGTGTTGGGGACGTGACTTAATGGAGCGTGGCTTTCAGTTTGTTATTTTTACCCACCCCTGAGAGTGATTGTGGTCTATTGTCTTCCTTATTCAAATTTTAAACTATATTGACCATTTCATAAGTGCATGTGATACTAATTAGCCTTATAAACTTTCTATGTTAAGCTAGCCAGTGCTTGGTTTCAATATTGTGGCTACTAAACGTCTTATGTTTGGAAACATTATTTCAAGTTATTGAACCAACTTCATTTCTTGATCTACAGGGAATGTATTTAATTGTTTGTTACCAAATTTAAAAAACGTGGATAGGTAATTACAAATTAAAAGTGAACTTGAAACAATATAAAAAAATGGGTTGTATTTACATTAAATATGACTTTATATTTGTTGTTTATTAGGTTTAACCAAAGGAGAAAAGTAAGTTGAGTGTTGAAAGAAATAGGTTGCATCTTCAAATATAGGTTTGGTAATAATCAAATAAAACAGTTGAATTTAATAATATATTTGTTTTCAAAATATTCCGATTTTTTTCAATTGAATATAGCTAATACATGTAACCAGTTGAATATCTATATTTTTAGGTTGATCCAAAGAGTCATTTTTTACAGAACCATCCCACCTCACACGCTGTCACGGTCGTCATAAAGAGGAGACCAAGGTGCAGCGATGTAGGCGTACATACTTCTTTTAATGGAAGAACGAACACTGAACAAAACTTATACAAAACGAACCGTGACGCTATATGACTATTGCAAACAGGCAACTAAACATAGACTAACAACCCACAAAATACCCAAGGAATATGGCTACCTAAATATGATCCCCAATCAGAGACAACGATAAACAGCTGCCTCTGATTGAGAACCAATCTAGGCAACCATATATACCCGTAGACATACAAAAACCCCTAGACAATACAAAAACCCCTAGACATACAAAACCCCCTAGACAATACAAAAACCCCTAGACATACAAAACCCCCTAGACAATACAAAAACCCCTAGACATACAAAACCCCCTAGACATACAAAAACCCCTAGACATACAAAACCCCCTAGACAATACAAAAACCCCTAGACATACAAAACCCCCTAGACAATACAAAAACCCCTAGACATACAAAACCCCCTAGACATACAAAAACCCCTAGACATACAAAACCCCCTAGACAATACAAAAACCCCTAGACAATACAAAAACCCCTAGACAATACAAAAACCCCTAGACAATACAAAAACCCCTAGACAATACAAAAACCCCTAGACATACAAAACCCCCTAGACAATACAAAAACTAAACAAACCACCCTCGTCACACCCTGACCTAACCAAAATAATAAAGAAAACAAAGATAACTAAGGTCAGGGCGTGACACACGCCCCTCAGCAGCAGCTATAAAAAGGACATGTGTGAGTGAAAGAGAGTGGCCTATAATTGGACAGTAGTAGCCATCATGTGAGAGATATTTTCAGGGATACGTTTCTGTACAGATTTGGCGAAGGCTTCTTGTCTTGACCCCAAATGCTCTCTCGTTCTCTCTTGCTCTCATGTCTGTGTCACGAGGAATTTTCTCAAAAGAATCCTAGAGTAAATTCATGGTTTTGGGTCATCCATTCCTGCTAAGTTGTTCCCCTAGTCAAGGTTTTGTATGATATTTTTAGATCGATCATGTCCGGTTTTGCCATTTATAGGACTAGGCCTACTTCACACAGCTTTAAGTGGATTTATTGAGTTTATAGTACACAAGCTTAATTACAATTATATATATATATATATATATATATATATATATATATATATATATATATATATATATATATATATATATATTTACTCTAGGATCCTTTCTTGTAAAAAAAAAAACTATCGTTTTGGCAAGTCGTTTAGGACATCTACTTTGTGCATGACCCAGATATTTTTTCCAACAATTGTTTACAGACAGATTAATTAACTTATAATTTCACTGTATCACAATTCCAGTGGGTCAGAAGTTTACAAACACTAAGTTGACTGTGCCTTTAAACAGCTTGGAAAATTCCAGAAATGATGTCATGGCTTTAGAAGCTTCTGATAGGCTAATTGACATAATTTGAGTCAATTGGAGGTGTACCTGTGGATGTATTTCAAGGCCTACCTTCAAACTCAGTGCCTCTTTGCTTGACATCATGGGAAAATCAAAAGAAATCAGTCAAGACCTCAGAAAAAAAATTGCGGACTTCCACATGTCTGGTTCATCCTTGGGAGCAATTTCCAAATGCCTGAAGGTACCATCTGTACAAACAATAGTACACAAGTATAAACACCATGGGACCACGCAGCTGTCATACCGCTCAGGAAGGAGAAGCGTTCTGTCTCCTAGAGATTAACGTACTTTGGTGCAAAAAGTGCAAATCATCCCCAGAACAACAGCAAAGGACTGTGTGAAGATGCTGAAGGAAACGGGTACAAAAGTATCTATATCCACAGTAAAACGAATCCTATATCAACATAACCTGAAAGCAAGCAAGGAAGAAGCCACTGCTCCAAAACCGCCATAAAAAAGCAAGACTACGGTTTGCAACTGCACCTTGGGGACAAAGATCGTACTTTTTGGAGAAATGTCCTTTGGTCTAATGAAAGAAAAATACAACTGATTGACCATAATGACCATTGTTACATTAGGAGGATAAAGGGGGAGGCTTGCAAGCCGAAGAACACCATCCTAACCGTGAAGCACGGGGTGGCAACATCATGTCGTGGGGGTGCTTTTCTGCAGGAAGGACTGGTGCACTTCACAAAATAGATGGAATCATGAATCATTATGCGGATATATTGAAGCAACATCTCAAGACCTCAGTCAGGAAGTTAAATCTTGGTCGCAAATGGGTCTTCCAAATGGACAATGACCCCAAGCATACTTCCAAAGTTGTAGCAAAACAAGTCAAGGTATTGGAGTGGCCATCACAAAGCCCTGACCTCAATCCTATAGAACATTTGCGGGAAGAATAAAAAAACATGTGTGAGCAAGGAGGCCTACAAACCTGACTCGGTTATACCAGCTCTGTAAGGAGGAATCGTGGGAAGCCTGTGGAAGGCTACCCGAAACATTTGACCCAAGTTAAACAATGTAAAGGCAATGCTACCAAATACTATACATACTATTGAGTGTATGTAAACTTCTGACCCACTGGGAATGTGATGAAAGAAACAAAAGCTGAAATAATTCATTCTCTCTACTATTGTTCTGACATTTCACATTCTTAAAATTAAGTGGTGATCCTAACTGACTTAAGACAGGGAATTTTTACTGGGATTAAATGTTAGGAATTGTGAAAAACTAAGTTTAAATGTATTTGGCTAAGGTGTATGTAAACTTCTGACTTCAACTGTATAAACTCAGCAAAAAAAAGAAACTGACCTTTTTCAGGACCGTGTCTTTCAAAGATCCAAATAACTTCACATATCTTCAATGTAAAGGGTTTAAACACTGTTTCCCATGCTTGTTCAATGAACCATAAACAGTTAATGAACATGCACCTGTGGAACGGTCGTTAAGACACTAACAGCTTACAGACGGTAGGCAATTAAGGTCACAGATATGAAAACATAGGACACCAAAGAGGCTTTTCTACTGCCCAGCGTCCCTGCTCATCTGCGTGCAAGGAGGCATGAGGACAGCAGATGTGGCCAGGGCAATAAATTGCAATGTCCGTACTGTGACGCCTAAGACAGCGCTACAGGGAGATACAGCTGATCATCCTCACAGTGGCAGACCACGTGTAACAGCACCTGCACAGGATTGGTACATCCGAACATCACACCTGCGGGACAGGTACAGGATGGCAACAACAACTGCCCGAGTTACACCAGGAACGCACAATCCCTCCATCAGTGCTCAGACGGTCCACAATAGGCTGAGAGAGGCTGGACTGAGGGCTTGTAGGCCTGTTGTAAGGCAGGTCCTCACCATACATCACCGGCAACAACGTCGCCTATGGGTACAAACACACCGTCGCTGGACCAGACAGGACTGGCAAAAAGTGCTCTTCACTGATGAATCACGGTTTTGTCTCACAAGGGGTGATGGTTGGATTCACGTTTATCGTTGATGGAATGAGCATTACACCGAGGCCTGTACTCTGGAGCGGGATTAATTTGTAGATAGATGGTCCGTCATGGTCTGGGGCGGTGTGTCACAGCATCATCGGACTGAGCTTGTTGTCATTGCAGGCAATCTCAACACTGTGCATTACAGGGAAGACATCCTCCTCCCTCATGTGGTACCATTCCTGCAGGCTCATCCTGACATGACCCTCCAGCATGACAATGCCACTAGCCATACTGCTCGTTCTGTGCGTGATTTCCTGCAAGACAGGAATGTCAGTGTTCTGCCATGTCCAGCGAAGAGCCCGGATCTCAGTCCCATTGAGCACGTCTGGGACCTGTTGGATCACTGGGTGAGGGTGAGGGCCATTCCCCCCAGAAATATTGGGAAACTTGCAGGTGCCTTGGTGGAAGAGCGGGGTAACATCTCACAGTAAGAACGGGCAAATCTGGTGCAGTCCATGAGGAGGAGATGCACTGCAGTACTTAATGTAGCTGGTGTCCACACCAGATAATGGCTGTTACTTTTGATTTTGACCCCCCCCCCCCCCCCCATTATTCAATTTCTGTTAGTCACATGTCTGTGGAACTTGTTCAGTTTATGTCTCAGTTGTTGAATCTTGTTATGTTCATACAAACATATACACACGTTAAGTTTGCTGGAAATAAATGTAGTTGACAGTGAAAGGACGTTTCTTTTTTTGCTTTTTTTAAATATATATATATTAATATATATACAGAAATATCTGAATTAGTGACATCTGCACACAATTATTTATTTTATTACCTGGTTTATGCCTAGTTAAATATAGGTTACATTTTTTAACAAATATGCCTAAATTACCACAATGCACCCAAAAGCCATAATCCTCCAAATAAAAGTGCAATTCACCCTTACCACCAGCAGATGGAACTGCAGCACAAGTTTTTAATCAGCGGTGAAGTAACAAAGCGTCAGAAACCTTCCCAATGCAAATATATATTATGTAATATGAGCATAACACACTAACCTCATGTGAACTGAAATCCTTGACACGAATAATCATGAGGCTTATTTAAAGACATAAAGACCTATTTGAACTATAATATAACTATCTGGCGTGTTGTTAGGTATATGTGAGTAATCAAGTACTTTTGAGGACACGAGGTTGCATAAGAGACAGACAGAGGCTTGTTTGTCAAGCTCTCTGGGCAGACCGATGATCTCCTGACAGACTGGGGACCAAGCTGGCCCACACACCTCTCTCTCTCTCTCTTTATCCCCCCTCTCTCCCTCTACAGTATCTTTCTTCATCTCTCTCTCTCTCTCTCTCTCTCTCTCTCTCTCTCTCGTCTCACTTTGTCCCCCTCTGAATCAACACTGCACAGGATTTGGCTGCACATCAGAGAAACAGCTAGTGCTTCTGCTTTTGCTTTTGCCACTTGGCATTTAATACTGTTTGCGTGGGACCACTTTCACTGATAATTAGCCTAAGCCAACACCGTGTGAGATGATTTGTCTAAAAATATGCTTGTGGACAAAGCGCATAGGACCAATATGTTTTGAAAGCCCAGGGTATACCCCAGAAGACTGTGTGTGTGTGTGTGTGTGTGTGTGTGTGTGTGTGTGTGTGTGTGTGTGTGTGTGTGTGTATGTGTGTATGTCAAATCAAATCAAATCAAATTTTATTTGTCACATACACATGGTTAGCAGATGTTAATGCGAGTGTAGCTAAATGCTTGTGCTTCTAGTTCCGACAATGCAGTAATAACCAACAAGTAATCTAACTAACAATTCCAAAACTACTCTCTTATACACAGTGTAAGGGGATAAAGAATATGTACATAAGGATATATGAATGAGTGATGGTACAGAGCAGCATAGGCAGGATACAGTAGATGGTATCGAGTACAGTATATACATGAGGTGAGTATGTAAACAAAGTGGCATAGTTAAAGTGGCTAGTGATACATGTATTACATAAGGATGCAGTCGATGATATAGAGTACAGTATATACGTATGCATATGAGATGAATAATGTAGGGTAAGTCACATTATATAAGGTAGCATTGTTTAAAGTGGCTAGTGATATATTTACATCATTTCCCATCAATTCCCATTATTAAAGTGGCTGGAGTTGAGTCAGTGTCAGTGTCAGTGTGTTGGCAGCAGCCACTCAATGTTAGTGGTGGCTGTTTAACAGTCTGATGGCCTTGAGATAGAAGCTGTTTTTCAGTCTCTCGGTCCCAGCTTTGATGCACCTGTACTGACCTCGCCTTCTGGATGATAGCGGGGTGAACAGGCAGTGGCTTGGGTGGTTGATGTCCTTGATGATCTTTATGGCCTTCCTGTAACATCGGGTGGTGTAGGTGTCCTAGAGTGCAGGTAGTTTGCCCCCGGTGATGCGTTGTGCAGACCTCACTACCATCTGGAGAGCCTTACGGTTGTGGGCGGAGCAGTTGCCGTACCAGGCGGTGATACAGCCCGCCAGGATGCTCTCGATTGTGCATCTGTAGAAGTTTGTGAGTGCTTTTGGTGACAAACCAAATTTCTTCAGCCTCCTGAGGTTGAAGAGGCGCTGCTGCGCCTTCTTCACGATGCTGTCTGTGTGAGTGGACCAATTCAGTTTGTCTGTGATGTCTATGCCGAGGAACTTAAAACTTGCTACCCTCTCCACTACTGTTCCATCCATGTGGATAGGGGGGTGTACCCTCTGCTGTTTCCTGAAGTCCACAATCATCTCCTTAGTTTTGTTGACGTTGAGTGTGAGGTTATTTTCCTGACACCACACTCCGAGGGCCCTCACCTCCTCCCTGTAGGCTGTCTCGTCGTTGTTGGTAATCAAGCCTACCACTGTTGTGTCGTCCGCAAACTTGATGATTGAGTTGGAGGCGTGCGTGGCAACGCAGTCGTGGGTGAACAGGGAGTACAGGAGAGGGCTCAGAACGCACCCTTGTGGGGCCCCAGTGTTGAGGATCAGCGGGGTGGAGATGTTGTTGCCTACCCTCACCACCTGGGGGCGGCCCGTCAGGAAGTCCAGTACCCAGTTGCACAGGGCGGGGTCGAGACCCAGGGTCTCGAGCTTGATGACGAGCTTGGAGGGTACTATGGTGTTGAATGCCGAGCTGTAGTCGATGAACAGCATTCTCACATAGGTATTCCTCTTGTCCAGATGGGTTAGGGCAGTGTGCAGTGTGGTTGAGATTGCATCGTCTGTGGACCTATTTGGGCGGTAAGCAAATTGGAGTGGGTCTAGGGTGTCGGGTAGGGTGGAGGTGATATGGTCCTTGACTAGTCTCTCAAAGCACTTCATGATGACGGAAGTGAGTGCTACGGGGCGGTAGTCGTTTAGCTCAGTTACCTTAGCTTTCTTGGGAACAGGAACAATGGTGGCCCTCTTGAAGCATGTGGGAACAGCAGACTGGTATAGGGATTGATTGAATATGTCCGTAAACACACCGGCCAGCTGGTCTGCGCATGCTCTGAGTGCGCGGCTGGGGATGCCGTCTGGGCCTGCATTCTTGCGAGGGTTAACACGTTTAAATGTCTTACTCACCTCGGCTGCAGTGAAGGAGAGTCCGCATGTTTTCGTTGCAGGCCGTGTCAGTGGCACTGTATTGTCCTCAAAGCGGGCAAAAAGTTATTTAGTCTGCCTGGGAGCAGGACATCCTGGTCCGTGACTGGGCTGGATTTCTTCTTGTAGTCCGTGATTGACTGTAGACCCTGCCACATGCCTCTTGTGTCTGAGCCGTTGAATTGAGATTCTACTTTGTCTCTGTATTGACGCTTAGCTTGTTTGCTAGCCTTGCGGAGGGAATAGCTGCACTGTTTGTATTCGGTCATGTTACCAGTCACCTTGCCCTGATTAAAAGCAGTGGTTTGCGCTTTCAGTTTCATGCGAATGCTGCCATCAATCCACGGTTTCTGGTTAGGGAATGTTTTAATCGTTGCTATGGGAACGACATCTTCAACGCACGTTCTAATGAACTCGCACACATAATCAGCGTATTCGTCAATATTGTTATCTGACGCAATACGAAACATGTCCCAGTCCACGTGATGGAAGCAGTCTTGGAGTGTGGAGTCAGCTTGGTCGGACCAGCGTTGGACAGACCTCAGCGTGGGAGCCTCTTGTTTTAGTTTCTGTCTGTAGGCAGGGATCAACAAAATGGAGTCGTGGTCAGCTTTTCTGAAAGGAGGGCGGGGCAAGGCCTTATATGCGTCGCGGAAGTTAGAGTAACAATGATCCAAGGTTTTTCGGATAAATGGATAAATGGATTCCAGTTTGCAAAGAGTCAAATAAAGTTCGTTCTGGGCCATCGATGTGTCTGCTTGGGGGGGATATATACGGCTGTGATTATAATCGAAGAGAATTCTCTTGGTAGATAATGCGGTCTACATTTGATTGTGAGGAATTCTAAATCGGGTGAACAGAAGGATTTGAGTTCCTGTATGTTTCTTTCATCACACCATGTCTCGTTAGCCATAAGGCATACGCCCCCGCCCCTCTTCTTACCAGAAAGATGTTTGTTTCTGTCGGCGCGATGCGTGGAGAAACCCGCTGGCTGCACCGCCTCCGATAGCGTCTCTCCAGTGAGCCATGTTTCCGTGAAGCAAAGAACGTTACAGTCTCTGATGTCCCTCTGGAATGCTACCCTTGCTCGGATTTCATCAACCTTGTTGTCAAGAGACTGGACATTGGCGAGAAGAATGCTAGGGAGTGGTGCACGATGTGCCCGTCTCCGGAGTCTGACCAGAAGATCGCCTCATTTCCCTCTTTTTAGGAGTCGTTTTTTGGGTCGCTGCATGGGATCCATTCCGTTGTCCTGGGTGAAAGGCAGAACACAGGATCCGCGTCGCAAAAAACATATTCTTGGTCGTACTGATGGTGAGTTGACGCTGATGTTATATTCAGTAGTTCTTCTCGACTCTATGTAATGAAACCTAAGATGACCTGGGGTACTAATGTAAGAAATAACACGTAAAAAAACAAAACACTGCATAGTTTCCTAGGAACGCGAAGCGAGGCGGCCATCTCTGTCGGCGCCGGAAGTACATGTGTGTGTGCGTGTGTGTATGTATGTGTGTATGTGTGTGTGCGTGTGTGTGTGTGTGTGTGTGTGTGTGTGTGTGTGCGTGTGCGTGTGCGTGTGTGTGTGTGTGTGTGTGTGTGTGTGTGTGTGTGTGTATGTATGTATGTATGTATGTATGCCTGGACAGTGGGGTATTAGACTATAGCACTCATCATGATGCTTCAAGCTGCTTTGCATTTATCTTCAGCAGGCATCAAAGTGATCCAATGTTGTTTATGTCATCCTTAGTAGTGTCAAGTGTGTTTGTTTCATGTCACGACGATAAGGTATAAGAAGGAGAGGAAACAGAGGGACGAGGGGATGAGGTGGAGGATGTGTGAGGGGGAAATGAGGTGGGTTTGTTGGTGAGCAGCATTTTCGATGAGCTTCGAGGAAGCAGGGCGGTAGGGAGGGAGGCAGGAGAGGAAGGGTTTGAGCCGAGGTCCCCCGAGGTTCTCAATGGCAGCAACGGCTCTAGCAAGTGAGTGAATCATGATAAGTTGTTTTTGTGAGCCACGGCTTAGCCAGGGCTCCTAATGCAAGGAGACAAGCCGTTCCTGAGGAAATGTCCCGCGGGGCACTTGCCCTGGCCCGGCCTGAACTCTTCATAAAACCCCTGTACGGCCCTGGCTATCCTGTCTGTCCCTTTGTCATCAAGTCCACTGTGACAGCCACAGAGCCACCATAGATCACCCAGGCCCTAGATTAATCAGAGATCCACAAGGACCGCACGACTCCAACACCATCATCAAGTTTGCTGACGACACGACACCGGCGATGATGAGACAGCCTACATGAAGGTGGTCAGTGATGTTACAGTGTGGTGCTGGGACAACAACCTACCCCTTAACGTGAGTAAGACCAGGGAGGGGGGGGGGCGAGCCCCCATCCACATAAACGGAGCTGCAGTGGAGTGGGTCGAGATCTTATAGTTCCTTTGGGGGTCCAAATCACTAAGGACTTAAAATGGTCTACACACACAGGCCCAGAAAATTGTTAACCACTCCAGCCACCCAAGCTATAGACTGTTCTCTATGCTTCCGCACCACGGGCGGTACCAGTGCATCAAGTCTGACACCAACAGGCTTCTGAACAGTTTCTATTCAAAAGCCACAAGACTGCTAAGTAGCTAACAAAATGGCTAAACGGACTGAGTCGATCCTTGTATTTACGCTCTCTATGCACACTCACAGGACTCGACACACTCACACACACTGACACTACAACACACACATAACATGCACACACATTTATCTACACACACGAACACACTCACATACAGTCTTAATTTACGCTGCTGTTTATCTTACATCCTGATGTTTAGTTACCTTTCCCCTATACATACAGTGCATTCGGAAAGTATTCAGACCCCTTGACTTTTTCCACATTTTGTCACGTTACAGCCTTATTCTAAAATGTATGAAATGTTTTTTTCCCTCATCAGTCTACACACAATACCCCATAATGACAAAGCAAAAACGGGTTTTTAGAAATGTTAGCAAATTTATTCGAAGTAAAAAACGAAGATATTACATTTACTTAAGTATTCAGACCCTTTACTCAGTGATTACAGCCTCGAGTCTTGGGTATAACACTATAAGCTTGGCACACCTATATTTTGGGAGTTTCCCCCATTCTTTTCTGCAGATCAGGTTGGATGGGGAGTGTCGCTGCACAGCTATTTTCAGGTCTCTCCAGAGATGTTCGATCGGGTTCAAGTACAGGCTCTGGCTGGGTCACTCAAGGACATTCAGAGACTTGTCCCGAAGCCACTCCTGCATTGTCTTGGTTGTGTGCTTAGGGTCGTTGTCCTGTTGGAAGTTGAACCTTCGCCCCAGTCTGAGGTTTTCATCACGGATCTGGTTTTTGGTTACTAGTCCAACGCTCTAACCACTAGGCTACCTGCCGCCCCAATGGTTAACGTATGGTTACTGTAAGAACAGGGTGTTCTGTTGAGGATGACCCCAAAGCCCATAACAGTGTGTGGATAATCTTACAGCCTTTTGTAGAAATGTAACCCCTAGATCTGTCTAAAAACCAGAAGTTCCATAGAAGCCAGATTGACCTAAATGCCAGAGTAACGTGTAACAGTGAGGGCACTGGGTTAGTAATGGCTGCTGTCCTACACTTCTTCATGGACAGCTGTGCACTGATGTTGGCATAGCGTTCAGGTGACAGAAGGGTTCAATCACAGAGACTTTGCTCCTAATGGCCTGAGGCAGATATTTGAGCCTGGCTTCAAAACAGTTTTGTTCTGTTTTCATGCAAAATATGTTAATAGCTTTCGTTAATCCCTTTGTGAATTGAAAAACAGTATTATGTTTATTAATACATTGTAATATTTGCTTTTTTAAGTTTAAAGTAGAATTGACACAACGTTAACCACAATAACGTAAAGCCTTTTAATTGAAATTTTCAAAGGACACATTTAGTATGCAATATTGGGTACAATATACAGAACAGTAGGATTGCGAGATTGAGAATCTTGGACAGAAAGGGGTGATTTCTGGGTGATTCATCCAAAGTTCAGAGATGAGGTGAAACTGTGTGTGTGTGTGTGTGTGTGTGTGTGTGTGTGTGTGTGGTGTGTGTGTGTGTGTGTGTGTGCATGTGTGTGTGTGTGTGCGTGTGTGTGTGTGTGTGTGCTAGATCAATCCTCTGCACCTGCCTGCCTGTCTGTGTGTGAGTGAGTGTGTCCTGTGGAAGTTCACACAGAGCGAAGTCCCATATTGAGACACAACACAATACTGACCCTTTAACCTGAACGGATTTCATTTGGGATGCGACGCTGTGTCTCTCTCTCCTGAAGGGGAAGGTCATTAGCAGCAGCACTGCCCCTCTCTATCACCTACCTCCCTCCCTCCATCCCTCTCTCCCCTCACTCACTCCTTGGCATTAATCCTTCGTGGTCAGAGATAGCTTGGGCTGTCGTGCCCCCCTCTTTCGTCCCAGTGAAACTGTGTGTGTGTGTGTGTGTGCTAGATCAATCCTCTGCACCTGCCTACCTGTCTGTGTGTGAGTGAGTGTGTCCTGTGGAAGTTCACACAGAGCGAAGTCCCATATTGAGACACAACACAATACTGACCGCTTCACCTGAACGGATTTCATTTGGGATGCGGAGCTGTGTCTCTCTCTCTCCTGAAGGGGAAGGTCATTAGCAGCAGCGCTGCCCCTCTCTATCACCTCCCTCCCTCCCTCCATCCCTCTCTCCCCTCACTCACTCCTTGGCATTAATCCTGTCGTGCCCCCCTTTTTCTTCCCTCACCACTAGGCCCATAGCAGGGAGATGACAGAGGGAGGAAGAAGGGATGGTGAAAGTGGGGTAGTAAGGAGATGGGAATAGATGAGAAAGGAGGAAGGAGGAAGAGAAGAGATAGAAGGAAAGATCGAGTGAGGGATAGAGTGAGGGATAAGAGGAAAAGACTGTTGTGTTCCCTGCCTGGCGACTAGGAGGTGACCCTGGATCTGATTGATTTTCTGTGGAACAGCTACACAACCATCCGCACAATGTTTCAGTGCTCAGTGCAGGTGCCACTGAGTAATGCTTTGTTATCGCTGCCTCACAAAACACGGCCCCCGTCATGAAATCCATCTTCCTTCTCCTTCTTTTTACCCCCACACACATTTCCCAGGACCTGAGTGACTGAAATGTGACCGTACATTACGCCACAATATAAAACCTCTAAACATCTTGTATTGTAAAACACTGTAACTTGTAGGACAAGCACTAGGTAATGCAATCAATTTCCAATTCCAGGAGAGAGACGGGAGAGAGAGAGAGAGAGAGAGAGAGAGAGAGAGAGAGAGAGAGAGAGAGACAGACAGACAGACAGACAGAGAGAGAGAGAGAGAGAGACAGAGAGAGAGAGAGAGAGAGAGAGAGAGAGAGAGGGAGAGAGAGAGAGAGAGACAGAGAGAGAGAGAGAGAGAGAGAGAGAGAGAGAGAGAGAGAGTGTGAGTGAGTGAGTGAGTGAGTGAGTGAGTGAGTGAGTGAGTGAGTGAGTGAGTGAGTGAGTGAGAGAAAAGACAGAGTGTATGGTTGTTGTGCCATATGGTGCTCCATCAGTTCTCACCAGCCTGTCAGGGAGTCAGGGAGTCAGTGTGGCAGTGTTGGGGCCCAGGCCCCCTGTGTAGTGGGCCCTGTCAATGAGAGGGGTCCTGGTGGGCCTGATTAATGCTCTCTCCACAGTGCTCCCAATGGGAGACCACTTCCAGCACACACTCCATCTCCAACCAACATACACGCTGCACAGTTCTGGGTCTGCGTGCCATAGCTACTGCCATCACTCTGTGACAGGCAGAAACCCACTGACAATGTCCCTGAACTGGGGATGGTGTGGTTATTGGCCAAGACAGGTAATGTCATGACAGTATGTATGTAAGGGTTTTGTGTGTGTGTGTGTGTGCGCGCGTGCGTGTGCGTGTGTGTGTGTGTGTGTGTGTGTGTGTGTGTGTGTGTGTGTGTGTGTGTGTGTGTGTGTGTGTGTGTGTGTGTGTGTGTGTGTGTGTGTGTGTGTGTGTGTGCGTGCGTGCGTGTGCGTGTGTGTGTGCTTCTATGTCTGGTGAGTGCAGCACGTAAATTATGTTTTTTAACTGTCTTTATTACGCAACACACACACAATTACACACAGACATCATAAACATGTACACACATAACATCATGGGCTCTGAAGGCTGGATGATAATGAGCCCAAACATCTGTGTTGTCTCACAACATCAGCCGATAAGGGCTCAAGCAGCAAGGCTAGCAGGGCCTGTTGGTCTGGTTGTTCTGTATGTGTGTGTGTGTGTGTGTGTGTGTGTGTGTTCTTGTCCTTTTTTATGAGTGTGCACGCTCATCAGCTGATCCCAGACAGGCATCCCGAAAAAGAGAGAGACATTGGGAAGGCCCATGATTGACTCGGGAGGAGACGTGGGCTGAGTGGGAACATGTTACTGTCATGTTGCACTGCATCATGAGAGAGAAAAGGGGGGATGGAGAAAAAGAGAATGTAGGGAAGGGAGGGAGAGAGAGAGAGTGAGAGAGGGGGAGGGAGGGAAGGAAGGAAGGAGAGAGAGAATGCTTGAGGGAAATAGTGCCATGGGAACAATTTAGATTTACCAGACTGAAATGAAGAAGTAGGATAAGGATCTGAAGGCAGAAAATATAGTTGTGAAGTGGAAATGCGTAGTCAGCAGATAAAGTAAGGATGGCTCTGGGTTACTAAAACGTGCGGTAGATTGGTGTACGTTTAACAATGGTTTATATGATATGATTTGTGTGAATCTGTATCATGGAACAGTAACAAATACAACTAAAATACAATAATGAACTATCAAAAAATCTTATTCAACCAGTCATGTAAGCCATGGTAGTCAAGCCAAGCTCTGAGCCATCTTTCAGCCTCACCTCTGCCCTCTGAGCTTCTGCTCATTCTGCTCTTCACTGAATCCTTCACTACCTTTCATGCTCTCTGAAACTATGCTAAAAGTCTGGCCTGTACTGTATACTCTAGGCCTCTTGGATTTTTTCTCGCCTGAGTAGCCCTCATTTCACGGCCAAAAATAAAATTAAACCCTCTAGTGTTCAGCGAAATAACAACACAATGCCAAATACAGGTAGCCTCGTCAAATAATGAACATCCAATCACATTAACTGTTACTCTCTCGCGGGAAACCTTCACTCTTGTACAGACATTTAGAAACTAAACATGGCAATTTGAAAAATAAGCCACAGGATTTTTTTGAGCGAGAATAAAGATGACTTTCGAGTAGTAAGACATGAATAAAAGCAACAGATACCATTAATAAGAAGGGGCTAGAAGCATCTTATATGGTGAGCTACCGAGTGGCTAGGACAGGCAAGCCCCATACTATTGTGGAGGACTTAATTCTTCCTGCTACTGCGGATATGGCTGGGACAATGCTGGGGGAAAAGGCCCAAAAAACTATACAGACAATGTCTTCATCAAACAACACTGTTTCACGACGCATCAGTGACATGGCAGAATATGTTTTGAAACAATTACTGCTTCGCAAACAAGCCAGTGAATTATATGCGTTACAGTTGGATGAGTCAACAGATGTGGCGAGCCTGGCACAGCTCCTGGTATACAATGCCTTGCGGAAGTATTCGGCCCCCTTGAACTTTGCGACCTTTTGCCACATTTCAGGCTTCAAACATAAAGATATAAAACTGTATTTTTTTGTAAAGAATCAACAACAAGTGGGACACAATCATGAAGTGGAACGACATTTATTGGATATTTCAAACTTTTTTAACAAATCAAAAACTGAAAAATTGGGTGTGCAAAATTATTCAGCCCCCTTAAGTTAATACTTTGTAGCGCCACCTTTTGCTGCGATTACAGCTGTAAGTCGCTTGGGGTATGTCTCTATCAGTTTTGCACATCGAGAGACTGAAATTTTTTCCCATTCCTCCTTGCAAAACAGCTCGAGCTCAGTGAGGTTGGATGGAGAGCATTTGTGAACAGCAGTTTTCAGTTCTTTCCACAGATTCTCAATTGTATTCAGGTCTGGACTTTGACTTGGCCATTCTAACACCTGGATATGTTTATTTTTGAAGCATTCCATTGTAGATTTTGCTTTATGTTTTGGATCATTGTCTTGTTGGAAGACAAATCTCCGTCCCAGTCTCAGGTCTTTTGCAGACTCCATCAGGTTTTCTTCCAGAATGGTCCTGTATTTGGCTCCATCCATCTTCCCATCAATTTAAACCATCTTCCCTGTCCCTGCTGAAGAAAAGCAGACCAAACCATGATGCTGCCACCACCATGTTTGACAGTGGGGATGGTGTGTTCAGGGTGATGAGCTGTTTTGCTTTTACGCCAAACATAACGTTTTGCATTGTTGCCAAAAAGTTCAATTTTGGTTTCATCTGACCAGAGCACCTTCTTCCACATGTTTGGTGTGTCTCCCAGGTGGCTTGTGGCAAACTTTAAACAACACTTTTTATGGATATCTTTAAGAAATGGCTTTCTTCTTGCCACTCTTCCATAAAGGCCAGATTTGTGCAATATACGACTGATTGTTGTCCTATGGACAGAGTCTCCCACCTCAGCTGTAGATCTCTGCAGTTCATCCAGAGTGATCATGGGCCTCTTGGCTGCATCTCTGATCAGTCTTCTCCTTGTATGAGCTGAAAGTTTAGAGGGACGGCCAGGTCTTGGTAGATTTACAGTGGTCTGATACTCCTTCTGTAGAAAAGGCACATGGAGTTGGTGGAATACTCATTTAATTCATTGCCATTTACTCAGCTGGGCCAGGGGCGCTTTAATTAGGTCAGGTGGAAATGTCCGACAGATCTCAACTCCATAAAAGGAGGAAATTGCCATCGCCTGATCTCGCTGCTTTCTCTTCCTTAACTCCATCTGATCCAGAAGTTCTGTGCGTCCATGAATCCACATAAGTCCACCAACTATGTTACCTTTCATCTGAATTATCTGTGACCACGGGAGAGTGGGCCATTCAGTTATTGTTTATAGGTTTTACCGCGGAGCGCGGCTTGGAGCGCACGCTTCAAACATATTGTGTAATGTGAATTGTCAATGATCACGGCCCTACGGATCCTCATAGGCCAATTATGCAATCGATATGGTTCATATGTATTGAAATGAATTATATGTACACATGAAGACAATTGAAAGAGTGAAATGAGAAACGTCATTGTTTGCTAACTGATTGACTTTGATGGGGATTATAGTTTGCATAACCATTCACTGTTTGTATTCTTTCATGATTTATGATAAATAGTTACGAGCCTAAATGACTCGCGGATGATTACTATTGACTTAATGAACTGAACTGTTGACCTCCCTAACTTGTGTTAATAATGAATGATATGATTTGATCTTTGATTATGAATCTGATTGGATACATGTTATTTGTTCCTTTGTGATGCAGCACAGACTACTCAGTAAATATACCACTTTATGGTTAAAGGAATTCCTGCCTAAGTCTCATCCATTCCTCTGTCACCTGACACATGACCTGTTCACCTTCACTGTCAGTCATCCTACCTGTCCAGCTACTCACACAGATTCCACTAATCTTACACCTTCCATTTTAATATTATCGCTTGCACAGTGATCCTTGGAAAGTTTAAAGCTTGGGAAATCTTTTTGTATCCAAATCCAGCTTTAAACTTCTTCACAACAGTATCTCGGACCTGCCTGGTGTGTTCCTTGTTCTTCATGATGCTCTCTGCGCTTTTGATGGACCTCTGAGACTATCACAGTGCAGGTGCATTTATACGGAGACTTGATTACACACAGGTGGATTGTATTTATCATCATTAGTCATTTAGGTCAACATTGGATCATTCAGAGATCCTCACTGAACTTCTGGAGAGAGTTTGCTGCACTGAAAGTAAAGGGGCTGAATAATTTTGCACGCCCAATTCTTCAGTTTTTGATTTGTTAAAAAAGTTTGAAATATCCAATAAATGTCGTTCCACTTCATGATTGTGTCCCACTTGTTGATTCTTCACAAAAAAATACAGTTTTATATCTTTATGTTTGAAGCCTGAAATGTGGCAAAAGGTCGCAAAGTTCAAGGGGGCCGAATACTTTCGCAAGGCACTGTAATTATTTGTGCCCTGGTCCTATAAGAGCTCTTTGTCACTTCCCACGAGCCGAGTTGACACCTCACGTTCATTCTTATGTTTAATAAATGTATCGTATCGTGTGTGTGTGTGTGGCAGGCTTACAATGATGGCAAAAAGCAACATTTGAGAATGCGCTGACCCTGGTTCTAGAGGGGGTACGCAGTTGGAGGTTGAATGTTTGAAGGGGTACGGGACTATAAAAAGTTTGTGTTCCACTGATCTAGGCAGTGTGAAATTAGCCATGACTCTCAGAGATCTTTCTAACAAGGAGATAGTCAGAGAAAGGGTTGGGCTCGGTTCTCTAGGCACTGGCTACTGTGTGATGGGGATGTGAAGAGTAGATCAAGGTTTCTGGGTGTGCAGTTTTCCTTGTCGCTTTACACCAATTGATTTCAGACTTGAGTGACAGGCCAGGGGAAACAAGACCTCGGCCTGTTGCTGTCAGTTTCTGTGAATTGCTGCTTCAATTCCTCCCTCAATTACTCCCCCCTTTTGTTTCTCCTGCCATCATTCATTCTTACTCACCCATTTGTGCAATCACTCACTCACTCACTCACTCACTCACTCACTCACTCACTCACTCACTCTAGTGATGGGTCGTTCGCAAACGAGCTGTAGCGGAGCTTTGAGAAACTAGCGGGCCTGCTAGTGATAGTGGTGGAGCCAGCACCTCCACACGTGGAGATGTATCCACTCAGTTAAGTAGGCATATTTCGCGACCCACAACAACGCAGTCTTCTTTTGGACCAGTTTATGCCAATGTCTGTAGCAAAACAAAGCCAAATTGGTATTGCATTGGCTAAAATGATTGCCACCGATTTCCAGCCATTTTCGATCGTGGAGGACAGAGGTTTTAGAAATTATAGCAACAGTCTAAATCCAATGTACACAATTCCAAGCAGGAAAACCCTTTCAAAAACACTTATTCCACAGCTGTATGAGAGCACACAGGCTGCAGTGTGGGAAAGAGTCCAAAAAGCTACTGCAGTTTGCCTTACCACTGACTGCTGGACATCAAGGGTAACCACTTCTTACATGTTGGTTACATGTCACTTCATTGAAGATTTTCCGATATCTAGCTGTCTTCTGGACTGCTTTGAGTTCAGCGACAGACCCCTCAGAGAACTTGGCAGAGGAACTGTTGAGAGTGGCCAGAGAATGGCAAGTAGATGGAAAAGTGGTCTGTTGTGTTAGCGACAATGCAGCTAACATAACCAAAGCCACAAACATTTTTAAATGGACCCATCATCCATGTCTTGCCCACACAATCAACCTGATTGTAAGAGGTGCTCTGAAGGTGATGAATCCCACTGTGGACAAAGTGAAAGCAGCTGTGGAATACTCCCACAGGAGCACAGTAGGTGCTGAAAAACTAAAGTCTACACAACGCCAGATGGGGATCCCTGAGCTGAGGCCTAAACAAGACTGCACTACAAGGTGGAATTCAACATTTTACATGTTGATGCGGTTTCTTAAGTATACGGATGCCATCCTCTCTACCCTGGCCATTGTCAATGCACCTGTTAATGCTCTGACCCAAGAGGAATGGGAGGTGGTGGAGGAGGTGTGGAGAGTCCTGGAACCCAGTTATTACTACATCATTATTTAATCCAGTATTATATATGTATATGATAAGTAGATGAGAATGTAGTATCAGTAGACAAAACATGAACCTGAACTAATAAGTTACTGTTCTCTCTTTTCAGCTATGTGACAGCCTCAAAAATAATACTCCTGTGTAAGGGTCTGCGGCGAATCACAGCCAGCCGCCAGAGAGAAGCAAATGTAACCACAGGACATGTGACAGTGTTGATGGACACCCTATGTTCCTCAACGGACAGAAAGTTCCACAGAATGGAATATAATCGCTATCAGAAACTGCTGCACTTGAACCCAGGTTAAAGAAGTTAGCCTTCAGTGATGCCAGAGCGATTGATGAGGCTCTTCAAAGAATAACCTCAGCAGCAGGGAGGGACAGCCCCAGCAGTCAGCTGGCTCAGGCACCAGGGCAACAGGGCAACAGGAAGAAGAGGGATCAGATGGAGCAGAAGCACCAGCAGTAGTGCCACAAATGTCTGCTGTTTAGATGCTGTTTGATGAGAGAGTAACTGGGGATGCAGCACGAAGGAATCCCTCAGCAGATGTCATAATGCAGGTCTGATCCTATTTGGAGGAGCCCCTCCAAACTAAAGTCATGACAGGGAGACTCTGCATAGTGGCCACATTCGTTCCCTCTGAGAGGGTCTTCTCGAAAACGGGACAAATAATTACTGAGAGAAGAAACCGCATCAGCCCTCGAAAGGGAGGCAGCTTGCATTTCTGAATGCAAATCTCTCATAAAAGCAAAATATGGCCAGCATAGCTGTGTGCTGCTGGTTATAACATGGCAATAAAGAAGGGAGAGAAAAGGGGGACCAGTTTGATGTTTTAAGTGGGATGCTGCAGTTTTGCACATTATATTATTATGTTGTTCAGATTGTATTCGTTTTGAATTGTTACATTCATATGCATTTTGTTTATATACATAAAGAAAGTTATACTTTAAATGCACATGTGTGATAGCTTCCTTCTTTTTTTACATTTATTTCAATTTGTGGGAACTGCAGCATTCTTTTTCAGGGAGAGAGAGTGTGAGAGGGGCGACAGGTAGCCTAGTGGTTAGAGTGTTGGACTAGTTACCGAAAGGTTGCAAGATCAAATCCCCGAGCTGACAAGGTAAAAATCTGTTTTTCTGTCCCTGAACACTGCTCCTGGGCTGTCATTGAAAATAAGAATTTGTTCTTAACTGATGTTATGTTCTGTTAATTACTGATGTCCCCTTTAAGGGTGGCGCACCCTTGGTCATGCACAGTGTTGTTCAATGTTATTCTGGTACTAACTTGTTTGAGTAAACGTGAAGCTCCAGTTCAATTGCTTGTATTCAGAGTCTTTCTCATTATATACATAAGTACTAAGTGTTAAGACAGTACAATGGCGACGAGGATGATTACCTGCAGTGTGCATCACGAATACAGATGGAGCTCGTAGGAAGGGAGGACGATTTTGACCCTGTAGTACAACAGCTGGCAAGCAGTGACGACGAGGGGAGAGCTGACGAGAACGAGGTAGGCAGATCAAAGACCCGTGGAGCCGGGGGTAAAGAGAATGGCTATCATCGGGGAAATAGATGTGTTTGATGACACGCAAGAAAACTGGGCAACTTACATTGAACGACTGGAACAGTACTTCATTGCAAACGACATTGCTGATAACAAGAGAGCACCAGCGTTGTTGAGTGTAATGGGCCCAAATACGTACAGTTTGCTAAGAGATCTGACTGCCCCTCTGAAGCCCTCAAATAAAACATTCACAGAGATTGTGGAGATTTTGCAAAATCACCGATCACCTAAACCACTCCTCATCGCGGAAGGTTTTCGTTTCCACAAGAGAGATCAGAATGAGGGGGAGGGTGTTACTACGTACAGTGCCTTGCGAAAGTATTCGGCCCCCTTGAACTTTGCGACCTTTTGCCACATTTCAGGCTTCAAACATAAAGATATAAAACTATATTTTTTTGTGAAGAATCAACAACAAGTGGGACACAATCATGAAGTGGAACGACATTTATTGGATATTTAAAACTTTTTTAACAAATCAAAAACTGAAAAATTGGGCGTGCAAAATTATTCAGCCCCCTTAAGTTAATACTTTGTAGCGCCACCTTTTGCTGCGATTACAGCTGTAAGTCGCTTGGGGTATGTCTCTATCAGTTTTGCACATCGAGAGACTGACATTTTTTCCCATTCCTCCTTGCAAAACAGCTCGAGCTCAGTGAGGTTGGATGGAGAGCATTTGTGAACAGCAGTTTTCAGTTCTTTCCACAGATTCTCGATTGGATTCAGGTCTGGACTTTGACTTGGCCATTCTAACACCTGGAAATGTTTATTTTTGAACCATTCCATTGTAGATTTTGCTTTATGTTTTGGATCATTGTCTTGGTGGAAGACAAATCTCCGTCCCAGTCTCAGGTCTTTTGCAGACTCCATCAGGTCCATCATTCTTCCAGAATGGTCCTGTATTTGGCTCCATCCATCTTCCCATCAATTTTAACCATCTTCCCTGTCCCTGCTGAAGAAAAGCAGGCCCAAACCATGATGCTGCCACCACCATGTTTGACAGTGGGGATGGTGTGTTCAGCTGTGTTGCTTTTACGCCAAACAGAACGTTTTGCATTGTTCAATTTTGGTTTCATCTGACCAGAGCACCTTCTTCCACATGTTTGGTGTGTCTCCCAGGTGGCTGGGAGTGATTGTTGATTGTTGTCCTATGGACAGAGTCTCCCACCTCAGCTGTAGATCTCTGCAGTTCATCCAGAGTGATCATGGGCCTCTTGGCTGCATCTCTGATCAGTCTTCTCCTTGTATGAGCTGAAAGTTTAGAGGGACGGCCAGGTCTTGGTAGATTTGCAGTGGTCTGATACTCCTTCCATTTCAATATTATCGCTTGCACAGTGCTCCTTGGAATGTTTAAAGCTTGGGAAATCTTTTTGTATCCAAATTCAGCTTTAAACTTCTTCACAACAGTATCTCGGACCTGCCTGGTGTGTTCCTTGTTCTTCATGATGCTCTCTGCGCTTTTAACGGACCTCTGAGACTATCACAGTGCAGGTGCATTTATACGGAGACTTGATTACACACAGGTGGATTGTATTTATCATCATTAGTCATTTAGGTCAACATTGGATCATTCAGAGATCCTCACTGAACTTCTGGAGAGAGTTTGCTGCACTGAAAGTAAAGGGGCTGAATAATTTTGCATGCCCAATTCTTCAGTTTTTGATTTGTTAAAAAAGTTTGAAATATCCAATAAAGGTCGTTCCACTTCATGATTGTGTCCCACTTGTTGTTGATTCTTCACAAAAAAATACAGTTTTATATCTTTATGTTTGAAGCCTGAAATGTGGCAAAAGGTCGCAAAGTTCAAGGGGGCCGAATACTTTCGCAAGGCACTGTATGTAGCAGAGTTGAAGAAACTGTCTGAACATAGCCAGTTTGGAGAGAACCTAAATGACACATTAAGGGATAGATTTGTTTGTGGACTGAAACATGAACACATTCAAAAAATGTTTGCTCACAGAATCAGAGCTCACGTTTGCAAAGGCGGTTGAAATTGCTGGGGCTATGGAAATCGCGACTAAATATGTATTTGGGTTGCAAAGTAAAAGAAGTACTGACCTGTCACAAATTTCCCTGCACAGGTTTTCACGCAGCAGACAGCGTCCCCGTGTCGCCGAAAAATGCAACAGGTGTCACAGAGCAGAGGACTGCCGTTTCAAAGACGAAATTTGTCACAAATGCAGTAGAAGGGGGGCACATTCAAAGAGCATGCAAAGCAAAATTCAGTCACAAAAGGAAAACTGAGAAAATTAAAGGGTCTGTGAATGCACTAGCAGAGAACAGTGGCAGTGATTCAGATGAACGATTAATTGGTACAATGGAGTTAAACACAGTGACTTCTCCCAGCAGTAGCATAATATGGGTGGCACCAGATATCGAAGGCAAACCCCTCAAAATGGAGCTGGACACAGGATCTGCAGTGTCTATAATTTTCACTACCGTCTACAATGAGCACTTCAAGGCTATCAAGCTGAAGAACACAAATGTGTTGGTGAAGACCTACTCTGGACAGAGATTGAGCCCATTGGGGGCGTTGCAGGTCAGAGTGCGTTATGGGGGGCAAACACAGCAGTTACAGCTGTATGTGGTGCCTGGAACTGGCCCCCCATTATTTGGCAGGGAATGGCTTTAAAAAATAAAGCTGAACTGGTGTGACTTGAATATGCTCCACACGTTCCAGTCCAAAGAGAATGGTACAGACCAAACACTGGAACACTTGCAGAAGAAATACAACACAGTCTTCAGTGATCAGATGGGAACAGTAAAAGGCTTCACAGCAAAACTTGTACTAAGAGATGACGCAACCCCGAAATTCTGCAAAGCCAGATCTGTTCCATACTCCCTGAGACCAAAGGTGGAAGCGGAAATCGATCGCTTGCAGGATACAGGGGTCCTGATGAAAGTGGACAGAAGCGAATGGGCCACACCCATAGTTCCAATTGTGAAGAAAGACGGGTCTGTTAGAATGTGTGGGGACTTCAAGGTAACTGTGAATTCAATGTTGCATGTGGACCAACACCCCCTACCACGTCTGGATGACATCTTTGCTGCACTAGCTGGTGGGAAACACTTCAGTAAAATCGATCTGAAACAGGCTCACCTGCAGCTACCGGTTGAAGAGAGCTCCAAACAGTACCTGACAATAAACACACACAAAGGTCTATACAGGTATAACCGCCTGGTTTTTGGCATTGCATCAGCTCCAGCCATTTGGCAACAAACTATTGACCAGATTTTGCAAGGAATCCCAGGATCCCAGTGTATCCTGGATGACATGATCACAACAGGACGCACCGAAAAAGAGCACCTGGCTAACCTGGAAGAGGTCCTGAAAAGACTGAAAGAGTATGGTCTACAGGCAAACTTACAGAAGTGTGAGTTCTTCAAAGACAAGATTGTCTTCTGTGGACATGAAATTGACTGCATTGGATTGCACAAAACACAGGACAAAATCAAGGCAGTGGTACGACCACAAACGACCACAAAATATCACAGAAGTGAGATCTTTCACGGGACTGATCAATTACTACAGAAGATTCCTCCCAAACCTTTCAGCAGTACTCCAGCCTCTAAATCAGCTCCTGGAAAAGAATAGGACATGGCAGTGGACAGAGCAGTGTGAAAATGCATTTCTGGAGGCAAAACGGCTCATAACATCTGAACATGCCCTGATGCATCACGACCCTGAAATGCCAGTGAAGTTGGCTTGTGATGCGTCCCCTTATGGATTAGGGGCCGTCCTTTCACACACACTGAAAGATGGGTCAGAGAGGCCAGTTGCATTTGCGTCACGAACATTGAATGATGCAGAGAAAAACTACTCACAAATCGACAAAGAAGCACTGGCACTAGTGTGGGGCGTCAAGAAATTCCACGCATACCTATATGGCAAGCGTTTCACACTGGTTACAGATCACCAGCCGTTGCTTTCCATTTTCAGTCCAAAGAAAGGTATTCCGGCAATGACAGCAGCCAGGTTACAGCGATATGTGTACAAGAGAAAGACAAAGGAGGGTGGATGCAGTGGACATGTTCCATACCGCTCAGCTCGAGGCCCTACCGGTCACAAGCACAGTTATCAAACAGGAGACAAGGAAAGATGTGACCTTGTCAAAAGTGTACACCTACACCATGTCAGGATGGCCAGCTACTGGCAGAAAGGAGCTGACTCCGTATTTCCAGCGGAGAAACTAAATTACAACGCACCAAGGATGTTTGATGTGGGGAATGAGAGTCATGATACCCCAGAAATGCCAACATCTAGTCTTGCAGCAACTACATGAAGGTCATGTTGGAATTGTCAAAATGAAGCTGCTCACAAGGAGCCACTTCTGGTGGCCCGGTCTGGATCAACAGATAGAAAATATGGCGAAGAACTGTAGCGGATGTTTGGAAACCCTTCACAGGCCTGCTCCTGTCCCAGTCCACCCAGGGGAATGGCCCGCAGAGCCATGGCAGATAATTCATGTGGACTACGCTGGTCCCTTTGAAAAGCACATGTTTCTGGTTATAGTTGATGCCCATTCCAAATGGCCAGAGGTGTTTTGCACTGACTCCTCCACCTCCGCTCAGACGATAGAGTGTCTCAGAACAACGTTTGCACGCTTCGGTTTGCCACTGCAGCTGGTAAGTGACAAAGCGCAAGCTTTTGTAAGTGACGAGTTTAGAAGATTCATGTCAGTAAATGGAATCAAACACTCAACCTCAGCTCCCTACCACCCTGCCACAAATGGGCTGGTAGAACGCTTTGTGCAAACCCTAAAGCAAGGACTCCGTGCAGCAAAACGAGACGAAGGGACTTTGCAGGGGCTTTGCAAACAAAACTGGCCAAGTTCCTGGCCTCCTACCGAATCACCCCACATGCCACGACAAATGAAAGCCCAGCCGCACTGATGTTCGGGAGGCCTCTCCGCACACAGCTGGACATCATGAAGCCAAACAGGCGTAATGAAGTGCTGAACAAACAAGCCAAGATGCTCTCCGGTGGCTGGGAGTGCCATCTCCAAACAGGACAGGAAGTGATGGTGCGAGACTACAGAAGGGGAGGGAAATGGACAAGAAGGACTGTACATACACAAACAGGATCCAGAACTTACCAGGTTCAAGTGAGCCCAGACATAATGTGGCGGCATCACATTAACCAAATGCATTCCATGGAAAACAGCACAACAATCGAAAGAGAACAGGCACAGAGAGATCCTGAGAGTGACACACAGGGAACTGAAGAGGACGGGTGGGGGCAGTAAAGAGACCCCAGGCTGAAAGAAGGGAATGTGTTGATGAAGGTGCTGCTATAGCAGAAGCTATAATGGAACAAGCACACACTGAGGATGTTCAGGAGCCTCCAGACAATCCGAGGCGCTACCCAGAACGAAGGCACCGTCCACCAGACAGACTAGACTTATAAACAAACAAAAACGAACTGTTCAAGTTCAAATTAAAAGATGCAAAATAACTACAACAAGTTCTGGGAAATGTTTCAGTTGTGGTTTGGTAAAAGTAACTCTGATTGTAAAAGAGAAGGAATGTTATGTTCTGTTAATTACTGATGTCCCCTTTAAGGATGGAGCACCCTTGGTCATGCGCAGTGTTGTTTTATGTTATTCTGGTACTAACTCGTTTGAGTAAATGTGAAGCTCCAGTTCAATTGCTTGTATTCAGAGTCTTTCTTATTATATAAATAAGTACTAATTGTTAAGACACTACAGCTGACTTGCCTAGTTAAATAAAGGTAAAAAAAACAAACCAATGCATTTTTAAATACATTGTGGTTAAGGTAGAGTATGATTTTATGTAATAATTTAAGTAGAATTGTTTTAACACCAATCATAGTCAAACTATCGCTGTCGCATATTATCACATATTTTTTTTAAAGAGCCGTTTGGGAGCCAAAAGAGCCGTCTCTTTTTGGTGAGCTGAGCCGAACGAGCCGGCTCACTGTAAAGAGCTCACTCACTCACTCACTCACTCACTCACTCACTCACTCACTCACTCACTCACACTCACACACTCACTCACTCACTCACTCACTCACTCACAATACAGAGGAAGCATCTTGTCCCAAGTAAGCCACAATTAGAACACATGGCTGTGCCTTTTAGGAGTATCTCTATACCAATCTTCAACTTCAACACACCTCATTGAAACCCATTTAAAGCCTTGAATGGTTTCATAACTCCCAAATGAAGAAGCAATAGCATCGAGACAAGTCTAGGAAATGAGTTGCCTCTCTCCCAACTGCCACTAAGCTATGGAAAGGCAAACATATCACAAAGCTTACAGCGACCCTATACCTCGTCTAGGAGCAGCGCAAGGGTGCCCGGAAAGACTCTACATGCAGGACTGATGTGTTGCCATAGTGACTGTCTTTGCATTGAATCGGTGTAAAAGCTAGCGATTAGGTCGCTCCATGGGGCTGCATGCGATCTGCTTCGACGTAGATGGAACGTTTGAGCAGGCAAGACGTAGAGCTGTGTCTCATTCACTTCCGCCGTGTGAATTATGCACACAAGACATTAGACACATTAACAGAGCATTACACATCGGAAATTATTTGCATTAATGTCAATGGGTTCAGGTGTAGTCCCACTGAGATGAAAAGAGTTTGACGAGAGAAAGATGGAATAACCCCTGTGGTGCTGCTAGGAGGAGGAGGAAAGGTGGGGAGGTTTTTCATCTTGGCCGGTAGCCATTTTTGAAGATTAGTTGAGAAAGTGGGGACCTACTGTATATAACTCACTCTAAAATCAATGAAGTCCTCAGGTCGCTTATACTGCATGTTGTTCTCCGGTCCGTTGCAGGTTTGAAGATGGTGTCAACACACACTAAAAGAACAGACAAACATCCGTCTATTTTGCTTGCGCTCCGTAGCAGCCCCCCCCCCCCCCCCCGCCCACACACAGACACACATCCATGCATACACAAATAGATGCATAGCCACACAAATACACACATACAGACAAACTCTCTCTCTCTCTCTCTCTCTCCCTCTCTCGCTCTCTCTCTCTCTCTCTCTCTCTCTCTCTCTCTCTCTCTCTCACACACTTCACAAGACCTACTGCAGTTCATGGCATGATCTACAACCACAGAGGAGAGTGATAGAGATCACATTAATCTCAGTGTGAAGTAGACCTGCCAAATCCAGTGAGAATTGAGTGCCACACAGATGATGATAAAACTGAAAGACATTCCTTTACTATCCCAATGGCACAGAAAACATGGGGACGGCTGACAAGAAATATATTAAAGAAACTGCCCTTTTCAAAGCACATCTTCCGGCTCTCTCTCCATTTGTGAATCACCAGAAATGAACCTGCCCTCGTTTTGAAAGGGGGATGGGGATTCCTATTTGAACAGGCAGGCGCACTAAGGCTCAAGGGAGAGAGGGAGGGAGGGGAGACAGAGTGTGAGGGAGAGAGTGAGTGAGACCTAGAGACAGAGGAGAATGAAAGATAGCGAGGGGAGCAGAACAGAGGCATCCTCTCTCCATGTTTTTATTTTTTTATTTAACTAGGCAAGTCAGTTAAGAACAAATTCTTATATGACGACCTACTCAGGCCAAAGCCAACTGTGCGCCGCCCTATGGGACTCCCAATCACAGCTGGATGTGATACAGCCTGGAATCAAACCAGGGACGGTAGTGACACCTCTTGCACTGAGATGCAGTGACTTAGATGCTGCGCCACTCGGGAGCCATCTGCAGACTATGAAATCTTTATCAGGAACACAGAGACCGTTCCACCAATGGCAGCTAGCATATGCAGTGAGAGTCTGGGGGTTTCAAAGGCTACCCCTCTCTCCCCCGCCTCCCTTCATCCCTCCCTCCATTTCTCTCCCCTCTCCTCCGCCCCTGTCTGAATGTCAAATAGCTAATAAACGCAACAGGACTGGTTGTGTGTGCACGGGGGCTCACTGCGAACGCTCGTTCCAAATGGCCGACACACTCACAATTTGTCTGGATTTAGCAGCCAATCCATCTGGCTACTACACATACACTACATAACACCAGCCCCTCTCTGATCTCTGCTGTTTATTCTGCTAATGTTTTCAATGGAGGGAATATTCATCACCTCTTCTCTGACATTAGGCTAACGTATGTAGCTTAGATGTACTGTAAATAATGCACTGTAGGTTGATGGTGTATCTGATTGTTGCTTCAGGATGTGAATGTTATTTTTATGTGACTGATGTCCATCACCAGTCAGCTAGAAGATAGAACATGTACACCGAGGATGATGTTTGTCAGTATATCATATTGAAACTAATTAGAGAAGTACTAGACCATAGCAAATAAAGACCTCAGAATAGCTTCTATGCTATTTGCAATGCCATTTCGGACAAAATAAGGATTGGCATGTGTACACTTGATAATCTTTGAAATAGCATAGGCTCTTTGTTGTGTTACATCACTCATCAATTCAGTCTTCAGAACCAGAGTAAACTGAAAACTACAGCCGTTTGGTGTCTGGGAGAACCCTTGGATAACACCACAGCTGTTGAGTGAAGATGTCTTTAAGAAAGCTTGTGATTACATGTGAAATAATGCAGCCCTGGGCATTGATGGAGCAGGTGCAGGAGCAAGAGTGGGAGGAGTGGGTGGATTGGTGTGTGTGTGTGTGTCTGTCTGTCTGTCTGTGTGTGTGTGTATGTGTGTGTGTGTGTGTGACTGTGTTTTGAGCTAGCTGTGCTGAGAGGCTTAGAGAGGTGGTGGCACACATAGATCATTAATCAGGCTTGGCTGTGTGGTGGGGGCGGGCAGACCACAGTAGATCGCTAATGCATGCAAATGTATACCCGTTTTGGGGCAGGTTGAGCCAAGGACAAAGCCAAACCCACATTTTAGCTACTGTACAGCTTTTGGGGTGTAGGCCAATTCCCCAATACTCCAATATACACCAGTGCACCGCTGCCCCAGGTTGTTGTTGGAAATGTTGCATAAACTGGTTCACCAACTACTTCTCTGATAGAATTCAGTGTGTCACATTGGAGGGTCTGCTGTCCGGACCTCTGGTAGTCCCTATGGGGGTGCCACAGGGTTCAATTCTTGGACCGACTCTCTTCTCTGTATACATGAATGATGTCGCTCTTGCTGCTGGTGAGTCTCTGATCCACCTCTACGCAGACGACACCATTCTGTATACTTCTGGCCCTTCTTTGGACACTGTGTTAACAACCCTCCAGGCAAACTTCAATGCCATACAACACTCCTTCCGTGGCCTCCAACTGCTCTTAAATCCTGGTAAAACTAAATGCGTGCTCTTCAACCGATCGCTGCCCGCACCCGCCCGCACCCGCCCGCACCTGCCCACACCTGCCCGCCTGTCCAACATCACTACTCTGGACGGCTCTTACTTAGAATATGTGGACAACTACAAATACCTAGGTGTCTGGTTAGACTGTAAACTCTCCTTCCAGACCCACATCAAACATCTCCAATCCAAAGTTAAATCTAGAATTGGCTTCCTATTTCGCAACAAAGCATCCTTCACTCATGCTGCCAAACATACCCTTGTAAAACTGACCATCCTACCAATCCTCGACTTCGGCGATGTCATTTACAAAATAGCCTCCAATACCCTACTCAACAAATTGGATGCAGTCTATCACAGTGCCATCCGTCTTGTCACTAAAGCCTCATATACTACCCATCATTGCGACCTGTACGCTCTCGTTGGCTGGCCCTCACTTCATACTCGTCGCCAAACCCACTGGCTCCATGTCATCTACAAGACCCTGTTAGGTAAAGTCCCCCCTTATCTTAGCTCGCTGGTCACCATAGCATCACCCACCTGTAGCACGCGCTCCAGCAGGTATATCTCTCTGGTCACCCCCAAAACCAATTCTTTCTTTGGCCGCCTCTCCTTCCAGTTCTCTGCTGCCAATGACTGGAACAAACTACAAAACTCTCTGAAACTGGAAACACTTATCTCCCTCACTAGCTTTAAGCACCAGCTGTCACAGCACCTCACAGATTACTGCACCTGTACATAGCCCATCTATAATTTAGCCCAAACAACTACCTCTTTCCCTACTGTATTTATTTTATTTATTTATTTATTTATTTTGTTCCTTTGTATCCCCTTATTTTTATTTCTACTTTGCACTTTCTTTCACTGCAAATCTACCATTCCAGTGTTTTACTTGCTATATTGTATTTACTTTGACACCATGGCCTTTTTTGCTTTTACCTCCCTTATCTCACCTCGTATATAGACTTGTTTCTACTGTATTATTGACTGTATGTTTGTTTTACTCCATGTGTAACTCTGTGTCATTGTATGTGTCGAACTGCTTTGCTTTATCTTGGCCAGGTCGCAATTGTAAATGAGAACTTGTTCTCAACTTGCCTACCTGGTTAAATAAAGGTGAAATAAATAAAATAAAATAAATACATCTAGGCTACTACTCGGATGGAATGAAGGTAAATGGAACATTAATATGGAACAGTAAGTTGGAGCTGATCATCAGGTTGAGAAAAGCATCGGCTTCTTGATTTCCTCAGCAAGATCTCATAGTTTCCCTTTTAAATTCGACGTATTGCGGATGAACGTCTATTTTTTTTATCACTCAGCACTGTGGTTTGGGAAAGGCTGAAAACAAAATAATAAAAAACGACGCACTGTTTAAATCAACTATCAGAGCACAGAGGAAGGAAAATAAGTATTTGGTCACCGACAAACAAGCAAGATTTCTGGCTCTCACAGACCTGAAACTTCTTATTTAAGAGGCTCCTCTGTCCTCCACTCGTTACCTGTATTAATGGCACCTGTTTGAACTTGTTATCAGTATAAAAGACACCTGTCCACAACCTCAAACAGTCACACTCCAAACTCCACTATGGCCAAGACCAAAGAGCTGTCAAAGGACACCAGAAACAAAATTGTAGACCTGCACCAGGCTGGGAAGACTGAATCTGCAATAGGTAAGCAGCTTGGTTTAAAGAAATCAACTGTGGGAGCAATTATTAGGAAATGGAAGACGTACAAGACCACTGATAATCTCCCTCGATCTGGGGCACCATGCAAGATCTCCCCCTGTGGGGTCAAAATGATCACAAGAACGGTTAACAAAAATCCCAGAACCACACGGGGGGACCTAGTGAATTACCTGCAGAGAGCTGGGACCAAAGTAACAAAGCCTACCATCAGTAACACACTACGCCACCAGGGACTCAAATCCTGCAGTGCCAGACGTGTCCCCCTGCTTAAGCCAGTACATGTCCAGGCCCGTCTGAAGTTTGCTAGAGAGCATTTGGATGATCCAGAAGAAGATTGGGAGAATGTCATATGGTCAGATGAAACCAAAATATAACTTTTTGGTAAAAACTCAACTCGTCGTGTTTGGAGGACAAAGAATGCTGAGTTGCATCCAAAGAACACCATACCTACTGTGAAGCATGGGGTGGAAACATCATGCTTTGGGGCTGTTTTTCTGCAAAGCGACCAGGACGACTGATCCGTGTAAAGGAAAGAATGACTGGGGCCATGTAACGTGAGATGTTGAGTGAAAACCTCCTTCCATCAGCAAGGACATTGAAGATGAAACGTGGCTGGGTCTTTCAGCATGACAATGATCCCAAACACACCGCCCGGGAAACGAAGGAGTGGCTTCGTAAGAAGCATTTCAAGGTCCTGGAGTGGCCTAGCCAGTCTCCAGATCTCAACCCCATAGAAAATCTTTGGAGGGTGTTGAAAGTCCATGTTGCCCAGCAACAGCCCCAAAACATCACTGCTCTAGAGCAGCAACAGTGTGTGAAAACCTTGTGAAGACTTACAGAAAACGTTTGACCTCTGTCATTGCCAACAAAGGGTATATAACAAAGTATTGAGATAAACTTTTGTTATTGACCGAATACTTGTTTTCCACCATAGTTTGCAAATAAATTCATTAAAAATCCTACAATGCGATTTTCTGAAATGTTTTCTTCTAATTTTTTCTGTCATAGTTGAAGTGTACCTATGATGAAAATTATAGGCCTCTCTCTCTCTCTTTTTAAGTGGAAGAACTTGCACAATTGACGGCTGACTAAATACTTTTTTGCCCCACTGTAAATCGACGCTCTGGGGACATTTTCAAACGTACGAAATCGAAGTCTCCTTCTTGGGACATGGCTGGATTTCCTTTTTGACTGTAAGAGAAATAGGTGCAGGTCTATCGAGCAGGAGTGTCTTGTGTTTGAATAAGTTCTCCAAGCATGGGTTGTCGTTGGTCTTGTCAAACATCAGAAAGTCAACACCATCCATTGCCGTGTCATGTCATTCCTTCCGGGACATTCCTTCCGGGACATGTGAATGAGGGTGTCATTCCTCCCTTACATTGTAAAGGAGCATTGAAGGGTTGAAGGATTGTTCAAGCTTACTCAAGCAGCCAATTCAGGGAGTGAATTCCTTCTGGTTTTCTACATTTCAAGGTTGAGTCCTTCCCCACGTCCTATACCTCTGTGTGTGTGGGGGGGTGTGTGTATTTGCATGTGTGAATGCATGCATGTGTGTGTGTGTGTGTGCGTGTGTGCGTGTGTGCGTGTGTGCGTGCGTGCGTGCGTGCTTGCGTGCGTGCGTGCGTGTGTGTGTGTTTCAGGGGTGCAGCCCTCCAGATCAAGCCCAGAGCATGTAACTTGGGCCTTGACTTGGGCCCAAGCCAGGATTTCCCCCTGGAGACCCGAGGTCAAACACAAGGCTAAACAGCTGTTGTTGGCTCTTCGTAATGTTCTCAGTTTAGATTTTAGTATTTATTTAAAGGGCAATCTGAAGTTATTTTTCTTTTCTTTCTTTTTTATTTCAGCTTTATTTAGCTTGGCAAGTCAGTTAAGAACAAATTCTTATTTACAATGATGGCTTCTACATCAATGTGTTATAAATCAATGATATGTACTCATTGATTATTGATGAATATAACTTGTAAATGAGCTTAGTTCAACTGTTGTACTCCATCAGAACCCAAAATGTAAGGTTTGTAAAAATAAAATAAAAAGCAAATGTAAACAAACACTATATAGGCTCAAAACATGGTTAAACTATAATGTTGACATCATGAACGGTCAGTCCTTGAATCCATAGCTCTGTCTATGAATTTGAGAGTGGTTCAATTTATCCCTCAGCGTTTTATCGAAACAGGGGTGGGGAGAACGCTTTCTCAGTGTTTCAACTGCTTATTGCTCCTTAAAAGTGTTCAAGATTCTAATCTTGAATCAATTCGCTGAAAGAAATTATACTGTAAAAACATTTCTCTTTCCAACTTGTCTCAGGTTCATGAATTATATATTTTTTTCCTTCAAACTCTTAGTAATTTTAAAGCAAAAACTGTGAACAGTAATTGTTTTCTCCATTGTTTCGCATTTTTCGACATACATAGAAAGGAAATGATGAAAATAGCCCGAAGGTTTTCAGAGGTTGTAAATTACAAGCAAAATCAATGGCAAAGCTCTGGAAATCTATGCAAGCCTTGTGTTTGAAATCATTAAGCCAGAGCCTAACAAACAGATAAATCCAAATCTTTGTTGTATTTCATTTTCATGAATTAATGGTATTCCAAACATATCTCCCAGGCGAAGGACGGCGTTGCCATACAAATCAAGGTACAACAGAAGAAAATCAATTAGAGAGAGGGAAAATGATAGTTTTCTGTTGGTTGCGTGACTTTAAATTAGAAACCAAAGAGAACTTCTCCTCCACTCTGCTCATGAGGTGGTTAGGATTATGTTATTAAATCCCGGAGATTGCTTCGCTCCCATGTCCCCATCTGACATCTGACACACATCACCATCAAAGAGAACCTTAGCGTATTCACCCACACAAACACACACACAATGACAGCTGGCCTGGTCGGCCCCTCCCTCCCCTGCCTGCTTTGACCAATGGGAGGCGAGGATACTGAGAGGGCCATTACATAACACTTTGCCCCAAACCACAGAGAGTAACCGAGTGAAGGCGGATGCCCTGTGCCAATCGCCCTTCTTCTTCCATGAAATTCTATTCTTATGCACCTCCCAGGCAAAAATTAGCCTGACCTCAAAGATGGTGGAAATTCTCTGCTGTTAAAGAACTGCTCTATTTTACTATTCATTATTCCCCTACGTGGCATATTTCATTTTTGCCTCTCCCATAAGAAATTATTAGGCTGCCGAACATTGCTATGGTGTTTGTTGTGTGCGTGGCAATTTGCAGTGTGAAGCGAATGGGCCTAATGGCGTTCAAAAAAGAGGAGCCAGAGTGTGATTTCAACCAATGGAAATATATGCCATTTATTCGGGTTTGGTATTCACACGGAAATGAGCATCGCCTCAAATACAGTACAAGGCTGCCTGGCGTTCTTGTAAACACATACACTCAATTGGGCTCACAATAACGGCCTGAGCTGAACTGATGAAATCCTATCCTGGCATGACATCAAAACAATAGAACACAGGCTAATAAAGTAAGCTAGTCCCGCATTCCCTGCGTCAATTAAGAGGGAAATACAACTTCAAACATCATCATTCTCAGAACTTGACATAAAAAAAAAGAAACGTCACAGTGAACTGGGCCTATTTCCTCCATGATGGTTAAGACAACGCCATTAGGTTTGATTAGCTTCTCTCTCCCATTATGTAAGCCTCTTCAGTGGGACCAGTCAGTCCAGTAAGGACGGTGTCATCATCACAGCATGTAGCCTATCAGAGGAGAGAGAGAGAGAGAGAGAGAGAGAGAGGGAGAGAGAGAGCTGAGTCATACTCCTCTATGTCCACTGTCCATTTGACAATAAGATGGATGTCATTCATTCCTCAAACCCCTCTTTCCTCCCTCTCCCCACTCCCTACACTTAATATCTAATCAGAGCTCTGCCTCTTGTTAGGACCATTCAGAATGCCATTTGTCAAACACATCACCCAAGGTTTTACTGCAGTAGAAGCTGCTCAGAATGAACAATCCCTACAAAGAACTCTTGATCCAAACAGGACACCATGTACTGTATGTAGGATGTACTGAATTGATTGGTTCTGTCTGACACTGAGGATATGATGATCTTTAGGTTTACACAATTTTTGGTTTTTCTTTACAGTACACGCAAACTTGGAAATTGTGAAGTCGGTCGAAATCAAAAATAAATAGCCTAGGTGCAGTTCCTTTAGAAGTTGAAGAACGAAAAATAATAAAAGGTGAAGACAGAATGAAGAATAAATAAAAAATAATGATTGAACACTGTGCAATGAATAGTGAATGTAAAAAAAAACTGCCAAAGAAATAGAAAGGTCTTTAACAACATCAATACAACCTACTCTCCAATTTCTATCCTCGCCTTCTCCAGTCCCCAACTATAATCTGCTATACTGATAGAGTCCCAGTCATGTGTTTGTCTCTAAACCCTGTTCTGTTTTCTGAGACACAATCTATTGGGAATCACAAACACTGCAGTGTGCCCTCTGATGACGACAAAGCTTGAAATTCTCCGATCTCCCAAGTTTCCCAAACCGTCATGTCCTACTGCCTTATTGATTTACCTCGCTTTGTTTTGGTGTTCTTGTTTTTTTGATCCCCCCTTCGTCCCTGAAAGTCCTTGTTGCCAAGGCCAACAGAGCACTGACAGAATTCGAATGACCACATCACAACTGTTCCTCCTGACTTGTAATGGTATCTTTGAAGTGTACTGAGCAATTGACAAGTTGAGGACATCTAATGAACCATGATACTAGAGAACATCATTCTATCAAATGTATTCACACTCAAATAACAACGATAACACCCTATTGGCCCTGTCCGGGGGTATCGTAGGACGGGGCCATAGTGTATCCCTTTCTTTCTTTCTCTCTCTCGGAGGACCTGAGCCCTAGGACCATGCCTCAGGACTACCTGGCATGATGTTGTTCCCAGTCCACCTGGTCGTGCTGCTGTTACAGTTTCTACTGTTCTGCCTGCGGCTATGGAACCCTGACTTGTTCACGGGATGTGCTACCTGTCCCAGACCTGCTGTTTTCAACTCTCTAGAGACAGCAGAAGCGGTAGAGATATTCTGAATGATCGGCTATGAAAAGCCAACTGACATTTACACCTGAGGTGCAGACCTGTTGCACCCTCTTCAACCACTGTGATTATTATTATTTGACCCTGCTGGTCATCTATGAACATTTTAACTTCTTGGCCATGTTCTGTTATAATCTCCACCCGGCACAGCCAGAAGAGGACTGGCCACCCCTCATAGCCTGGTTCCTCTCTAGGTTTCTTCCTAGGTTCTGGCCCTACTAGGGAGTTTTCCTAGCCACCGTGCTTCTACACCTGCACTGCATTCTGTACAGCACTTTGTGACATCAGCTGATGGAAGAAGGGCTTTATATTTGATTGATTGATTGATTGATTGATTGATTGATTAATAAACAAAGGTCCAAATGGATTCCAAATATTGAATTCTTTGCCTATCTGTGCTTAACTAATCTCTGCCTATATCTGCCATTTTCAGGTTATAGCCAAAGGACCTCCCAATCCCAAGTAATGTCTCCACTCCAGTAGCCTATACCTCTGGGCCAATCATTCACCCAAGTGGACACTTTGATCCTTGTTGATCCTTTGGCAGTGCATTAGCTGCTCCAGGTCATTGGGATAAAGAGGAGACGTAAGCTTAAAAAATAACTCGCAGCTTTGACACAGCAGTGCTTTGGCCGCACTCTGTAATTACCAGCAGTGTAATCAGCAGCATCGTTAATTCCCCACCCCTGACAACTGCTGATGGCTCATTTGCAGGAAATGCACTGCTACAACTTCATAAGTAAATGGAACTGACATCCGTGCACATTCCTCATCTCACAGCTCACACTAGATCCCCTACAAATATATGTCGGTGGCCTATGTCGTCGCTGCGACATCTTCATGTGCGGAGAAATAACAGAGAATAGTTTTGCTAAGGAGAGAAAAGAGAAGGAAAGGACGAAAGAACCATGGCTTTTGGAAAAAGGCCACAATGCAATGCTCATCTCTTTTCCTCCCAAATGACCTTTTGCAAACTAGATATTATTGTAAAGTAATCATAACCCATTCTTCTTGTGTGGGGAGGGAGAGAATGAGGGATTCCTGCCAAGTCATCGATTAAGCAACAAACCGAACAGAAGCATTCCTGAGCACAGACATCCAGGCAAAGTAATTGAGGTGAGTGAGCCAGCGGAATTGGCCCAGATCAAATGGTCTCCTAATACGTTGTTTACTGCGTGATCAGACATTATGCATGGGAAAGGGACGGGCCTGCTCGTGCTCTGCCAACCGCTATGGCAGAACGATTACTAAAATAGAGCGAGTAGAGACCAGAGATCTCCATCTCTAAAAGCGGGGACCATTGAGCTTTGGTTAAAATGGAATGCATTAGCAAGTGGTGTGGCGAGAAACAAGAAATTCTCACCAACGCCCCAGACACAACATTGTGAAGAAAGCAGGTTAGGCTCTCCTAGTCCAAGTAATAGATATTTCAACAGCTGTATCTCAGCTTTTTATGACCACATTGACCTTCTTTGACATTCTTTGTCTTCTGTTTGGCTTACATGCCCATATGTATATATATATAAATATTTTTGGGTGAAAATAAGGTTATATTATTACTATAATAATAATAATAATTATTATTATTATTATCATATTAAGTCATATATTTTGTTCTTTATAAAGGAGTCATATTGAATCATTGTGTATGGCATCATTTTCTTTTATAAAGCACCCATATTGGGTTGTTACGCACGGTATTGTTTTCTAGATAAAAAAAATATATAATTTTGTTTAGATCCACAGCCAAGGGCATTCAGTACGAGTCACGTTTGATAATCATGATATTCTTATTACCACATGCAGTGAACTTTAAAAGGGGTCAGCACGGGCGCACGCGTTCCACTAGCGAGAGACAATTGAAACTGGGTCACCATGGAAACAGAAATATCACAGAGATGGTGCCCTTTCTCTGCACTTTACCAAACCATTTAACACATAAAAATCAACGATGGCAATCATTTTCCTAATTCAAATGTGACTTGGATACAATATAGGTATGCAAACACAAATAATGTTGGAATTACAAGCAAATCGTGAAGGTGAGGATTTAAGCCAGATGAATTTTATCCACCTGTTAACCCAAGAAGCTCCTTGAGTGACTGGAGATAATATTGCATAATTATCTTATGTTATGTAACTGAGCAAACTGTCAGCTACACTATTAGCATGTTAGCATGCACGTCAACTGAAAGACGGCAGCAATCTCTCTGTAGGTATTTATTTAATTTATGGAAAGCGGACTGAATGGAAGGCAAGACTGAGGCTAGACGCAGATGGAAGAGTCCATGCATTTACTGTATCTTAGAGAGAGGAATCTGAGCCAGTCCAGTGGAATAGTGAATATTCTCTGACCCAGCACACTTGGGGAGCACAATCTATCTCCAGCAGCATCTGTCTCTTTGTGCATCCGCTCTCTCTCTCAGAAATCCCATTCCACCTCGCAGCTCCCAGTCTCCCGTAGCAGGGGCACTGTAGTCATTAACCCACAGAGTGAAGACTGTTCCCCACCTCCAAATCCCTCAAGCCTCATTCCCCAAAAATGACTGAAAAGCAGCAGTAAGGAATATCAAATGGGCTCTGATACTTTAACGACAATACCCACGATGGTATGCAGTACATCATGCTACGCTAATAAATTGTTAATTCATTATTTGAAAGAAAATCTGAATTAGCTCCAATCTGTCACTGATATTCTTGGGCATCCATTGTTTGTCCAATAATTTATTTTACTTTTTTTTTTTAAACAAAGAAACCAACTGTTCAAAACATAACAAAATATGGCATTTGAGAATAATCAGGATTATCCAGCTATAAAGCCATTCTGACATTAGATTACATATCCAGATGAAGAGGAGAGCCGGCTGTCTGTCTGACTTTAAAAGAAAAGTTCCCATGGAGATAGATAAATGCAAATGCAGATGCAGAGGGTTGTGCTCACTCATCATGCCATGTCATTTAGGCTACGACAGGATACATGAGGAGGTATCCATCCCACAAACACAGTACCAGTCAAAAGTTTGGACACACCTACTCATTCAAGGGTCTTTCCCTATCTTTACTATTTTCTACATTGTAGAATAATAGTGATGACATCAAAACTATGAAATAACACATGGAATCATGTGGTAACCCAAAAAGTGTTAAACAAATCAAAATATATTTTAGATTCTGCAAAGTAGCCACCCTTTGCCTTGATGACAGCTTTGCACAATCTTGGCTTTCTCTCAACCAGCTTCATGAGGAATGCTTTTCCAACAGTCTTGAAGGAGTTCCCACATATGCTGTGGACTTGTTGGCTGCTTTTCCTTCACTCTGCAGTCCAACTCATTCCAAACCATCTCAATTGGGTTAGGGTCGGGTGATTGTGGAAGCCAGGTCATCTGATGCAGCACTCCATCACTCTCCTTCTTGGTCAAATAGCCCTTACACCGCCTGGAGGTGTGTCTCTTGTTGAAAAACAAATGATAGTCCAACGAAGCACAAACCAGATGGGATGGCGTATCACTACAGAATGCTGTGGTAGCCGTGCTGGTTAAGTGTGCCTTGAATTCTTAATAAATCACTGGCAGTGATTGGACAGATTTCCACCGGTCTAATTTCCATTGTTTGTGTCTCTAGGCCCAACCAAGTCTCTTCTTTTTACTGGTGTCCTTTAGGAGTGGTTTCTTTGCAGCAATTCAACCATGAAGCCCTGATTCATGCAGTCTCCTCTGAAAAGTTGATGATGACATGTGCCTGTTACCTGAACTCTGTGACGCATTTATTTGGTCTGCAATTTCTGAGGCTGGTAACTCTAATGAACTTATTCTCTGCAGCAGAGGTAACTCTGGGTCTTCCTTTCCTGTGGCGGTCTTCATGAGAGCCAGTTTCATCATAGCGCTTGATGGTTTTTGAGACTGCTCTTGAATAAACTTTCAACGTTCTTGAAATTTTCCGCATTGACTGACCTTCATGACTTAAAGTTGATGGACATGTTCTTTGCTTATTTGAGCGAGTCTTGGAATAATATGGGCTTGGTCTTTTACCAAATAGGGCTATCTTCTGTATACCCCCCCCCCCCCCCCCCCTTACCTTGTAACAACACAATTGGCTCAAACGTCTTAAAAAGGAATTAAATTCCACAAATTAACTTTTAACAAGGCGCACCTGTTAATTGAAATGCATTCCAGGTGACTACCTCGTGAAGCTGATTGAGAGAATGCCAAGAGCATGCAAAGCTGTCATCAAGGCAAAGGGTGGCTACTTTGAAGAATCTAAAATATATTTTGATTTGTTTAACACTTTTTTGGTTACTACATGATTAAATTTGTGTTATTTCATAGTTTTGATGTCTTCACTATTATTCTGCAATGTAAAACATAGTAAAAAAGAAAGAAAAACCCTTGAATGATTAGGTGTGTCCAAACTTTTGACTCGTACTGTATGTATATATATTCACACACACAGGGACACTCACACACATACTCACACACACCCACGAGGGCACGCATACACACGGTAGTCTCCTGAAGAAACACTACCCCTCCAGCGCCTGTAGCCGACTTATAAACAACACAGACACTTCTTAACTCTCATCACTCGCTTTTAGAACATGTCCATCAATACAAGTAAAGGGCTCTCCGTGCATCTATGTTTCTAGGGTGTCATTTATCTTAGTTTGAAGAAAAAATACATATCGTCCATAACACGACCAAAAACAAGAAAACAAAGTGGTTTGGATTGAAAAAAAAACAACAAACATATAAATGCCATAAAAGGTTCACACTTACTCCACCAACTTGGGAACTGAACGCCATTTCGTTGTAACCTGGAAAATGGGAGCCATTGGGGAAAAATGTAGTCTGTTGTTTGATCATTTCACATTGTAATTAAACGAACCGATTACCCTTTGAGTGCTATTCAACTGTCAAGGATTGCTAGGAGGATGGTCTCTTGGTGAGCAGTGAGCGTCCTCACAGGCAGCATAAACAGATAGCGTGCGACTAGATAATTAGTATGTCTCAGTCTGTTTCAGAGGTTTGTGATGCATGGTTTCAGATCCCTCATCCCTGCACGATTCAAAGTCTTACATCCCTTACGTCCGTGTCCAGGCATGGTGCAATTCAGAAGGACCGTAGGACCAGTTGCCCGTCTTTAATTCTGAGCCAATGATTCAGGCCCTGTTAAGTATTTAACATCAAACACATTAGAACAAAAACCACAGGACAATCCATTTGTCATGTCCGCCTACACAGGAATTTGTAATGGCCGTTCCAAAGGCCACTACAAAAGCACCAATCACTTTTAAGAGTCCTTTTATACCTCTTTTTTTTGTGTATAATTCATCCTATTTCTGACAAAATCTCTGTGGTTTGGGCAGTGGCGGATTCTATGACTAAATATGCATTCCAATCACAGCCATGGAGCCCAGTGACACACACACACACATGCATGTATGACTATGCAAGTACTTAAATCCATACAGACAGACAGATGACCATGAAGGATTCCAGCACTGTTTGGAGCTTTATCAGTTCCGGGGGACAAGTGCCCATCTGAAGGCCGTCGGAGAGCTGGTCAGCTGGGACAGGAAAGACAGGACTAGGGGACTGACACAATTACCACAATGCAGTACCACCTCCACCCTGCCAGCCTTCACACCACCCCAGATCCCACACCACTCACTCCAGCCTTCAGCCTCCCAGGCTCTCACTGGAGCTGGTAATTGATCACCACCGGGGATGAGCGAATATATAGAAATTAGAGTGTTTGTCTAACGGGTCAGGACAGTACCATTAATCTCTCTGGGATGATGTTCTGCATTGTAATGTCCTCATCAGTACGCTATGCCAGGCTCACCATTCCACATGGGTTATCAATTCTGCAGGCCCTGTGTGCTGCTGGTATGTGTGTATGTGTGTGTGTGTTTTGTATAACTATCCTTGTGGCTACCAGAAGTCCTCACAAGGATAGTAAAACAAGGAACATTTGGACAAGTGGGGACATTTTGCCGGTCCCCAAGAGAACAAATGCTAATTTATGTTTAGGGGTTAGGTTTAGGGTTACAATTAGGGTTACAATTAGGGTTAGGGATTACGGTTAGGTTTAGGGTTAGGAGTTACGGTTAGGTATAGTTTTAGGGTTAAGAGTTTGGCATTAAGGTTAGGCTTAGTGTTAGATTTAGAGTTAGGTGTTAGGGAAAATAGGAATCAATTATTTTGTCCCCACAAGGATAGCAATACAAAACTGTGTATCTGTTTGTGTGTATGTGTGTGGCATGCTGCTGGGGTGTCACAGGGAGAGGGGTGAGGTGGAGAGGAGAGGGGAGCGGGGGTGGAACAGGTCAAGTATTGTGGCATGGCAAAGGTCAATACTTTAGCTTGGCTGGTGCATCCTAATTAAATTACTAGAACTCCGCAGCATGGCATCGCACGTGAGCAAGCAGAGAGATATACAAACTCCCGCACCATCGTCGTACCATATGCCAATTAATTTGTGGCACGAGGTGAAACGTAGCACAGCGTGTCAGTTAGGGGAAACATGACTGATTTGGATGAGTTTCAATGCGTTTCATCTCACAAGAATAGGCTACAGTAAGCAGAGCAGGGGATGGGGGCATGTTCGAAATTAGCATAACTAGGCTGGCTGCCCATTGATCAAATACGAAGTCCAGTGCGTTAGTGTGTGTGGATTTCACGTTAGCCATTTTGATTTCAATAGTAGGGCCTAGCGTTTGTTCAATATCAACAACATAACATGTGTAGTCTATTTGTGGTCAACAGGTAAAGTATTTGCGACACAAACAGGGTTTAAAAAGGCATACGTTTTTTAATGCCCTCATGACCAAAGAGGTATAAATATTGTTACAGATACAAACCACATGCTTTTTAGAAGATCAGGCTATAATTCAAGATTGTCAAGAAACATCAGAAGGGTTCACCCAGGTCCTACTTGACACATCTCCTCTGATGATGTCATCTCTTGGTCAGTCCTTTTCCCACAGAGGAGTTAATATTGTACACGTGGCTGTCATTCTCTCCCTTAGCCTTGAAAACGTCAATGTAGCCAACTCCTTTGACTATTTCTCCCTCAGAACTGTGAAACAACATAGGGAAACTCACAAACATTGACGCACATCCAACGTATAGTGCAGAGTGCATTTCTTCATCTCCACTTCACATAGGCCTATCTAATTGAGGTTTTCAGTTCAAACAAGACTAGCTAATGAGCTTGGTTCACTGTGTGATGAGATGAATATTGAAAGACTATAAGCAAAGGAATAAGGTAAAAAAATATATTCAAAAATTCACTGAATAAGTATAGTTTGTGAAAAATAAAAGAATTATATATTTAATATAAGAATATAAATTGTGTATGGTGATGGAACAGGTATTTTACATGACAAAAGTTGTTAAATTAAATAATAAAGCTATGAGCAGTCGACCATAACAGAAGTAGAACGAATGCCATAGCAACAGCATGTCGCTGCAAAATGTTCATCCGAAGATAAAGGAACACACAAAAGCTAAACTAATTTCGAAAAACATCAATTCAAATCAGTTATCTCTGCTGCAGAAGATGAATTCATTAGAGTTACCAGCCTCAGAAATTGCAGCCCAAATAAATGCTTCACAGAGTTCAGGTAACAGACACATCTCAACATCAACTGTTGAGAGGAGACTGCGTGAATCAGGCCTTCAAGGTCGATTTGCTGCAAAGAATCCACCACTAAAGGACATCAATAATAAGAAGAGACTTGCTGGGGCCAAGAGACACGAGCAATGGACATCAGACTGGTGGAAATCTGTCCTTTGGTCTGATGAGTCCAAATTTGCGATTTTTGGTTCCAACCCCCATGTCTTTGTGAGACGCAGAGTAGGTAAAGGGATGATCTCCGCATGTGTGGTTCCCACCATGAAGCATTGAAGAGGAAGTGTGATGGTGTGGGTGTGCTTTGCTGGTGACACTGTCCTAATTTATTTAGAATTCAAGGCACATTTAACCAAAATCAAATCAAATGTTACTTGTCACGTGCACCGAATACAACAGGTATACAACAGAACATTAGCAGTGTAGAAGGGGGGGGGGCAATGAAAATAGTCTGAGTAGCCATCTGATTAGCTGTTCAGGAGTCTTACGGCTTGGGGGTAGAGGCTGTTGAGAAGCCTTTTGGACCTAGACTTGGCGCTCCAGTACCTCTTGCTATGCGGTAGCAGAGAGAACAGTCTATGACTTGGGTGGCTGGAGACTTTGACAATTTTTAGGGCCTTCCTCTGACACCGCCTGGTATAGAGGTCCTGGATGGCAGGAAGCTTGGCCCCGCTGATGTACTGGGCCATATGCACTACCCTCTGTAGTGAGCATGGCTACCACAGCATTCTGCAGCGATACGCTATCCCATCTGGTTTAGGCTTAGTGGTGCTATCATTTGTTTTTCATGTAATGGCTATTTGACCAAGAAGGAGAGTGATGGAGTGCTGCATCAGATGACCTGGCCTCCACAATCACCCGACTTCAACCCAATTGAGATGGTTTGGGATCAGCTGGATCGCAGAGTGTAGGTAATGCAGCCAACAAATGCTCAGCATATGTGGGAACTCCTTCAAGAAAAGCATTCCAGGTGAAGCAGGTTGAGATAAGGCCAAGAGTGTGCATAGCTGTTATCAAGGCAAAGGGTGGCAACTTTTTTGGGGTGGTTACTACATTATTCCATATGTGTTATATCATAGTTTTGATGTCTTCCCTATTATTCTAAAATGTAGAAAATAGTAAAAATAAAGAAAATCCCATAGTTTTGAGTAGGTGTGTTCAAACTTTTGACTGGTACCTTATATACAAAAGTATGTGGACCCCCCTTCAAATGAGTGGATTTGGCTAATTCAGCCACACCCGTTGCTGACAGATGTATAAAATTGATCACACAGCCATGCAATCTCCAAAGACAAACATTGGCAGTAGAATGGTCTTACTGAAGAGCTCAGTGACTTTCATAAGTAAGTTTGTCAAGTTTCTGCCCTGCTAGAGCTGCCCCAGTCAACTGTAAGTGTTGCTATTGTGAAGTGAAAACATCTAGGTGCAACAAGGGATCAGCCACGAAGTGGTAGGCCACATAAGCTCACAGAACAGGACCGCCGAGTGCTGAAACGCGTAGCTCGTAAAAATCACCTGTCCTCGGTTGCAACACTCAGTACTGAGTTCCAAACTGCATCTGGAAGCAACGTCAGCACAAGAACTGTATATCGGGAGCTTCATGAAATGTGTTTCCATGGCCGAGCAGCCTCACACAAGCCAAAGATCACCATGAGCAATGCCAAGTGTAAAGCTTGACGCCACTGGACTATGTAGCAGTGGAAACATTCTCTGGAGTGATGAATTACGCTTTGTCATTTGGCAGTCCGACGGAAGAATCGGGGTTTGGTGGATGCTAGGAGAATGCTACCTGCCCCAAGGCATAGTGTCAACTGTAAATTTTGGTGGAGGAGGAATAATGGTCTGGGGTTGTTTTTAATGGTTCAGACTAGGCCCCTGTGTTCCAGTGAGGGGAAATCTTAACGCTACATACAGCATACAATGGCATTCTAGATGATTCTGTGCTTCCAACTTTTTGGCAACAGTTTGGGGAAGGCCCTTTCCTGTTTCAGCATTACGATGCCCCGTGCACAAAGCAAGGTCCATACAGAAATGGTTTGTCGAGATTGGTGTGGAAGAACTTCACTGTCCTGCAAAGAGCCCTGACCTCAACCCTATTGAACACCTTTGGTATGAATTAGAACGTCGACTGTGAGCCAGGTCTAATCGCCAAATATCAGTGCCCGACCTTACTAATGCTCTTGTGGTAGAATGGAAGCAAGTCCCTGCAGTAATGTTCCAGCATCTAGTGGAAAGCCTTCCCAGAAGAGGGGAAGATTTTATAGCAGCAAAGGGGGGACCAACTCCATATTAATGTCATGATTTTGGAATGAGATGTTTGACGAGCAGGTGTCCACCTACTTTGTAGTATATCTAAAGGGTAGAGCTACCGCTTTCAAGGAGCGGACTCTCTCCCGGACCCTTATAAGAACTCTAGCTAAGCCCTCCGACAAAAGATCAAACAGGCAAAGCATCAAAACAGGACTAATATTGAATCGTACTACACCGGCTCCGACACTCGTCGGATGTGGCAGGGCTTGCAAACTATTACAGACTACAAGGGAAGCACAGCAGCAAGCTGCCCAGTGACACGAGCCTACCTGACAAGCTAAATTACTTCCATGCTTGCTTCAAGGCAAGCAACACTGAAACATGCAGGAGAGCATCAGCTGTTCCGGACGACTGTGTGATTACGCTCTCTGCATCCGATGTAAGACCTTTAAACAGGCCAACATTCACAAGGCCACAGGACCAGACAGATTACCAGGACGTGTACTCCGAGCATGCGCTGACCAACTAGAAAGTGTCTGTAATACCAACATTACAGACTGAGTCTGTAATACTAACATGTTTCAAGCAGACCACCATTGTCCCTCTGCCAAAGAACACTAAGGTAACCTGCCTAAATGACTACCGACCTGTAGCACTCACGTCTTTAGCCATGAAGTGCTTTGTAAGGGTGGTCATGGCTCACATTAACACCATTATCCCAGAAACCCTAGACCCACTCCAATTTGCATACCGGCCCAACATATCCACAGATGATACAATCTCTATTGCACTCCACCCTGCCCTTTCACACCTGGACAAAAGGAACACCTATGTGAGAATGCTATTCATTGACTACAGCTCAGCGTTCAACACCATAGTGCCCTCAAAGATCATCACTAAGCTAAGGACTCTGGGATTAAACACCTCCCTCTGCAACTGGATTCTGGACTTCCTGATGGGCTGCCCCCAGGTGGTAAGGGTAAATAACAACATATCTGCCACGCTGATCCTCAACACGGGGCCCCCTCAGGGGTGCGTGCTCAGTCTCCTCCTGTACTCCCTGTTCACCCATGACTGAATGGCCAGGCACGACTCCAACACCCTCATTAAGTTTGCCGACAACACAACAGTGGTAGGCCTGATTACCGACAACAATGAATGAGCCTATAGGGAGGAGGTCAGAGACCTGACCGTGTGGTGCAAACATAACAACCTCTCCCTCAACGTGATCAAGACAAACGAGATGATTAAAGACTACAGGAAAAGGGGCTGTAGAGGAGCAGGTTGAGAGCTTCAAGTTTCTTGGTGTCCACATCACCAACAAGCTATCATGGTCCAAACGCACCAAGACAAGAAGAGGGCACAACAAAGCCTATTCCCCCCAGGAGATTGAAAGGTTTTGGCATGGGTCCTCAGATCTTCAAAATGTTTGACAGCTGCACCATCGAGAGCAACCTGACTCGTTGTATCACCGCCTGGAATGGCAACTGCTCAGCATCCGACTGCAAGGTACTACATAGGGTAATGCGTATGGCCCAGTACATCAGCGGGGTCAAGCTTCCTGCCATCCAGGACCTCTATACCAGGCGGTGTCAGAGGAAGGCCATAAAAATTGTCAAAGACTCCAGCCACCCTAGTCATAGAAAGTTCTCTCTGCTACCGCACAACAAGCGATACCGGAACGCCAAGTCTAGGCTCCTCAACAGCTTCTACCCCAAGCCATAAGACTCCTGAACAGCTAATCAAATGGCTACTCAGACCGATTTTCATTGTCCACCCCCCTCTTCTACGCTGCTGCTACTCTCTGTTATTATCTATGCATGGTCACTTTAATAACTCTACCTACATGTACATATTACCTCAATTACCTCGACACCGGTTCCCCCGCACACTAACTCTGTACCGGTAACCCCTGTATATAGCCCCTCTATTGTTATTTACTGCTGCTCTTTAGTTATTTGTTATTATTATCTCTACTTTTCTTTAGGTATTTTCTTAAAACTGCATTCTAGGTTAAGGGCCTTGTAAGTAAGCATTTCACTGAAATCTCTACAACCGGTTGTGTTCGGCGCATGTGACAAATAACATTTGATTTGATTTTGGTTAAGTGTGCCTTGAATTCTAAATAAATCACGACAGTGTCACCAGCAAAGCACACCCACACCATCACACCTCCTCTTCCATGCTTCACGGTGGGAACCACACATGCAGAGATCATCCCTTCACCTACTCTGCATATCTCACAAAGACACGGGGGTTGGAACCAAAAATCACAAATTTGGACTCATCAGAACAAAGGACAGATTTCCATCGGTCTAATGTCCATTGCTCGTGTCTCTTGTCCCAAGCAAGTCTCTTCTTATTTTTGGTGTCCTTTAGTGGTGGTTTCTTTGAAGTAAATCGACCATAAAGGCCTGATTCACGCAGTCTCCTTTGAACAGTTGATGTTGAGATGTGTCTGTTACCTGAACTCTGTGAAGCATTTATTTGGGCTGCAATTTCTGAAGCTGGTAACTCTAATGAACTTATCCTCTGCAGCAGCGATAACTCTGGGTCTTCCTTTCCTGTGGCGGTCCTCATGAGAACCAGTTTCATCATTGTGCTTGATGGTTTTTACGACTGCACTTAGAAAAACTTTTAAAGTTCTTGAAATTTTCTGCATTGACTGACCTTCATGACTTAAAGTAGTGATGGAGTGTCGTTTCTCTTTGTTATTTGAGCTGTTCTTGGAATAATATGGACTTGGTATTTTACCAAATAGGGCTATCTTCTTTATACCACCCCTACCTTGTCACAACACAACTGATTGGCTCAAACATATTAAGAGGGAAAGGAATTCCACAAATTGTCTTTTAACAAGGCTCACCTCTTATTTGAAACACATTCCTGGTGACTACCTCATGAAGCTGATTGAGAGAATGCCAAGAGTGTGCAAAGCTGTCATCAAGGCAAAGGGTGGCTACTTTGAAGAATCTAAAATCTAAAATATATGTTGATTTCTTTAAACCTGTTTTGGTTACTACATGATTCCATTTGTGCTATTTCATAGTTTTGATGTATCCACTATTATTCTACAATGTAGAAAATAGTAAAACATAAAGAAAAAACCTTAAATGAGTAGGTGTGTCCAAACTTTTGCATGGTACGTATAGTGTAAATGTGTAACAAAACTATTCAAATCCCGTCTGAGAGTGAAAACGAGCGGCAAAACAAGGAATAATGCAGCAATTTAATTGGTCGACAGACGAATGAGGAAATGCTCCCATATCATCTGACTACGTCGTGCGTCACAGCAATCATCTGATCTGCACTGGAAGTAACATGGTTCCCATGCCCGAGCTCCCTAAAGTTCTAGCGATGCTGTTGGTGATGTTTGTTTCGCTCATTCCCTCCGCGGAGGCATTTGACGGAGGGGACGCCGTTGCACTTCTGCTCGGGGTTATCATATCGGTGGTGGGCGTTTGCGCGTGCATCGGCTGGTACACACGACAGAGAAATGGACAGTTCTGAGAAACCAAAACGGCTCGAGGAACTGGCTGCTGGCCTGTATCCGGAAATGTTTCTCCGCAGTCTACAGTATCTTGACTATCCTGGGTCATTTTTGACTGACAGAACAAGAGTCGTGTGCCTTATTTTGCTGAAATGTACGAAGTTGCCTGAATGAAGAAGACAAACAACGAACTACAAAACCAGGAATTTGAGAACAGGAACTGGGAGCATGCGCACTGTTGGATTTGCAGGACCAAATAACATACATGTACCTGTAGGTTACTGCCTATCACAATACGACCAAGGCCCTGAGACATGACACATTTTGGACAATACATAGTAGGCTATGTTACCATAATATGACAACATTTGATTTTGCTTGGACTTGAATATCTTCAGATACTGTACCTCTGAATAATGTATGTCCCTCCAAAGAGATTGTGATGATTATCTGTCCTTTCATTAAATATTGACATTGCCATGCCAGGTGAATTGCCATCTGTCAACTGTTACAAGCACAGTAGCTAAAGTGTGTTCTGTCAGAAGTGCTTTCACCGTTCTTATAGCTAACACTGTTAAAACATCTGCTTGATAGAGAATAAATACCTTTTGTTAATTGCATCATGGGCCCTTCATTTCACACATACATGTAAATGACCAGTGTCCTTTTCTATATTGCTCACAAAAGGGAATTTGTGGCCTTCTAATATTTAAACCATCAATGTCATGTCCTTAGCTTCTATGCTGTAAAACAATTGACAGTGTAAAGATTGAACACTAGTATTGAGTTTCTCCATACTAAACAACCTTCTCCATGGCTCAGGGGGTAAAGGAGAGATGCAGTGCAGTGTTTCAGTCTAGCACAAACACTGCTGCCAATTAAAATAATTAGACCACAGTCATTTGAAGCAGATGTGTTGGAGCTGAGCTGGAACAAAATCCTCGACACACTGCAGCTCTCCATGACCAGTTGGTGACCCCTGAACTAGACTATAGAAAAGCCTACACAACACTGTTCAAAAAATACCAACAATCCATAAACAATGAAAGATTTACAATATTTCAGCGGTTGCATGGATGTTGAAAGTCAATATTCTTTCACAATAGCCTGTGGCCTGTGGGTGTCGGGTATGACATCACTGTATTCTACTGACATAGCCTTGAAGTGAAAAGCACAACAATTACAACGGAGATGCTATTTGCATGCACACCAACACACATACTGTATGAAGTGCTTGTTAATTATACATATGAGAAGTCAGTCTAGCCTTAGGTGAACCATCACCTAGTTGAACCCCTCAGTTACTGTTACATATTAATTAATGACATGATACATGTAGCAATGTAATATAGCATTATCTAAAAACCACATTTTACATGTACTGGTATTGATTGTTGTTAATCCTTGCTTCTAAATTAGAGTTGGGTGTAGGCCTAGTGCACAGGAACGTGGCAGCTGCATATAGGATTAGTAGAATTGATAAGCTATATAGGTCGACTATAACCTAAACGCATATTATGCAGAAATGGGAATCTATTGCAATGAATCTCAGAATGAGTGATCCGGTCGCACTCTCTCCCACTGTAGGCTATAATGACTTACGAAGGTAACGAGAGGACTTGTGATGCTGCACCCACTGAGCAGATGTTGCCACGAGAGACTATAGTGCTGCAACAAGAGACAAGACACGTCTTGGATCACAAATAGGATCCGTGCGCATGCTCCGTCTGTTCCGTTTACTGTATATTCACTGTGGTAAAAGGGCAGGCAGGCAACAAACCAAGCTTTTTACAGCAAAGTGGCTTCTACAATGTAAATACGCTCCAGGGAAACCAAAAGGGATATCAACAGGTATGCTTTTAATTTATATCTTAGCAGTTATTTCGATTTTTATTCGCTTATTTTCTGTGGTTTTGGATTCCCTTCAATTCATAGCGGGTTCTTGGAAATTCTTCTGCCTAATGGACGTGCGGATTCGCTACACTGTAATGTTCAATCCAACAGTGAACGGTGAGAAATATATATTGTAATCGAATGAATTATAACCAAAATGCATGGGAACCGCTCGTATAACGCTCATCCGAAGAATATATAATGCTTTAAAGTGCATCTCTGCAATAATGACATAATTCGGAAAATAACCGTCACGAATAGCCTTTGTTTGATATATATTAAAATTTAAATAACCGAATATGCCATGTTTTTGCATAGCTGTCTAGTATTGAATTGTTTATTTAATTCGTGATTCATTTGCATCGAAATGCAGAATTGGATTTATCACCTCATTGTTATAAGCATCAATAAACCATTCATAGGGTATCAAATATAATTTCGACTAGACGGTGTTCTTTGTTAATATGCTCGTGAGATTCGATAGTCTATCGCCTAAAATCAAAGATGAGCTGGGAAATAGATAAAAGCCCAGGTCAATAAACCGCCTTAATCAGGTGAATAGTTTATTATAACGTCGGCCGTGTAATTCCAGTCAACTGTTAATCAGACAAAAACATGGATGCTTTTTATTCTGTATGCAATATCCGTTAATTTTCAACAAATCATGAAGACACAGGCAGAGTTTATTGTAAGCATCCCCTGGTCAGATCAATTCTGCAGGGTCTTTGGGTGTGATCAACAGCTTTCTTGCTGCATAATGTTAAACACGTTTTACGACATAATAAAACGACCAAACATCGAATGGAACCCTTTTGTTTACCCCCTTTCCTACCAGACATAAGATGATATGCATTTCCCCTTTAATAGTGACTTAAAACGTTGTCTTATCATAATATTTCTTGTATTTTCTATAATATTCTGTCATTTCTAAAAGGGTGGCCCATAAAATAAAGTATATTATTGTAACCAGGATTAATGCTTGTGTCTTATTAAGCTCATCTGTGGACTAACTATTCGAGCTAGGGCACTGCTCTGTACTGATTGCATACCATTATTAATGCAATGAGCAATTCAACTGAAAATGGAAAATAAAAGACAACGGCTAGGGGAAATTGTAGTTTATCATACACCCAGATACAGGCTAGAGGGTGCAATGCAATGTAAAAAAAGTATGAGTGAATCCTGATCAGTGACTGGTATTTTTCAGGTATTTTTAGGTGTGATGAGACAAAAGAACAAAGGATGCCGTAGAAGAGAGGCTGCTTACAAGCCGGGAATCTGCTTCAAAGCACAACAAATGGATCTATCGCCTCCCCCTGCCGCCTCTAGATAATGATACTTGGCTGAAGCTACTACATCTTTATGATCCCTCCTCCATCTATGGCGAACTATAGCCATGCAGGGGACCACAACATCTTGCAGAATGTCTCTCCTCTCGCCACGTTTCTTAAACTGACATCCCTGGGTTTTATCATTGGAGTCGGCGTCGTTGGCAACCTCCTGATCTCCATCCTACTGGTCAAAGACAAGAGCCTGCACCGCGCACCGTACTACTTCCTGCTGGACCTGTGCGCCTCGGACATTCTGCGCTCCGCCATCTGCTTCCCCTTTGTTTTCACCTCCGTCAAGAATGGTTCCACCTGGACGTACGGCACGCTTACCTGCAAAGTGATAGCCTTCCTGGGGGTGCTGTCCTGCTTTCACACAGCATTCATGCTCTTCTGTGTGAGTGTGACACGCTACCTGGCCATAGCCCACCACCGCTTCTACACCAAGAGGCTCACCTTCTGGACGTGTCTGGCAGTCATCTGCATGGTGTGGACGTTGTCGGTGGCCATGGCCTTTCCCCCGGTGCTGGACGTGGGGACGTACTCCTTCATAAGGGAGGAGGACCAGTGTACGTTCCAGCACCGCTCGTTTCGAGCCAACGACTCCCTGGGCTTCATGCTGCTCCTCGCCCTGATCCTTCTGGCCACACAGCTTGTCTACCTCAAGCTAATCTTCTTCGTTCATGACCGCCGGAAGATGAAACCAGTCCAGTTTGTGCCTGCCGTCAGCCAAAACTGGACCTTCCATGGCCCCGGGGCCAGCGGCCAAGCAGCGGCTAACTGGCTGGCGGGGTTCGGCAGGGGCCCCACCCCGCCTACCCTGCTGGGGATCAGGCAGAACAGCAATGCAGTGGGCCGGCGACGCCTGCTGGTGCTGGACGAGTTTAAGACTGAAAAGAGGATAAGTAGGATGTTCTTCATCATGACCTTCTTCTTTCTCACGCTCTGGGGCCCCTACCTAGTGGCCTGCTATTGGAGGGTGTTTGCCAGGGGCCCCGCGGTACCAGGGGGGTACTTGACCGCGGCGGTGTGGATGAGCTTCGCCCAGGCGGGAGTTAACCCTTTTATCTGCATCTTCTCCAACAGGGAGCTCCGGCGCTGCTTCAGCACCACTCTCCTTTACTGCAGAAAGTCCAGGTTACCTAGGGAACCCTACTGCGTTATATGAAGGCTTGGGTTGTTTTTTTCCTTCCACTCCTCCACTGATTGACATAAATTTGGGTTTTGTCCCATTGTACAGCTCTCTTTCTCTTCATCCTCCTGTTTCTCCTCCTACTCCTTCCCTCTCTTCTGAGGCAGAAGTTGGACTGTCAATCACTCCCTTGGTTCTGTGATTGAACATCATACATGGAGGTTGAAGGGAATGAATAAGCAGGTAGCTGAGAACCCTTCCTATGTTTATGTTCTAGTAAACAACTGCTGTGGAAAGTAATTTAGAAGCAGAGAAGAACAAAAAAATGGTGAAACTACAAAAACAAAGGACTGACCCCTTGCTTTGGATATTTTGAAGATAATTCAGTGAGGTAAAAGATTGCGGTGAAAAAAAACTGAAAACTAAGAAACCATTTCCTCTAAGGAGTCACTGGAATTGTTTTACATTTAAAAGTTGCACTAAAAAGAAGATGTAAAGATGCTTTTTTTGATCAACGGTTGCATTGCAAGGTGCAAGGACAACTTGGTTTTCCCTCTAACTAAACAATGAATGCTTTAATTTGCAAATGACACCCCATTCGTTGTATGTAAAGCAAAACAATGTTGGGTGACTAACTGTTGGAATACACCTTCACAAGAGGATTAAATTGGTTTTAATGTAAGTGATATCTTTTTTTATTTTGGGGGGTGAGGGGGGCAGGGGTGGGGGGCTTAATGAAGGGAATAATGATGTGTGGTTTTGAAGTTGCAACTTAAATCTATAAATGATTTCTTGTAGTTGTATGATCCATAAGTCCCTATTGTTTGGAGTAGTTATTTTTCAGAATCTGCTCACATTTGACAAAAAAACAAAAAAAAAACAGATTACATGGTGTTTGGATAAAAACTTGTTTTTTGAGAACAAACAAACCTTAAAAAAAGACAGTGAAGATATACTTAAATGTGTCACATCCATGTTACCTAAACACTGAAATATTGTTACAGTATTGCTGAAGCCACTCCAGGTGTTCTTGCCTTAATGGTTCTGATATTGTTCTGTTTTTCAGTTGTTGGGTTTTCTTATCCACTCCTGAAAAGTACTTTATTCTTTTCACATCAATGTCAAGTGCATGTTCATTTAAAAAAAAGCTGGTCCACTCTCATAAGCATCACAGGTCGTACACTCAGCAGAGTAGCCCATTTTATATTCTGCAATGGTTTGCAATGTACACCCCACAGAGTGCTCAGAGCACAGGGAGCGTGTGTGTGTGTGTGTGTGTGGGTGTGTGCGGACACGTGTGTGTGAATCTTCAGACAACTGTCACTTCAAGACCAGAGCCTTAGTATGAAATCTTGCACAATTTGTAAAAAGTGTTAAAGGAAAAAAACATTTCAGGCACACCGTCATGTTTATACTTTCCCTACATTTGCTCTCTACTGATTGTTTTCAATAACTTACGTTTTCTCTTGTGGCCATTTTAATATTTATTCTGTATTATTTTTCGTATATTATAGATAGATTGTGTGTAAGTATGTGAGTCTTTCATTTTGAAGTCCCGAATGTGAGTACAGTTTAAATTAGGATTGCATTTGCTGAAAGTTAACTGTGTAATCTGTTGCTTCAATTTTTGAAAATAAAATTTTACATTTTGCAAACTTGTTTTTTTCCTTTCACTGACAGAGATTTCATGTTCAATCTGGCCTTCATGTTTGACCAAGTCAAGAGATTTGATCACTGTTCAAAAATCCCAAACTTTAATCTGATGTTTTGTAACACTTGTTTAGATTTTTTTGATTCCATCCGATAATCTATGTTGTATCAAAAGAAATAGAAAACTATAAATCCTCTTCCCTAGGTACAGTTTCATAGTACTTCCCCAATACAGTGGGTATTATAACTATTCACCCCTCTTGGATTTCTTGTCACAAAGTGGGAATAAAATAGATTTAATTGTCATTTTTTTTGTAAATGATCTACACAAAATACTCTTTAAGGTCAAAATGGGGGAATAAAATCAAAGATTTCTTTAGAAATTGTGAAAAAATAAACACTAATATACCCTGATTAGATAAGTATTCACCCCCCTGAGTCAATACATGTCACAAACACCTTCACCACCGATTACGGCTGTGAGGCTTCTTGGGTTCGTCTCTAAGAGCATTGCACACCTGGATTGTACAATATTTTCCCATTATTATTTTCAAAATTCCTCAAGCTCTGTCAAGGTGTTTGGGGTCATGGCTAGACAGCAATTTTCAAGTTTTGCCAAAAATGTTCAAGCAGGTTTAAGTCAAAACTGTAACTTGGCCACTCAGGAACATTCATTGTCTTCTTGGTAATCAACTCCAGTGTAGATTTGGCCTTGTGTTGTAGGTTGTTGTCCTTATGAAAGGTGAATTCCTCTCCCAGTGTCTGGTGTAAAGCAGACTGAAGCAGGTTTTACTCTAGGATTTTGCCTGTACTTAGTTCCATGCCGTTTCTCTTTTTATCCTGAATTATTAACCAGTCTTTGCCGATGGCAAGCGCACCCATAACATGATGCAGCCACCACCATGCTTGTAAAAAGGGAGGCAGTTATTCAGTAATGTGTTGTGTTGGATTTGCCCTAAACATAAGGCTTTGCATTTAGGCCAAAAAGTGTATTCCTTTGCCATGTTTTCTTGCAGTATAACTTTAATGCCTTGTTGCATACATGATGCATTCTGTATATTGTATTCTTCTTTTCACTATGTCATTTATGTCATTATTGTGAAATAACTACAATGTTGCCATTGAACTCTGTAGCTGTTTTAAAATCCCCAATCAGGGGCGGACTGGGATCAGAAATCGTCCCTGGCATACCTAACACACCGATCCATTATTTTCCTCAATGACCCAACAACAGCCCATTTTAGTCCTTCAGGCCCCATTATTATCCAGATAATTATTATTTTATACAAAAACCCAAGTTAGACAGGTCCACTGGTCTAACAATAGACAAGCTTAGCGACTAGTCTGCCCCGATCACCAATGGCCTCATGGTGACATCCCTTAGTAGCTTCCTTCCTGTGCTGCAGCTCAGTTCAGAAGGAAGACTGTATCTTTGTTGTATCTGGGTGGTTTAATACATCATCCACAGCATAATTATTAACTTGACCAATGCTTAAAGAGATATTTCATGTTTGATTTGTTATTGTTCCCCATCTACCAATCACTGCCCTTCTTTATGACGCTTTTGAAAAGCTCCCTGGTCTTTGTAGTTTAATCTGTGCTTGGAATTCAATACTTGACTGAGGGACTTTACATACTGTATGTTGTATGTATGGGGGATAGAGGAAGGAGTAGTCATGAACAAATAATGTCAATCCCTATTATTTATTATGTGATTTGTTATGTCAAAATGTATTCCTGAACTAATTTAGGCTTGCCTAAACAAAGGGGGTGAATGCAACAACCATATTTCAGTTATTCAATTTGTATTAATTTCTAATTGCCAATCTGCTTCTCTTTTGTCTAGATGTATTGGTAGTGAATTGAGTTGTATGCTTTAATTGTGTTGAAGGCTTCCCATTCATTCACTGTTTTATCGTCTGCTTTTGTGGAACGTGTATTTAAGCATCTTCGTTTCTATGCCAGTCTCAAAGAATTATTAAATGACCTTAGCCCAGTTGCTTGCGAAAAACAAAAGACGATGCTGAAATCATGGAAAGCTTGCTTGTAAACAAGACAGCCAAATTGCGAAGGTGCAGTTGACCTGAAAATCTTTTTGAGGGCCTTTTTGCATAGCAAGGGTAAGCAACTAATTATGTCGGAGATGTCATTAGTGCACCCCAAAAGGTCTCTGTCAGTTACTATATGGGTCTTGCAATCTATTTGCATTTGTCAGTTTTCTCTGGATGCAATCATTACAGACCCTTTTATGTTGATAATGGGAGGTTGTCAGGAATAGATCGTGGCCAGAAATGACATCGGCCCTAGTTTGTATCTAACACTGTGTTTGTTTGCTTTCAGTGACAGCAGTCTTGTTTTGTTTAGTGTTTAATGAAATGTTATGACATTTTGACAGGAGTGAGAGGAGGACTAAAATGAGGAAAACCCAACCTTGTCTTGTATGGAGCTAGGATTGAAGTGGTTGCTCTGTGGCTGTGGGATTTTAACTGGGACATTTTGCATGCCTTAAATGCAGTGTATAATATACTATTAAACCATTTTGTAGCTCTGAGTCTCTAATTTTATCCAATGTAAAAAAAAAAATGTTTACAAAAAATTGCTACATAAGACCGATTTGAGCCGGTCAGTCACATTTAGCTATGGGCCAGGGATGACTGCAATGGTTATCACCTATCACATGATGTTAATTTTAGTAACATGCCGTTTGTGGTCATGAAAGTAATGGGACTATTTCATCACATTGTCTATTGGGTCTTCTTGAATTTGTTTTCTCCTTTCTGTAAAAGGACATTCATTGCCATTGACTGAACATCTACTATATGGTGGTGGTTTCACAAGAAACTGTGTAGCACAGAATACAAAGAATACTTTGGCCCAGGTATTTACCGCCAGTATAAAATATTACAATCAAACCTTTCTTTTATCCATGTATCACTGTGAATTTATATTTTACATTGAATGTTACTTTGAAAAGCATTTTCCCATTGATTTTGTTGATGGTGGAAAGGAATTTATCTCAGATCTGCGAACTTCTCTTGGGTCTACCCTTAAAAATGACAGTGATCTTCTAATGAAGAATCAAATTCTTTGTATATCTCAGTGGTATTAAGTATCATTTTCATGGACTGCCAATGGATATGAAAACATAGTCTCACCCAGATCCTCATTTGATAATCTGACTCTGTTAACTCTGACACATTTGCTTTTTGGTGGGGAATAATTCATTTGAGGCAGCCTTTTTTTGCAAACTTGAGTGTTAAAAAAAATAAAAATATGTAAGCCAGCTCTTAATTAAAGCTTGGTTAAAGGGTCTTTGCCGACAAGCGCTCGGAAATGGAAAGCTGCCATTGGACGACTCAGCCCTTGACAAGACAAACTACTCGGCGCAGGAAAGTGAAGGGAGAATACGGCTCTGCTTTTCATGACTCAACATATCACACACACAGCCGTGTGTGGCTCTGCTAGAAGCCAGATGTGCCATTGTGTTGTTCTTTGTGGCCTTTCTGTGTTACTGTACCCTCCCCAATGCATCACACAGGCCGTACAAAGCAGTAGGGAGCTAGGCCACTCGATTACCGGCCTGTTAGAAGACGCTATAAAGCACGACAGGGGCCTCAACGTCCCCGATTCCATCAGCCTCCTTTGTAAAATATCACATACATGTCTAAGAGTTATCGATGTTTCCAGGGATAGAGCTGCAGTAATTCTGTTTCTACCAGGGTCTAGCATCCAGAGGGTAATTATTTTCCTTTACCAGGAGGCACCCTATAGCCTACTGTCTTGTATGACTAATGTGTAAACTGCTAATCGATACTGTAAGTGAAGGATAATGTGGGGATCATTGCATCCTACTGTGTGTAATGTGTGTGTTATAAACACTGTGTGAAGGGGAAATAATGCATCGGTTTCACACCAGAGGCTTTGCCTGCCTTTCTAAAGATTAATGTAGGTTTAAAGTGTAAGGTCCTTTCTGCTCTTTATGTCCATTCATAATTCATTGTCATTTTTTTTTTTAAGCTACTATGGTATTAAACCAGCCGAGTTCAGCTGTTGTGATCTGATAACAAAACAGCTGGACTGATGCTGTTCAAATCCGTTTAGAGACATGCTGGCCCTAAAAATATGTGTGGTCAAATATAAATGTAGCATATTGTCTAATATGATGTATAATATGTGTAGCGGGGTGGTTGATGGAAAGGGAAATATGGTAGATGGAGATGCTGGAATGAAAGTGAGCTATAAAATACAAGATGATGATTATCATTCCCTAGGGGCCGGCCTTGAAAATGTGTTGCTGTATTTATCGCCTAACACGCTGATATCTATTATGGGGGACTCAGGCCTTTGAATACAAATGATCAAGCAGATGTTTTTTCCCAATAGATTTGCATGTGGGCGTGATGGATAGAGAAGATATCTGTCAATAATGACCAACTAAACACTCTTTATTTTCCCCAGGCCACCATGTCACCATGCTTCTGGCTTAAAGAAAGAATATCTCCGTTTTAAATGTCAACTGATTAAATTGTGGATGATGCTTCAAAGGTTTCGCCTTGCATATTTAAACAGCATTTTTCTCTCTCTAATGTGGGATTTAGAGGGGCACAAGGATATTTTTTTCAGGAGATACATTACACAAACTTGCAGGGGATTTAGGCTGGGCAGAATCACTCACTTCTCACCTGGTAAAGGCAGAGGATATTTTGACAGGCAGGAGGGCGACTTTATTTATTTATTCACCCACAGTATTTGTGTATCTGTCTATTTACTTGGCTTGTTATTTATTTACTTGCTGTGGTGGTGTGCAGACATGGACTTCAATGGCACCATGGGGAGGGATGCCACTGTCAGGGTGATTGATGGGTGTTCTCTGTCCTCCTCACCTGCAAGCTGGATTAGGGTGCCATGTATCAGTTTGGGGGGTGAGCTATGGTGCTATGGGGCTATGGGGCTATGGGGCTATGGAGACTGTGTATCAGTCTTGTCTTGTCCCAGCGGTCAAAACACGTTGAAATGACATCATTACAACCATTTTTTTTATCATGCCACCATTTCAACCAGTTGTGCCCCATTTTGTGGTGTTTTACCCACTGGCCACAGGGGATGGTCGGTGCAAACGTACTGTGTATACTCAGGCACAGTCAAGGGGAGGCTAGCTTGGTAGATCAATCTCGTGGTTCAGCCAATGTTGTGTTCCTTGTCGTAGGTTATGACATGTCAGCAAATGATAGAGGAGTTGACTAAAATACAAACAGATTTGGGACTAGGCTAGGGGTATGCAGAATATCATAGACCCTGAAGACTGAGGTTGTGGGTGGATATTGGTCAGAGAATGGTGGACAAGCCTATGCTGTCTTACCATGTTGTAAAGTTACATGCTGACTACACCGGCCATACGCATGCGTCCGTGTGCATGTTGATTTTGTCTATCCGTAGCAGACACGATCAGGTTAAAATATCAAAACCAATTATTAATCTATATTCATTTAGGGGCTGGTCGAAACACACATGAGACATTCATGGACATTTAGCTAGCTAGCTGTTCCTAGCTAGTTTGTCCTGGGAGATGAGCATTGGGTTGTTGTTTTATCTGACACGCATGTCGTCCTCTTTCTAGCTGGTTCTTTGTAGAATTTTGACCCGGAGTCATGCAAAATCTTGTGTTCCTCAACTCTGACGATTAATCCACAGATAAAAAGGGAAACCTAGTCCGTTTTTTGTTGCTTATCTTTAATTCATCTCTCCTCAGTTTGTCATTCAAGCATCCACGTGGGCTTGTATCTTCCTGATATCCAGTAAGGCCTGCAGAGCGTGGCACGTCTCAAATAGGACCCAAGTTCTTGTACTTTGGCGCCTGGCTACGCAGACACTCGTTCACACGTTCGAGCGGTGTGTGTGTGAAATGATTGAATAACATGTATGTGTAAAAAAAAATACTAAAGCCTGCGCAGGCAATGTGTCCGGTGAGGTTTGCATGTTAGAATGAGTGGAGAATGCTGGCTTAGCTTGGTTTAGGTATAATCCGCACAAGGATTACTTGCATCTTTCATGCTAGATTAAAGTCTCCCATGATACACATCGTGCTGTCCAAATCTTGATGGGGAAATCAATGGGTCTGATACAAAATGTCACCATCGTCATGCTCATTGTTATCGTAGTCATCCGTCATCATCGTCATCATCTTCACTGAATGTGTTTCTGACTCAGATCCTAATGATAGATCCTAATGCCTTGTCTTTTTTTCCCAATAGATTAAACATCCAGAGACCAGTGAGTCGTCTTTCTGTCTGTGTAGATTATCATCTTAACTGTAACTTGGGTTATGGAGATGAATTTAGTCTAGCACACAGTAGATGTGCTGGTGTGAAATGTGGAGAAATGTGGAAAATATCTAGTCAGCAGATGAAAAGGAATATTTAGGTCACATGAAAATTGAATGGGTATCCCTGATTGTGGGTTATATAGTGAAAGAAAACCTCCCTGCAAGCAACAAGTGTACGTGCTGTACGTGCTGTACGTGCTGTACGTGCTCCCTATTTCACTGTCGCTAACGTACTGAAAACATATCAAATCTGGAAGGAGATACATTACTACAGTTCAAGAACTACTGCAAACATTTGATCTAACTGTTTTGAAATATTTAGAGGTTTTCCCTGCCCATGGAGTATTATTGACTTTGGGGAAGGAGAAACATCATACTTCATAAAACCAGCTTTGCAGAGGGCATGTGACATGCTAAAAGCCCTAATATATGCATTACCGCGTCTATTTACAACATGTGAACCATTCATATTGCATAACAGGAGTTTATCTATTGGAAGGACAAATGTAATGTATTATAATATTAAAGAGATGCATGGTCCTGCATTTATGTATGTATTCACATGTAAACCTCAGTGAACGCAAATAATTGTTTTCTTTGCTTTGTGCAGGCGTATCTTTTGCATATAGGCCTCTATAGGGTGGGAGCCTTATATGAGAAAGCAATTCTATCCAGTTTGCTTCACTGTCTTGATTTTGATTTGGATCTATTGCTAATGTAATGTGATGTTTTTTAGAAGCTAGTACATTGTGGTGAAAATACGCATCCGTGTTTATACATGCTGTTTGATCCTGTTAATTCTGCATGTGTTGTCGTGAATCACTGGGATTTGGAGGGGTTTTAAATCTAGTTTCTTCTTGTTCAGCACATTCTGTTTCTCTCTCTCTGTCTCCTTTTGTTTTGGGAAATATCTCATTTTCGCGAGTCAGGCCTGTCACGCTCGGCTCGGGTCTAGGGCCCGGATCTATAGCTGCGAGCTGAGCTTGTCTCCCCATCCTCATCTACTCGTGAAATTAGTGGGAGCTTTCCTGCTTCCTCCTCAACTGACACTAACATTAAACAATTACCACCATGTGACTTCATCATAATTCGCCATAATTATAGCACACAACCTTTGTCATGCTAAAGGTGATTAGTGAATGGAAACTTGCTAGCTTGCATTGAGAGGTAAATGGGAGAATGTAGCTGTATATAGCTATGCTGATTAGTTGAGTTCCTTGGCAGGCCTGCCTGTGCTAAAGCAAGCGCTACTGTTTCTGTGTCTTCCAGCACATCCTCATTAGAATGTTTGAGTGTGCATGGAAATTAAACCAATCTCCCTGGATACGGATGAGCTGTCAGGATCAAACATCATGTGACTCGAACGACTGTGCTGATCATGTTGGATGATGTTTGGCGTGGAAGACAGCATTTGCAGGGCTTTCTTTCTTTGTCTTTCTGCCCAAACATATGCTGTACATGTGTGAACACAATCAATGGTGAACATTTTCATGAAATTGAGTTGAAATGACTCAAGTGAGCTAATATATACAGATGCCAACGTACTGTATATTTGTCATCTATCTATTACAAAAGAAGAGCTTTCGCAACTTGCCTTGTTGTCGTTGATGTTGACATTGAAGGATGACACCTACATTGATTCATTGTCATGCCACTCACGTTTCTATCACGTTTTGTTTTGTACCAGAATATGTGAAACCCTAGCCTCTGTGCGTGTTTTGTTCAGTCGTAGCAATTACATTATTTGAAAGTGTCGTAGCCTCTGTTATTAAAGTGTGTGGTTACTGAATGATTAATCTTTTTGGCTAATGAAAAAGATAACCTGCTGTAACGAATCAAACATTTTCTGCACTCTACTAAAAACCTTAATGAGGATTTGTGTAGTATTTGATGAGGAATAATCATGCCTAAGGCTAATGAATAGAGTTTTGTACAAGCAGTGTGTTCGTTGTTATGCAATATTCTGCAATTGTATTTTGAAGTGCTATTGTCCTATTTTGGAGCTACTGTTTCTGAATAGGGAGCTATGGCACAGCTGAGCATTGGTTCTCTTTTCAAAGCTGTTGAAATGATATATGAGGTTTTGTGCAGTTCTGTGCATCCTAGCTCTTTTTATCATTAGAAGCACTTCAGCAAATTGTGCACATCAATCTTTGGCATTGGATTTACGTGAGGGCAAAACATTCATTAGCCCTATGACTTTTCCGTTGGAGTTTGTACATTAGCCAAAATACCAGCTTGCAAATGCTCTTCACTTTATTTAGGAAATGTTTGATTTTACGGGCTATTCCGTGGTTGTAGGAAGTCAAGACTTGCTTTACATTATGGACCCGATACTGGATACTTATAGACATTTCTTGAAAAATATGTGTTTTGGCTTTGGATACAATGGATACCATGCTATCATCACTGATGCACCACTGAATGTTTGATAAGTACTGCATATCCTAAACTAATTCTGCCTATGCATTGGAAAACATAAACACGGGTGAAAACATGTTTGTTTATGAGTATGTTGGAGAGGAGGAGAGTGATACAGTCAGTCCTGCTGTCTGTAACACAATGTCCCCGGAGCTAAGCAGTAAGCACCAGGGCTATGATGAGTCATCCTGCCCATGGCTCCTCTATGCATGCAGTACAAACCACACAGTTGAGTTCTGAATCAACTGCATCCCAAATGCCACCCTATTCCATTCATAGTGCAATACTTTTGACCAGGGCCCATAGTGAATATACAGTATATAGGGATATACAAATACATTTTAGCCTATTGAAATGCAGTGCGGTGAGGGGGGGAGTCGTGTGAGACGATTAATATTGATTCCAGAACATGATCCCTTTAAGACCTATTGCTCTCTTATGGGATTGTGTTTCATGTATAGTTTTTCAGAGAAGAATCCATCGGAAGATTATACGCATTTACGCCACATGGTCTGCGAAGGTCAAAGCCATCAGAATGTATCTCAGAGTGTATTTTTGCTTCTCAAATATGCGTGTGCAACCTCTGGACTTTTGTTGGTCTCGCGTATCGCTTGAGTCAGTAGCTTTGTTCCAGGGCGTCAGTGTGCTACGTACATACCAAACGGCGCACTAGCTCTGGCCCAGGGTGCTATGTCAACCACTGTTGTTTTGTGCAGCTAGTACACACTACACTAGGTAGCACACACCAGCTACCTAGATAGTGCACACTAGTACACACTAGTTAGCAAGTACAACACTTGCTAGCTTAGTACACACTAGCTAGTACACACTAGCCTTATGGCTAACGAGACGTGGTGTGGTCACAAAAGCATACAGGATCTCAAGTCCTTCTGTTCACCTGATTTATAATTCCTCACAATCAAATGTCGACCGCATTATCTACCAAGGGAATTCTCTACGATTATAATCACAGCCGTATATATTCCCCCCCAAGCAGACACATCGATGGCTCTGAACGAACTTTATTTGACTCTTTGCAAACTGGAATCCATACATCCTGAGGCTGCATTCATTGTAGCTGGGGATTTTAACAAGGCTGATCTGAAAACAAGACTCCCTAAATTGTATCAGCATATCGATTGCGCAACCAGGGCTGGCAAAACCTTGGATCACTGCTATTCTAACTTCCGCGACGCATATAAGGCCCTGCCCCGCCCTCCTTTCGGAAAAGCTGACTACGACTCCATTTTGTTGATCCCTGCCTACAGACAGAAACTAAAACAAGAAGCTCCCACGCTGAGGTCTGTTCAACGCTGGTCCGATGAATCTGATTCCACACTCCAAGACTACTTCCATCACGTGGACTGGGATATGTTCCGTATTGCGTCAGACAACAACATTGACGAATACGCTGATTCGGTGTGCGAGTTCATTAGAACGTGCGTTGAAGATGTCGTTCCCATAGCAACGATTAAAACATTCCCAAACCAGAAACCGTGGATTGATGGCAGCATTCGCATGAAACTGAAAGCGCGAACCACTGCTTTTAATCAGGGCAAGGTGACCGAATACAAACAGTGTAGCTATTCCCTCTGCAAGGCAATCAAACAAGCTAAGCGTCAGTATAGAGACAAAGTAGAATCTCAATTCAACGGCTCAGACACAAGAGGTATGTGGCATTGTCTACAGTCAATCACGGATTACAAAAATAAAACCAGCCCCGTCACGGACCAGGATGTCCTGCTCCCAGGCAGACTAAATAACTTTTTTGCCTGCTTTGAGGACAATACAGTGCCACTGACACGGCCTGCAACCAAAACATGCGGCCTCTCCTTCACTGCAGCCGAGGTGAGTAAAACATTTAAACGTGTTAACCCTCGCAAGGCTGCAGGCCCAGACGGCATCCCCAGCCGCGCCCTCAGAGCATGCGCAGACCAGCTGGCTGGTGTGTTTACAGACATATTCAATCAATCCCTATCCCAGTCTGCTGTTCCCACATGCTTCAAGAGGGCCACCATTGTTCCTGTTCCCAAGAAAGCTAAGGTAACTGAGCTAAACGACTTCCGTCGTCATGAAGTGCTTTGAGAGTGCTTTGAGAGACTAGTCAAGGACCATGTCACCTCCACCCTACCTGACACCCTAGACCCACTCCAATTTGCTTACCGCCCAAATAGGTCCACAGACGATGCAATCTCAACCACACTGCACACTGCCCTAACCCATGTGGACAAGAGGAATACCTATGTGAGAATGCTGTTCATCGACTACAGCTCGGCATTTAACACCATAGTACCCTCCAAGCTCGTCATCAAGCTCGAGACCCTGGGTCTCGACCCCGCCCTGTGCAACTGGGTACTGGACTTCCTGACGGGCCGCCCCCAGGTGGTGAGGGTAGGCAACAACATCTCCACCCCGCTGATCCTCAACACTGGGGCCCCACAAGGGTGCGTTCTGAGCCCTCTCCTGTACTCCCTGATCACCCACGACTGCGTGGCCACGCACGCCTCCAATTCAATCATCAAAGTTTGCGGACGACACAACAGTGGTAGGCTTGATTACCAACAACGACGAGACGGCCTACAGGGAGGAGGTGAGGGCCCTCGGAGTGTGGTGTCAGGAAAATAACCTCACACTCAACGTCAACAAAACTAAGGAGATGATTGTGGACTTCAGGAAACAGCAGAGGGGACACCCCCCTATCCACATCGATGGAACAGTAGTGGAGAGGGTAGCAAGTTAAGTTCCTCGGCATACACATCACAGACAAACTGAATTGGTCCACCCACACAGACAGCATCGTGAAGAAGGCGCAGCAGCGCCTCTTCAACCTCAGGAGGCTGAAGAAATTCGGCTTGTCACCAAAAGCACTCACAAATTTCTACAGATGCACAATCGAGAGCATCCTGGCGGGCTGTATCACCGCCTTGTACGGCAACTGCTCCGCCCACAACCGTAAGGCTCTCCAGAGGGTAGTGAGGTCTGCACAACGCATCACCGGGGGCAAACTACCTGCCCTCCAGGACACCTACACCACCCAATGTTACAGGAAGGCCATAAAGAGCATCAAGGACAACAACCACCCGAGCCACTGCCTGTTCACCCCGCTATCATCCAGAAGGCGAGGTCAGTACAGGTGCATCAAAGCTGGGACCGAGAGTCTGAAAAACAGCTTCTATCTCAAGGCCATCAGACTGTTAAACAGCCACCACTAACATTGAGTGGCTGCTGCCAACACACTGACTCAACTCCAGCCACTTTAATAATGGGAATTGATGGGAAATGATGTAAAATATATCACTAGCCACTTTAAACAATGCTACCTAATATAATGTTTACATACCCTACATTATTCATCTCATATGCATACGTATATACTGTACTTGTAATGACGTTCGTCTGTACGAGAGGCGGACCAAAGCGCAGCGTGGTTGTTTTGATTCATGTTTTAATAAATAACTTCACATGAACAAACTAACAAAAACAAGAAATGTGAAACTGCAAAACAGTCCTATCCTGTGACAACAAACACAGTGACAGGAACAATCACCCACCAACACACAGTGAAACCCAGGCTACCTAAGTATGATTCTCAATCAGAGACAACTAATGACACCTGCCTCTGATTGAGAACCATACTAGGCCGAAAACATAGAAATGCCCCAAAACATAGAAAAACAAACATAGACTGCCCACCCAACTCACGCCCTGACCATACTAAATAAATACAAAACAACGGAAATAGAGGTCAGAACGTGACAGTACCCCCCCCAAAGGTGCGGACTCCGGCCGCAAAACCTTGACCTATAGGGGAGGGTCTGGGTGGGCGTCTGTCCGCGGTGGCGGCTCTGGCGCGGGACGCGGACCCCACTTCACCATTGTCTTAGTCCGCCTTATTGTCCGCCTCCGAGGCTTACTCACCATGCCCACCCCTCTCAATGACCCCACTGGACAGAGGGGCTGCTTGGGACAGAGGGGCAGCTCGGGACGGAGGTGAAGCAGCTGCTCGGGACAGAGGGACAACTGCTCGGGACAGAGGGACCGCTGCTCGGGACAGAGGGGCAGCTGCTCGGGACAGAGGGACAGCTGCTCGGGACAGAGGGACAGCTGCTCGGGACAGAGGGACAGCTGCTCGGGACAGAGGGACAGCTGCTCGGGACAGAGGGGCAGCTGCTCGGGACAGAGGGGCAGCTGCTCGGGACAGAGGGGCAGCGGCGCCTCTGGGCGGAGGGGCTCTGGCGGCCCCTGGCTGACTGGCGGCACTGGCGACCCCTGGCTGACGGGCGGCACTGGCGGCCCCTGGCTGACGGGTGGCACTGGCGGCTCCTGGCCGACGGGCGGCACTGGCGGCTCCTGGCAGACGGGCGGCACTGGTGGCGCTGGGCAGACGGGCGGCACTGGCGGCGCTGGGCAGACAGCGGCACTGGCGGCGCTGGGCAGACGGGCGGCGCTGGGCAGACGGGCGGCACTGGCGGCGCTGGGCAGACGGGCGGCACTGGCGGCGCTGGGCAGACGGGCGGCACAGGCGCTGGGCAGACGGGCGGCACTGGCGGCGCTGGGCAGACGGGCGGCACTGGCGGCGCTGGGCAGACGGGCGGCACTGGCGGTGCTGGGCAGACCGGCGGCACTGGCGGCTCCTGGCCGACGGGCGGCACTGGCGGCGCTGGGCAGACGGGCGGCACTGGCGGCGCTGGGCAGATGGGCGGCACTGGCGGCGCTGGGCAGACGGGCGGCACTGGCGGCGCTGGGCAGACGGGCGGCGCTGGGCAGACGGGCGGCGCTGGGCAGACGGGCGGCACTGGCGGCGCTGGGCAGACGGGCGGCACTGGCGGTGCTGGTTAGACGGGCGGCGCTGGGCAGACGGGCGGCGCTGGGCAGACGGGCGGCACTGGCGGCGCTGGGCAGACGGGCGGCACTGGCGGCGCTGGGCAGACGGGCGGCACTGGCGGTGCTGGGCAGACGGGCGGCACTGGCGGCGCTGGAGAGGAGGAAGGCTCTGGAAGCGCCGGACTGAGTAGCTCTCGTAGCGCTGAACAGGCGGGAGACTCCGGCAGCGCTGGACAGGAGGAAGGCTCTGGTAGCGCCGGAGAGGCGGGAGACTCCGGCAGCGCTGGAGAGGAGGGAGCCCCTGTAAGGATGGGCCGGAGAGACAGCTTGGTACGGGGGGCTGCCACCGGAGGGCTGGTGCGTGGAGGTGGTGACGGATAGACTGGGCCGTGCAGGCGCACTGGAGCTCTTGAGCACCGAGCCTGCCCAACCTTACCCGGTTGAATGGTCCCGGTCGCCCTGCCAGTGCGGCGAGGTGGAATAGCCCGCACTGGGCTATGCAGGCGAACCGGGGACACCGTGCGCAAGGCTGGTGCCATGTAAGCCGGCCCAAGGAGACGCACTGGAGACCAGATGCGTAGAGCCGGCTTCATGGCACTTGGCTCGATGCCCACTCTAGCCCGGCCGATACGCGGGCTGTGCACCCGCACTGGGGACACCATGCGCTCCACAGCATAACACGGTGCCTGCCCGGTCTCTCTAGCCCCCCGGTAACCACAGGAAGTTGGCTCAGGTCTCCTACCTGGCGTAGCCATACTCCCTGTGAGCCCCCCCCCCCCAAGACATTTTTGGGGCTGACTCTCGGGCTTCCATCCGCTCTGCCGTGCTAGTTCCTCATAATGCCGCCTCTCTGCTTTTGCTGCCTCCAGCTCGGCCTTGGGGCGGCAATATTCTCCTGGCTCTGCCCAGGGTCCTTTCCCGTCTAGAATCTCCTCCCAAGTCCATCTCTCCAAATAGTGCAGCCTCTCCCACTGCTGCTGCTGCTGCTCCTGCTGCTGCTTTTTCCGTTGCCCATTACCACGCCGCTTGGTTCTGTTGTGGTGGGTGATTCTGTAACGACGTTCGTCTGTACGAGAGGCGGACCAAAGCGCAGCGTGGTTGTTTTGATTCATGTTTTAATAAATAACTTCACATGAACAAACTAACAAAAACAAGAAATGTGAAACCGCAAAACAGTCCTATCCTGTGACAACAAACACAGTGACAGGAACAATCACCCACCAACACACAGTGAAACCCAGGCTACCTAAGTATGATTCTCAATCAGAGACAACTAATGACACCTGCCTCTGATTGAGAACCATACTAGGCCGAAAACATAGAAATGCCCCAAAACATAGAAAAACAAACATAGACTGCCCACCCAACTCACGCCCTGACCATACTAAATAAATACAAAACAACGGAAATAGAGGTCAGAACGTGACAGTACTCTATATCATCTACTGCATCTTTATGTAATACATGTATCACTAGCCACTTTAACTATGCCACTTTGTTTACATACTCATCTCATATGTATATACTGTATTCGATACCATCTACTGTATCTTGACTATGCCGCTCTGTACCATCACTCATTCATATCTTTATGTACATATTCTTTATCCCCTTACACTTGTGTGTATAAGACAGTAGTTTTGGAATTGTTAGTTAGATTACTTGTTGGTTATTACTGCATTGTCGGAACTAGAAGCACAAGCATTTCGCTACACTCGCATTAACATCTGCTAACCATGTGTATGTGACAAATAAAATTGGATTTGATTTGATTTGATTTGATTAGCTAGTACCTAGCTTCTAATTCTAAATGTAAGTTGACCCCCCTTGCTGTTGGTGGCGATAACGGACCATCCTCTCTGGCACTATTCCACATCCTGTCTCATCTGGTCCGTCTCACAGTGTCTGTAGCATGAGAAAGTATCTGCAGGAGCCGGACCATATTTGGTTTTTCCTGCAGTTCATACCACTGTAGGCTATGAATTCACAAAGCTACGTGCACAGTGCTGCATGGTGGCGCTGCAATATGGCTTGTCGTTTTTTTTATTTATTAACATGAATAACATGAATGTTACGTCCATAGAATTCAAGCTTCGTATACTTATTTTTCCCCCATTGTTTTTGGACTGTAGTGTTTAAATTATTCCTATTGAATTTATCACAAAACATTTATTATCATTATCGCAGACTCATTCATGATTCAGTATGTACTGTATACACATAGCAATGTCATGTTACACAATGTAAATGTTTGTGTGAGTCTTCCGCTTCCTCCTTGGCAGCTCAGTGTCAGCCCATGGTGTTCAAGCCTCCAACTCTTGTTTTATAACAGTGGATGTTTGTATCATGGCCATACCGAGCAGACAAGAGAGGGCCCAGTCCACAGGATATCCACTGTTCCATGAACATATGGATGTATGCACTGAATTAAGGAAAATAAAAGCCTTGGAAATGACATAACAGCAATTCTGAAGGTAGGTACTTGAGATACTGACAGTGTATTCAAAGTGCTGTGTTGAAATATCAAGTAGCAAAAAGAGTGAAGGTCAGGTTCATTATCAGGAGCAAGAAAGTAAAGAAAACTATAAAGAAGGAGGACAGGGTTTGGGGAATTTGGAGAAAGCATTTCCTCCTTCCTTCTCTAAACCGATTTCAGTCCTTAGGCCGCAACCCTAGAAGAAGAAGCAAAACGTAAAAAAAACAGATATGTTGTTGGGTTATTGTGGAAAGAAGCGGTGTTCATTGGCCTCCAGCCTCTGAGATTAGTTGTGCAGAACAGTAAGAGGAGTCAGCCATATCTGGGCCAGTGAGACCTCGGGATCCAGTGTTGTTCAAAACACACAGGCAGAGTCTTAAATGGCACCCTATTCCCCACATAGTGCATTACTTTTGACCAGGACCCTTAGGGCTTTGGTCAAAAGTAGTGCCCTATATATACACTCTTATAAGTAAAGGTGCCTGGAAGAACCTCTTGGGTTGCCACACCGGCAGAACCTTGCAAGTTGAAAAAGGTTCCTCGAGGAACCCCTCTGAAAAGGGTCTTCGAGGAACCCCTGTGTAAAGGTTTGAACCGGAACCTTTTTGTGATGGGAGCGATTCAATTTTGAATCTTTTTAATAATATATTGTAGAGGTGGCAGCCTATCAGATTGGAGGCATGGCTTATTGGAAGCGTGGCTTTCCAATAGTTATTTTTGGCCACCCGTTAACATAAATGTCATTGCTGTTCGTCGTGTTTAGTTTGTACACTGCAAATTGAAAATATTTCTTGAACATTTATGCATATTACATATTCTAATATAGTATTAATAATATTAATATTGCTAACTACATACAGTAATAAAGTCATAACTACTGATGATAAAATGAAGCTTCCTGAAGTGTTGAGCATTTCCAACCAATTGTGTCTAGAATAGGTTCATTACGCTAGGCATTGATCAACACACAGTGTACACTAGCTTCTGGTCAGATAATTCAGAACAGACAAATTATAGATGATGTCGCACACGCCATAGCGCGTGCACAGTGTATCCTTTTTGTCTTCTACCAAACCTATCAGGTAGTTGTTTGACGTAACGAAGCTCTGGACGTCATTGATCATGTGCTTCTAATAAAATGATACAAGCATCGGCATACTGTCCGAAATAAACTGCTTAGCTATTTTGACACAGAGCTCCGGTATCAAACGTAATATCACTTGTGGTCCCGTGTGGTTCAGTTGGCAGAGCATGGCACTTGCAACACTAGGGTTGTGGGTTTGATTCCCACAGGGGACCAGTACTCACAATTATGAAAATGTGGGCACTCACTGCTGAAAGTTGCTCTGGATAAGAGCATCTGCTCAAATGTAGATATAGTGGTAACAATTCCAATTTAGGGATTTAGTTGGGCTCTACAGGAATTCATACCCTACTGTTGATGTCATTAAAGCTATAAAACTGTCAGTGTTCAACCTTATAATGTGATGACAGAACACATGAATAAGAGTGACATTTACTCTAGCGGTTGGCCGAAAAAAGATTATACTTAAATCCACACCACTACTAAGCCACGCCTCCACTACAGGCTTTCTACAGGAATCCGTTGCTACATTGAACCATTTGATTTTATTAGGATCTCTTTTAGTCCTCATTTGGACTAATCTTCCAAGAGTCCATCTTCCAAGAACCATTAAAGGAAGAAGAAGAAACCCTGAATTAACCGAAGGTGCAAATATGAACCATTGACTAGAAATGGTTCCCTGATAAACTCCAGGGTTTCCTTAAGGATCTTCACGGTTCCTCGAGTCACCACTAGTTCTAAGAGTGTAGGGAATCGGGTGCCATTTGGGATGCACACACACTTGCTCTGAGGCCGTCCTCACTGCTGTCAGTCCTCCCCTCACTAACTGAGCCATCCATGGCTGAAAACAAAGGAGGGCGGCTGTGGCCCTGGCTCTGCATGCATGCAGCATCTCTTGGGTCAAGAGCAATCCATGGCCAAATTAGATCACGGATTCTGATTCACTCTAATTACTTCTACTTCTGTGAAACTTAAAGTGGCATCAGCAGTTTAAACAATAAAAAAGCGAACTCCCCAACCCTGTTTCGGTAAAAAGCTGAGGGACGGGGCTAGAAAAATGTACCCACCACTCTTACTCTCAAATTAATTTACACTGCTATGGATGCTAGGACTGGCCATCCATGATATCAACATGATAGTTTTAACCATGTTTTAAGGCAATATAGTGTATGTTTAAATTTACTTTGTTTACAAACCTTATGTTTCTAAAAACGTATGTTTTGTGTTCTGATGGGGTATGACAGTTGAACTAAATTCACGAGGCATTTATAAGTTATATTCTTCAAGAATCAATGGGTACATAGCATTAATTTATAAGTTCAAGGGGCAACTGCAGATTTCCCCTTTCAAGGCCCAGTGCAATAGAGTTTGGGATGTGTGCAGCCTTTAAGATCATAGAGCCAGGAGTTTTTCCTGGCCATGTGACCTGATTGAGATAGATACCCTATAATTTGGGCCTGGAGTTTTTCCTGGTCAGGTTATAGTACATGGTGAGGAAAAACTCCTGGTCCCTGCTTATCTCAGTCATTTTAATGTTAAGCCATGGAGTGACAGCTGTCCTCGGCCTCCTGAGGTGATATAGTGCTGTGCAACACATGTTAAAGGTCACGAACAGTCAAAACTATGTTTTTCATGAAATTGGATGATATTTGGATGAAACCAGAACAAAGTTTGATCATAAAGTTACCAGCCCCCTCACCCATGTCACACACTTGGATTCATTATTAAGGAAATAGAGTGACATCATCCTAACTCTCATTTTAATACACTAATGGAAACATGATATTATCTTACCTAATTTATATCAGTACCTGGTCACTGAAAGTAATTGCCTAACTCATTAAAGCAATTGAGTAGTGGTTACTCAAACATCTCCAACTGCCTGTAGAACTCAAATCATTGAAGTGGTACTCACTCAGATTTCAATCAGATTACTATTATTGAATGCTTTTGAGTATTCTTAACACATATTAGGTCATTGAGTAAATCTAACTTTATTTATCTGAGTTCTGCTAATCCAAAGTAGAGTTTTTACAAGTTATGATTATTTCATCTTACATTTATTAAGTAACTAGTTCTTACTTGATTCTATTATGTTTAACGTCTTTACTTAACATAATAAAGTAGTAGTCGACATTGCTATTTGAATAAAAAACACTTTATTTATCTGTGTTGTGCTGATATAGAATCATTACATTTTGGAAGTTATGAATACTTAAAGATGCATTACGCAGAAGTTGCTCTGCCATTTCCTGGTTACTAAAATTATTATAGTTTGTCTAATTTCAGTTTGTGACAAAACAAGCAAATATAGTGTAGAGAATCATTGTACCATCTAAAGAGCTGCGAAATATGTTTTCTATAACCAAAAATATTGTATTTTCAGCTGTTTGAAGCTGGTGTACAAAACCGAAAGTAAAAGATGCAAAAACGAAACTTGGAAAAAAATTATTAGAAAAAGCACACATAGAACAGATTTACCGCTTCTTAGACTTACGTTCAATGAGAATGACAGATCTATGACTCACATTTCTGTGAATTTTTGTCGGTCACCCCAAAAGTTACACAATGCAGCGTTAATAGTGCCAGGTGAATCTGTTTTTAGAGGAGTGTCGGTAGTTTATAAAAATGGACTTTATCATACTTTTACACAATGGTGCATGAATGTTTGAAGACAGAAAAGTATATTTCTAAAATAGTATTAAGCAGTTTGTTGTGCTATGAGGTGTAATTGATCATGATGAATGGATATCAAAACCGTCAAGCAAATTGACATTCAATAATGAGTCAAGCCATTTTCCACCATCAATATGGGAATGGATAACTGGCTCAAAGGATGTGTGTGGAGGTGAAGGAAGCCAGACTTGTATATTGGGCAAAGGAACAGAAGTTGGGTTTTGGAGAAACGCCATCAGTGCCTGCTCTGCAAGCAATGTAGCGGATGAAGGCGCAACAAGAGTGTGGTGAACGGCTAGATGTGGTTATAGACAGCGAGAAAGAAAAAGAAGAAGAGCCGAGTGTACTGGGAAGATGTGTGTTGAGGAAGAATGACGCCAGACATGATAAATACATTTTTTTGAGAAAGTGGACCCTTGCCTTTTGGCGCATCCATTTGTGGTTTCTGGTGGGTGAGAAAGGAGTTGGGTGCAGTTGAATCAGTGAAGGTAACATGTAGTGAACTTGTGATATTTGTTTGTGTTTCCCTTCACAGGGAGAAGGTGCTCCATGTCACGCAACCTGGGTTAAGATCTGTTTCTTGCTTTGCTCTTAGGAACAGAGCACCGTTAAAAGCAGGGTTTTCTGGGGCAGCGTGTAGAGGTGAAGCAATTGAAGTTGAAAATTCCTGGTGTTTGTGATGCCCACTGTTTGTTGCAAGACAGACCTGGTGGGGAGCATGATGAAACAGAGGAGTCACTGTCAGTTCTTTTGAGTTTTGAGTCAGTCTCTATTAGACAAAGTCTTGTTAGGATATATCAGTTAACCTGTTAGAGCATTTGTGCAGAATATTATTATTTTATTTTTTAACTAGGCAAGTCAATTTAGAACAAATTCTTGTTTACAATGATGGCCTACCCCAGACTAATTGTACACCGCCATATGGGACTCTCAATTACAGACAGATGTGATGCAGCCTGGATTTGAACCAGGTACTGCAGCGACACCTCTTGCACTGAGATGCAGTGTCTTAGACCACTGCTCCACTCGGGAGAACCCACTGTGCAGTTTCAGGTGCAACATTTATGGTGACGTTGCGGCAGTGTGTAGGAGGGGGATTCCATGATGTCGGAAATGTGAGAAGGTCATGGAACAGAATTCCCAATCTGGGCCTCATTCCATCATGACCACCTCATCCTAAACTCATTCATCCCCCTTACTCTCCCCTGTAACTATTCCCCAGGTCGTTGCTGTAAATTACCATGTGTTCTCAGTAAACTTACCAGGTAAAATAAAATACAAATATATATGTATAAAAACAAAACGGAGGATTGTGTGGTTTTGGTGGACAAGGTTGTGTGTGTCAACTGTTGGGGTGCTCATGTTGCTGAGGATGGGAAGAGCCCGGTGCAATAGAGGCAGGTGGAAGTGGCCAGAGTCAGAGTACTGCAGAAGGTGTCGTATGCTGAGGCAGTGAAGAAAGTAGAGGAGGATGATGGGTCAAGGGTGAGTACTTAGATTTGTGCAAGCGCAGAGGGATAGGGCAATGACTGATTTTATGCTTCAGTCAGGTTGGCTTCTTAGCGTTCATAGCAATGGTTATCAAATGTACCGCAGAAATGGAACCTATAAGTCATAGAGAATAGATGTTACGGTGGCAGCTGCAGAAAGGTATTTGGGTATATGAGATTTGACATCAGAAGAGTTACAGGGTGTGTTGAGAGGTGGTGATCCTGTCCTCCCAGGCCATTGGCATGGTGCAGGAGCAAATAGGAGCAAAGTAGTGGAATGGGGAGGTGGGGTTTTAATGAGTGTATGTGGCAGCTGCAGAGAAGTCCCTGGGTGTACGAGATTTTACTGCAGAAGAGTTAATGGTGTGGTGACCTTTATGTTTATGAAATAGTGGTATAAAGGTGTAGGGTTAGTAAGTGGTGCACTTTTTTCATTTTAGGAACAGGAATAATTAATAGAATTGAAAGTAGGCAGGCTGTGACTGGCCTCACACTTCAGTACAGAAGAAGACGAAGAAGGTCATGTGCACCACTCTTAATGACAGAGGCTAATGCAGTATCCTGTAATGCTTACAACTTACTAGAATGAGTAGCGTGTTCAACAATGCTTGCTAAGTCGTCAGATACCAAAAACAACGTTAAACATTAAGACATGACAACTGAACACTACTATTCAGAACTGCTTAACACTTGACAAAAATGTGTAATGAAGACTGAAGACGTTTGTATGTTTCCTACAAAGAAATATTCATGTTCAAGTAACTTCAATCCCGATAGTTCAGAATACATAATGCAATTTAGTGTCAAAAAGTTAATTAAAAAAAACGAAACAGTTAAGTATTTGCAACCATATGGGCGATGTCACTTTATTGCTTTAAGTATTGACATACTTTGGATTGGTTTACTCAGATGGTTATAGGCAGCGAGTTTACACCCCAAAAAATGTTGTTAGCAGAATGAATGAACTTTTACAGTGTACTCATATGATTACGTGCTCAAGTGGTTCTTCATCTGAAATTCCCCAATGTTAAGGTGACTGGATAGTACATGGATATTCTGAACCAAAAGGAAGGTCTCTGAATGCACATGTCTCCCAATCCTCCATTGCAAAGTTGTATAGCCTTCTGTATATAAATATCTCTATATATGGCTCTGCTCTATTGTGTACATTTCTGAGAGCCCTTAGAGAAAGCCCTTGCTTGAGTCCATGACACCGTGTTTGATCAATAATTACTTCAAGGAAGGGAGGAAGAAAGGATGCTGTTTTTAAGTATTCTAACCAGGTCTATGTCTCTGAATGTACACAGCCTCCTAGACAGTCCAATCTCCGACTGAAGTAAATCTGACGTTCCATAAACTCAGGTAACCTTCTGCGAAAACACAGACAATAATCTTACATAATCATACCTGCATTTTCCCAAAGAAAAATACCCCCTCCTGCTCATTAGAATGAACTTGTACATTTACTGGACGTACAAAGAGAAATGTCAGCTTAGGTTACGACTCCTCCGTGTCAAGCTGGGCTGTCAAAGCAACAGAGAGGAAAACGAGTGAGGAATAAGGGGCTTGTACGAGATGTGTGGAATGGATGGACGACAATGCAGGAGAAGTAAACGACATAAGGGGGAAATCGATTGAAGTAAATTTGTTTCTTCTCAAATGCGGAGGGATTTATTTTCGCTGGCTGCTTTCTCACAGAGAAACGTCGCTCCGTTTTGTTGTTTGAGATTATGCAGAGTGGTATTTCAATGGCTTGGCTGATTCATATAATACACATTGGTTGTAACAATAGGGTTTCAAAATGAAACTGTCAAACAGAGGCAATGTTGTCTATCGCCAATACTTTTCTCGCTTTTCTGACTGGTCTCATCTGGTTCTCTCTCTCTCTCGCTCTCTGTATTGTGAGGAGGGTTTTGATGGTGGAGGTGGTCTGTCTGTCTGTCTGTCTGTCTGTCTGTCTGTCTGTCTGTCTGTCTGTCTGTCTGTCTGTCTGTCTGTCTGTCTGTCTGTCTGCCTGCCTGCCTGCCTGTCTGTCTGTCTGTCTGTCTGTCTGTCTGTCTGTCTGTCTGTCTGTCTGTCTGTCTGTCTGTCTGTCTGTCTGTCTGTCTGTCTGTCTGCCTGCCTGCCTGTCTGTCTGTCTGTCTGTCTGTCTGTCTGTCTGTCTGTCTCTCTGTCTGTCTGTGTCCCCAAGGACTATTCTCTTTGACTTGGCCTTAGTTTCCCTCAGCTGTTGTTCTGTTGCTGTGGCTTACGTAAGGAGCCGCCAAGGAGCAGGCTGGCTATGTGAATGTTTCATCTGCCCTCTTCAGAAATCCGATTTGGCGGTTGTAGCAAACATAGAGCAGTTTCTTTGTTTGTTTTCGTTGCTATTCCTATGTAACATGATATTCTACTGTAAGTCTCTATGTTTGTGTTTTGGGGAGAAGACAATTCATGCATAAATCTATTATCATTTCAGGGCTATTGTAGCTAATGTTTGAGGCTGTACCTAGCACAGGAAGCTGCTGAGGGGAGAACGGCTCATAATAATGGCCGGAATGGAGCAAATGGAACGGCATCGAACACCTGGAAACCCTGTGTTTAATGTATTTGATACCGTTCCACTGATTCCGCTCCAGCCATTACCACGAGCCCGTCTTCCCCAATGAAGGTGCCACCAACCTCCTGTGGCATCTAGACTCATTTAAGGACCTGGCTAGTGGCATGTGTGATCCATCCATCCTCCATCGAGCTCCAGTATCCTGTAGGAAGCTGTTTGATTGCATTGAGCAGCCATCCTGCCATCCGGGTCCCACCCTGGCCTACCGTACACACAGGTTACAGTGTCCCCGTCTGCCTTATCTCACGCAGCGAGAGCTTTAGGGCCCTGTTTTCGCCAGGCCCTACTCAAGATAAAGCCTAAAATAGACTACTCTTGCTGACAGCACAGACGCTCTAGATAAGAGGGTTGTGTCTACAGCTCCACAGAGGTTGAGAAAGGAATAGAAAAATGTACAATATGGCAAAGAAATGCTGCTACATAGAGAACGCATCGATGTGGTTTATGGTCAATGCAGTTCTTTTGACCTCAGTTCATTCAATGGCTGGTCAGAAAATACCCAATTAAATGAAAGACCACAAGCATCTCAAGTGATGCCATTGATTTTTGTATTGACCCCAGAGCTTGAAGACACAGCCAATAGTTGATCTTACCTTACATGGCTTATCTCTGGTAACATCATTACCCCTTACCTTGTACACAGGTAGAACTGTCCGCGTAGCTGATTTTAAGCCAACGCCAGATGGCAACTGAAGGAGTGCAGTATCTGAACAAGGTTTCCCTCTGGCATGCAAACATAATCAATAGCTCCATGTCTTAGTAAATTAGATCATGTAGACAAGAGGCACTAGTCAGCAGAGTGGTCCTAAAGCAACCCCTTGCGTGGTTAGTCTACTCTCTATTAGTGCATTGCCAGAGGTAATTGAATTGGCCTGAACAAGCTTCGGGCCGTGCCCCCTTTCTCCCTGACAGCATATATTCAGCTTTGATTGCTTAATATACTCCTAAACTATAACATCTTGACCGTTAAATCCTTTTGAGTCATCTTATTCAAATATGCATCAATTTCATGTTTAATGTAGTGGGGTGATGTATGGAACATTGGAACATCGCCAGAGTTCTGTGATGTCACGCTACAGTAGCTGAATAAATAAGAACGCGCATTCTATTTCCCTCTTGTTATTTTGAGTAAATATACTAAAGTGGCAATAATCTGAAGCAAGCTAATTATCCTTCTCCAAGCCAATCAATGGCAAAGCATATTATTCAGCAGCAGAAAGAGAGAGAGAGAGAGAGAGAGAGAGAGATAGAGAGAGACAGAGAGAGAGAGAGAGAGACAGAGAGAGAGAGAGAGAGAGAGAGAGAGAGAGAGAGAGAGACAGAGAGAGAGAGAGAGAGAGACAGAGAGAGAGAGAGAGAGAGAGAGAGAGAGAGAGAGAGAGATAGAGAGAGACAGAGAGAGAGAGAGAGAGACAGAGAGAGAGAGAGAGACAGAGAGAGAGAGAGAGAGAGAGAGAGAGAGAGAGAGACAGAGAGAGAGAGAGAGAGAGAGAGAGAGAGAGAGAGAGCTCCCTGAATGTTAAAAACTGCACATCCCGGAGTAAAAAAAAAAAATAGACATTGCTGATGAAGTGATTCAGTGGCAGTGCCATCCTCTCAAATTGCTGCACACTGATATTAAGCATTCAAAGCGTCTGAACTAATTAGGACACCATTAGCAGCTTCTTTCTACATCATTATATCATCACTTCTGTACCAGGGCCCGTGAGGTCAGAAACTCACTCTATCATTTCCACCATTACTGAGGCTGTTCTATTGAAACACTCACATTTGCATATTTGTAAACCCCAGTGAGTGAAAATAACGGCTTGATATTTTGGTAACTTTAAAGTTTCACTGCAGCTTTGACTCATGCCATTCAAAACAACATAGATTTCATTTTGTATGTGTGAATTTGTCTGAGTATCTTCTGGCAAATAGGGTATGTTTTGTTTGTGCATCTTATTGCTGGGTGTGCACAGCTCAATGGCTTGTGTGTTTGGATGGAGTCAAGGATAGCTTTAGGGGACAAAGCAAGTTGATATTTTCTTATGTAAAACGTTTGAGGGTTTTTTAAAACCTTTGATTGTAAAGCATTGTTAGCTTGTTTGTCAGACTCGAGCATGCAAGCTACAAATGCATTGGAGCACTGTATTGTGTCACACAGCCACAATCGTCGGTTCATTCAGATTTTGAAGCTCCCTAGACCTGATCTGGCCAAAGCCTGTGTACTAGAAGCACATAGCCACTCCAGAGACATTACAATGAAAACATAACTGGCATTTCCTGTGATTCTGCCTAAAAAAAAAATATATATTCTTAAGGGAAGACAAAAACATCCAAAGGCCATAACACACATGTGATGCTCGCAAACAGCGATGACCTATTTGCTCAGCACGCAATCAAGGTAACCCAGGAAGAGGAAAAGAGAAGTACTGTATTGCACAATGTTACCTAAGTATATCATTAGTAGCAGTGCTTGTAGTGAACCATTTGCCCTTGTGTGAAATTAACCCTAGCCAAACGGTAGCTATATTATAGAACAGTGTTGGGTAATCTATGCAATGGCCTGTTTTATGACAAAGGGCAGCGTTTCTCCCCCTGTCTACTCTTCAAGAACAAGTACAGGCTCGGCAATCTGAATGCCATGCAGATAGTTCCACTGACATACTGCAGATGGAACATTTTGCTTTTTGCAATCACAGTATTCAAGAATCAAGTGTTGTTCAATAGTCATTGTCCATTGCACTCGCTGACCATTGAGGGTCTAAGAAATGCCTTGGAAATGCGCATGGTTAAAGACGTCAAAGGAAGAAGTGAGCGAGCGAGTGAACGGAAAGTACATTTGGTCACATTCCTGAAGTTGTTGACGGCATGGCAGCCTTCGAAATTATATGACAGAAACGCTGGCCGAGGACATCTCGCAGAGTGTCAAATAATGTTCCTTAAACTTCCTCCATCATCAGTGAGATCCTTCACAACCATTCCAGTCAGTTGGTTTAGTCCTTTTGATGGAAGACAAAATTGCTTGCTCGATACGATACAGTAACATAAAAAGTTGTGTTTCTCTTTCGCTGTCATGTTGTCGTGCAAAAACAGCCGATAGTTGATCGAGCTTTAATTCCAGGTGACGTGGCCGGTCATGGGGAAGAGATGGAGAGCTGGGAGAAAAAGACAGGGGATGGCAGCTCGGTCGGAGGAAGTGAGACGCTTGCTCCGTCTCTGTCGCCAGGGCACCATGGCTAACGCGAAGAGACTGCTGCCTCTATTATCTCCCTCTAAAACCCGTGGAAGCCTAGGGGACTGCCAGGCTAGATGGGTTTGGACCTTGTTGCATCATCAGAACGGCTTTTGATGAATTGGATTCATTTATTATGCAAATTGACCCAGTTGTTAGTTAGTTTGCCTCAAATCAATGAATAGTGAAAACTAAAGCTCTCGAGATGTACAGTTCTATACTTTTTGGACTAAATCCACCACAAAATCAGTATAGCGACTAAGGCCCCTGGCCATCTTTTCTGCTCTCAAAGCTGTCACGCCTAGTGTGGTCCCTACAGGAAGTCTTATCTCATCTGGCAATGATGTCGCCACTTCTTCCACGAATCCAATGCATCCCACTGTGCCTCGTTCCATCCCACTTGCATGACATGCTGAGGGCTTGGCAAGGATCTATCACGCCATCCCCAATGGGCACAATCTGTAGGCTTTCGTGTGGCTTACTTACTATATGACGCCCTAGGAGTGGGCTGTGCCAGGCATGGAAATAAATCGGAGCAGACTATCAAGCCATGAATACACGTATGAGACTTTAGCATTTCTAAGTGTTCTTCCATGCTGGCTCCATACCTATCCACTACTGCATTACCTGCTTCCGTACAGTAGCTATTCTCCTAACAGTCTTTAGATAGGAAACAAATAGCACTCACATGCAGACTTTCTTGCTGAACCATCATTACATATACAGTAGACAATGACATTGTGAGCTTGTCTGTATCTTCCCAAACATTGATAAGGCAAAGTTTTGCTCCTGCATGTGTCTTTTCATTCATCTGCACTCCTTAAATAATGAACACCTCTTTGTGGATCTGCAGCCACCCATCCCAAGCAGCAGGTAATAGATTGTGTGTGAAATCTGGTGTGGATGAGAGCCTGTGGGCGCCGAGTGGGCGTTCAAATGGATTCTGCAGCTCGGCTGAAATAACACACTTTGTCAACCGGTAGTATTGTCTTCTCAGCTTTTTACCACCGGCCCCTCGAACAGCAACTCCTTAAGATGTATCAGCGTGCCAGAACGTCATGAGGTTTCTTTTCCCCTAAACTCCTTAATCCGGGAACGTCAGACAAGTACATTGATCCTTGTTACTGTGATGTTGTTCGGGGAGTTGAAAGCCGATCAAGAGACGTTGAAACAAAAGGGAACCCAGGATGAGAGCTGAACTGATGCATTTTGGGAAGTTGCTGAGTTTGGTCCTAATCAGACATTGGTGTTCGTTAGGAGACATTGTGTTTTAAACTATTAGCGGCAGCTCAGAGAGACAGACACACACGAGATCCACAGGATGCAGTTGTGTACTGGAGCATTCACCACGAGAGTATTCTCATCCGCACGGTGTCCATGTTGTGATGCGAAACCTAAAAACATCTGGTGGTCAATTATGGATGAAAAAGAAATGGATGCACTCCCGTCTTCATCCCCATAGGAGCGTAGTAATTTAGTATCCTATCACATATAAATATGTTCTCCCGTGAAGTGTCATGTTTTAGCATGTCATGTTCCCGCAGCCATTACATTGAGTGGTGCATGCATCTATTGTGATGAAGCTTCTCCCTCAGCGGGATGGTGAGTAATTACAATGTGTTTATCAGTCGGGATAACCTGTATTACCAGCGAGCTGTGGAGCGATAGCGGAACGCAGCAGGGAGAGGAGATGGTGAATGTTGTTTAGAGCACCCCAGAGACACTCACCCACATTGTGTAAGTCTAACACACTGGGCCCCGACACCTGTTTCACCGAATGAAATATGAACCAGAGCCAAGTGCCAAGGAAGTTATTCCCAGCACAACGGACAAGGCCAACTCAGGAAGCAAGAAGACGGAATCAGACTCTGGCTCACGGATCGAAAGCCAGGATGTGATGATAGTCTGCTTCTGATTACATTTGGAAGCTGTATATCAGCCTCAGAGATCTACAGTTTAGCAGGATGCATATACCATTACATATTAAAGCTATAAGTCTTTGTTAGCTAGGCTTAATGGGCTCACAGTGTGCCCCCTCTGTTGACTTATGTAACCCAGTGAAAATGCTAGAAGAGCCCATTTAAATCACATGAAGTATTCATCATTTATATACAGCACATATGAGGATTCCAGTCATGAGGTGAACAGTGTCTTAAGGCAACTGTTTGGCTTTGTTTGTTGTTTTCTGTTGAGTCTGGCGCACACGTATGCAGATTATTCACTTGTTGTGACTGTCTGTTCCATTTGGATTTATCCAGTTATTCCATATGGGTTCACTGGGTTAATACAGGTCTCTCACCAAGCTGTATTGGCTGCAGCTGTCTGTCTTTATGTAATATTCAAACAGGCTCTCCAGAAATAAACAGAGGAGAAGGAGATGGAGGACCTTTCCCTCCCCAGTGTGTGGGCAGCCCAGGGAGAGAGAGCTGCAGTCGGCTGGGCTGCGGTCGCGGTAGCAAGCCTTCAGTATAGCTGCCCGCTTTGTCACAAACGCACTCTCATCACGCCAAGAGCCCACTCGCCAGGAACGATCACCCTCCCACCTCTCCGTACCCCCCCACTTCCGGCAACCCTCCTTCCTTGGAGAATGATTCACCTTTTTCACTTTCATCTATCACTTTCATATTTTTCACTTACATTACTATCATTGGTTGCCATGGTGCCCTAGGGACAGTCTAGCTGCTGGGCTCTTAGCTCCTGCAAATGTCTTGTTCATTTTGTTTTATTGTTTGTGTTTTCATGTGAAATTATTTTTCACAAGCCATTCGTTTTGGAAAATAATTAGCTAGCGATCACATGAGGTGATCTGGGATCTGTTATTTTCAATAGCAGCAGTAAGTTGATTATTACAGTAGATCGATTTGACTGCTAGCTAGCTTTACTGTCAGCTGCTAGCTTTGCCGGTGCCGTTTTAATTTACACATGCCGTCCTTGGGGAGCTCATGCAGGAGATTTCCTCTGTTTCGGGTATCTTGGAGAGACTAGATTCAGGGCGCTGTAATGGAAGGTGTAATGGAAACCTGCTACACCGAGACTGGAAGACCATTTAGCCTGGAGAACACCACAGGAGATTACTCGGGCTGGTTCAGTGCAGGGACTGGCGACTGAGGAGCTGCAGAGAGCCGACTCAACTCAGCGAGGATGGCGAGGCAGTGGAAAGATTTGCAAGGCGGAGCCAGGCTACTTGTAAGTCGTCCCAACCAACGCCGTTTGGACAGTGAAGGACGCAGGCTGACTAATTCCGCGAGCTATTCCCAATGAGAGCAACCACTGTCATCAGAAGGACAATTGAAATATGTTATTGTTTTGGTCTTTGCATAGTTTAATTATTTTGGCCATGTAATGTTTACTACAATTCTGCTTTTAGCTGCGACATGTTTAATATTTTTGAAGAGAACCACAACTGAAGTCTGTTTGAATTTTTTGGTGTTATCCTCAACACATTTTTTTTATGCATTGTATCCACATTTGTGGTTGTGGGTTTTCAAATTGTCAAATAAAATCAGTCAATCAATAAACCACCCCCTCTCTCCCTCTCCCCTCTTCCCCCTGCCTCTCAAGGCCCTCATTCCCCTCATCCAAAGCCTCCAAACTGTTTCTAAATGTGGAACTCAACTCTCAAGTAATCACATCACATACAATTATTCCCTCAGGATGACCCAAGGTGCTTCCCCCTTGGCCATCCTGCAGTATGGCGTCTGCTGACTCTGCAGCCCAGTCGCAGCCTACCACAGGGGGTTAAAGCTCACTCCATTAGCCAGTCATGTAGAATCAACGGTATTGCACCGTGGTGGGAATGCAAACCATTAGCATCTGGAGCATGTCTGTGGTGGGATGTGTATGTGTTGGTTGAGTGTGTGTGGGGTGGGGGGGGGATTTGTGTGTGTGTGTGTGTTGAGTGGGTGGGTGGGTGGGAGGGTAAACATGTGTCATTGTTGAGTGTGTGTATCGATGCGAGACATACTGCTCTGTCTAGTCCTGTATGTTGTGGTTGAGTGTGTGTGGGGTGGGGGGGGGGGGGGGGGGGGGGGATTTGTGTGTGTGTGTGTTGAGTGGGTGGGTGGGAGGGAGGGTAAACATGTGTCATTGTTGAGTGTGTGTATCGATGCGAGACATACTGCTCTGTTCTGTCCTGTATGTTGTGGTTGAGTGTGTGGCGGACATGCGTCTGGTTTGTTCGAAGCACCTTTCCCCCTTCTTCCCCGCCACTACAATCCTCCCTCTCTCCACGGACTGGAGTCTGTTAATGGTATGTAAAAAAACTTTTTTTTAACTTTTAAACAATTTGTTCCACAGTGTCCCCACCGAGGATATTTTTGTCCTTCTAAATATCATCACTCACACCGTAAGGTCAACGAGCCACCGCATGTCTCTTCCGTGGACGTCAACCGCAGACTACGGCTCAAAATATCATTAGTAATGTGCGTATCATTAGAGGTATTATTTACACGGAAATGTCAATTTGTATGGCCCAACACCACATGGCCGCCGGGCTGCATGTGTCTATCTGTCTGTATGTGTATATGTCTAAGGAGAAACCAGATGACAGAGTCGTGGAGGTGTGAATCTCTCTTCCTGATTAATGTACTGTAGGCCTATGTCCCTGGCAAAGTCGGCTAGGCAATATTTCGGTGCTTGTTCTAACTCTGTCTTCAACACATTTCAGAATGCCATCTGAGGATCTGGACTGGATGGTAGATGTTTTTTGGTAATTATTATTTTGGTGTATTTTATAATGGACATGAATTATGGTGTTTATTTCTCTGATGGTGTGGGAAAGCAAAATATTGTTGCATAGGAAACCTCTATTGGAAAACATCATATACCTTTCTTGTTTTTCTTTAGACCTAGGTTATATGTTTGCATATTTCAGTGAAGTGTCATTAGGTTGATTTCTCCATCCCTTAAGGTTCTCTTCAGAAGCCGTGTGGGTCTGCAGTGGGTGGCAAGGTTTTGCCTGTCCAGTCATGCCCCCTAGACTGGTACACTATCTCAGCCTGCATCCAGCCATGTCCGCTTGCCTGACACCTTCTCTCAGGCTATGTTCTTTTCTTAGAAGAACTCTCAACTCATAGCAACACAGTAGTCTTCTGGAACGGTATCTTCTCCTCCACTGCTTCCTCACTTGTTTAAAATGTTTTTATTTATTGAACCATTATTTAAACAGGCAAGTCAGTTAAGAACAAATTCTTATTTACAATGACGGCCTACAAAGAAGGGGAGCGATGGGAGAAAATCACCCAACAACATTTCTTGGATAGTAGTCGCTCTAATTTCTTAATCTGATTTGGTAATAATAGTAGATCAAATTTAAATTGCTATCACTATGGTGGTAAAACATTATGGCCTGCCTGTGTGAGTTAATTCTTCTCCCGATCCTCCCCTGCCATGCACGGCTGCCTCCCGCTCATGCCTGGACTAAAAACGTATGTTCATTGTTGGTTTCCTTTTAGCGTTGACTCCAGTGTAAATTATTAATCCATCTCTCTGATCGCAGAATTTTATTTCCAAGCACCATGTTTGTGGTGGAAAAAAAGGGAAACAAACTGCAAGATAAGAAAGAGAAGAAACGATGGGAGGGAGAGGGGAATACACACTGTAAAACCTTAGCTGTTGTTTTTACAGTATCTTACATGTAGCCTGTTGCCTGTAAATTACCATAGAAAAAGTGCCGTACATCTCTGTACCATATATTACAGTATCCAATACTGTTAATGCAATCTTTTTTACAGTCGTTATTATGGTAACTTTACAGGCAACTGGCTGTAAGTTACCGTAAAACAACAGTGCAGTGCATTACTGTAATATGTTTATGGGAATTGTAACAATGAATGAATGAATGGATGAATTAATGAATTAATGAATCAAATTCATTGAGTGGAGATAGAGCTTGTATTTGACAGTATTTTACCATAATTGCGTGGGATCGGTGCAAGCAGGTTGGCTGCTTGGTAATGTGTTGACAAATTACAGAATATCAATGAATGCCCGTTTAGAAGCTTTTGTTAAGGCCTGTAGAAGTGCGAGTGATATAAAATGCCACATTTTGGTATTTCATTGCAATTGCACTTCTAGAAGACTTAACAACGGCTTCCAAACTGGCAGTGACTACAGCACAACACTGACCAAAGGACATGGCAACTACTCAACCATTGAGACTCAACACCTCTCTAATCTGTTCCAAATACACATTTAATTGTTGGGCCACTCCTACCAGATATCAGTGAAATTGGTACAACACTTTCACTAATGGGTGGCACAAATGTAGCCGCTTACAAGGCACGCCTCAAAATATGTTCATAAGCCAGGAACAACAATACTACAACTAGTGGTGCAACCACTACAACCACTAGTGGCCAAAATGTTTTTGTCACTCCAAAAATATGGTACAACAATGTATTCAGTGGGGTGGAATTACTGTACAATACCATTACAATACCATTAAACATTTCCCAACCCACAACATTATAATATTTCACAGTATTTTACTGTTGATAAATGTACACATTTAAATGTACACATTTATCAACAGTAAAATACATTGTAATATTCAGTGTAATTAAATGTGTAAATCATATATATGTTGTACACCCCTTGTTTGGTTGATTCATTTCAGAACATGATGTCTCTCAATCCTATCGTTCAGAATTGCTCTAAAAAGTAGCAAGTTGCCAATCCCTTAATTCTGTATGGTTATGGTAATGTGGCAGGTAGCCTAGTGGTTAGAGCATTGGGCCAGTAACTGAAAGGTTGCTAGATTGAATCCCCAAGCTGACAAGGTAAAAATCTGTTGTTCTGCTGTCATTGTAAATAAGAATTTATTCTTAACTGATGTGCCTAGTTAAATAAAATAAATACAAATGTACTGTTAAAGCAAAGTTACTTGGGATTTAAGGTATAATTTACTGTTCATGCCTAAAATCACCCAGAATGCATAGCCATTTATGGTAATTTACTGTAAATAATTAATATGGTACTTTACTATTAGTTTTATTGTTTAATACTGTCAAAACAACAAGAATGTTTTACAGTGAAGAAAGAGAGAAATGGGCAGAGAAAGAGAGAATAGGGTCATCTGAATCATGCATGAAGAAATAAAGGGAAATCAGAGGAGAGCTAATGCTCATTTTATCTAGGATAGAGATAGCAAGACAGTGAGAGAGATATGTAGGGAGGAAGAGAGGATGCTGACCTGACCTCTGAGCTATTAACGCCATGCTCCACTTCAAGAAAGGCATTGCTGCGTTCAGCTCAGGTTGGCTCAGGCTGTGTACAGAATCCAGCCCCCTCTCTCTCTTCTCTTTTCTCACTTTCTCTTCTTCTCTCTCTCTCTCTCTCTCTCTCTCTCTCTCTCTCTCTCCCTCTTGCTCTCTCCCCTCTCTCTCCTCCCACTCTCTACCTCTTTATCTCTCTCTCTCCCCCTCCCTGGGCCTAGCTGCTGTGCTCATGAAGGGAAATGTTATATTTAGCTGACCAGTATTTTATTTTGTTCGTTGGATGTAGAAGTGGCCTTGGAAGGCAGCCAGAATTCTGCAGCACGTTCCTTTCCAGCACATAGAGGCAGAATAAACAAGTCCAATGCCACAGTCCACCAACACTGGGCTGGCTGGCGCCCGACCACCTCAATCCACTCATGCAGAAGGTGGGAGAAGTGATTTAACGTGACACTGACAGAAAATGTTTGAGGGATACAAAATATGTTTTTTTTTAATGCACAGTAGGGGGGAGAGGGAACAAGTGGCTTAGCTGATGTTGTATGATGATCACGGCTGGGTTGTGATGTCCAATCTAACTTTCGTTATCTGATTCATCACCTTGGCAAAACAAACTGTTCCAATATAAGTGTAGGAGTTATAATATGGACTGTGTTTGAGAATGTTTGTTCTGACATATACTCTACATGACCAAAAGTATGCGGACACCTGCTCGTCGAACATCTCATTCCAAAATCATGGGCATTAATACGGAGTTGGCCCTCCCCCTTTGCTGCTATAACAGCTTCCACTCCTCTGGGAAGGCTTTCCGCTAGATGTTGGAACAATGATGCGGGTGTTGGGTGATTAGGCCTGGCTCGCAGTCGGCGTTCCAATTCATCCCAAAGGTGTTCGATGGAGTTGAGGTCAGGGCTCTGAGCAGGCCAGTCAAGTTCTTCCACACCGATCTCGACAAACCATTTCTGTATGGACCTCGCTTTGTGCACAGGAGCATTGTCATGCTGATACAGGAAAGGGCCTTCCCCAAACTGTTGCCACAAAGTTGGAAGCACAGAATTGTCTAGAATGTAATTATATGCTGTAGCGTTAAGATTTCCGTTCACTGGAACTAAGGTCCCTAGCCCGAACCGTGAAAAACAGCCCTCAACCATTATTCCTCCTCCACCAAACTTTACAGTTGGCACTATGCTTTGGGGAAGGTAGTGTTCTCCTGGCATCCGCCAAATCCAGATTCATCTGTCGGACTGCCATAGGGTGAAGCATGATTCATCACTCCAGAGAACGCGTTTCCACTGCTCCAGAGTCAAATGGTGGCAAGCTTAACACCATTCCAGCCGATGCTTGGCATTGCACATGGTGATCTTAAGCTTGTGTGCAATTGCTCGGCAATGTAAACCCGATGAACAGTTCTTGTGCTAATATTGCATCCAGAGTCAGTTTGGAACTCGGTAGTGAGTGTTGCATCCGAGGACGGACAAGTAAGGCCAATGTTTTCCTATGGAGATTGCACGGCTATGTGCTCGAGTATACACACCTGTCAGCAACGGGTGTGGCTGAAATTGCTGAATCCACTCATTTGAATGGGTGCCCACATACTTTTGTATGTATGGTATATTTTCAGTCCACATACACTGGCACATAAACCAGATACAGCCTTCCATCTGTCACGGGTCCACTTCCCATGGGTCTAGTTGCAAATAATAACACACTGGGTCTCTATCATTATAGTGGGAACTCAGAGTGCATCCTGGGTAAAAGCCTGGGTGGCAAGTAATCCCTAACGTCAGTGTCTTCTCCCTAAGGTAGTGTCTGACCTATGCGAGACACAACATCTGACACCCCTCACACCACCTTAAATAAAAAGATAACAAAAGACAGGTCAACCACGGACAAGGATCCTGAAGAGCTCCTCTTTTTCTTATTTTCCTATGAGTCTGTATGTTGTTTTGTTTTTCCTCTGATGTCTCCTACTCATCCCGTAGCCCCATACTCAGCGAGGGCCATCATGCCCAGGGAAGGTTAATACAATCGGACAGGGCAGAGAGGAGGATCCCCAATATTACCACGTTGGTCGTATCGCTGAACCTTGGGCCTGGCATTAACATCCTGAGCCACACACACACACACACACACACACACGCACGCACGCACGCACGCACACACACACGCAAGCATTTTCAGCCTTATCAGTGCTATCTGCTGCTCTGCTTCCTAATAAAATCCCAGCAACCGGGAAAAGAGATGCTGGTTGCATCCAATGCACTCATTTGACAATTCAATGATTCCTTGCTCAATGCTTTGTCTAACTGTGTGGCTTCTGTACAGCTAAGCCGCATTTTGTTCTGTATCTCAGATACTTTGTGTTCATAATGAGTGTAACCTTTTATACATTTTCTTTTTACCTGAATTTGTTATTATACATAATAGGCTGTTCCTGGAAAATCCATTTGTCTTTCAATTTTTTTTTACCACCAACAATGCTTTTCAACCATAATGAGAATTTGACTGAAGGGACACTCTGTACTCTCCTCAATAGCTTCAACTGAAATTCTTTAAGTCATTGTCAGATCAGAGAATTTTCTTCTCATCATGATGACAAATATGAACTTTTTCATAGAATTTTCTTCTCTTTCTCGGAAATGGGTTGACAGCGAGTCTAAAGCAACAGGCCCTGTAGTTTGTGGCGTAATGTGTCCTTGCATGGAGAAAATGTCTCTATGACACTTTTTTGAAACACATTTTTGCTGAGCTCTGAGCCAGAGTAGATATTTCCACTCACAAACCTCAGGGCATGGGCCAGCACTAAAGCAAGAGGAAGTAAAATAACACTACAGATGGATGTGAACTTATGTGAACCACTCATACACGCGTGTGCGCAGTCACGCACACACACTCTTCTTGCCTATATGTCAAAGTGTTTGTGTGGAGTTGGATATAATACACCGCCTCCTGCAGCTGCTTCCATACTTATCTCAGTCAACAGGCAGGAGGGAGTGTGACACATACTTTTGTCTGAGCCCACGTCCACCGCTCTTTACCAATCTACAAGCTGTTCTCTCTCTCTCCCTCTATGTGTCTTTCTTTCGCTCTCTCTCTCTCTCTACCATCCTCTCTTCAACCTCCCTTTAGCTCTATTGCACAGAAGATTCCAGACTCTAGAACAAGCGCATCAATTAGCACTGTTGCGCTGTGACCCGAATGCACCCCACATTCGTTAGTATGACCTATTTATTGCCTTACCTCCTCACGCCATTTGCACACACTGTATATATACTTTCTTTTTTTCTATTGTGTTATTGACTGTACGCTTGTCTATTCCATGTGTAAGTCTGTGTTGTTGTTTGTGTCGCACTGCTTGGCTTTATCTTGGCCAGATCCCAGTTGTAAATGAGAACTTGTTCTCAACTAGCCTACCTGGTTAAATAAAGGTGAAATAAATGTAAAAAAATGTTTTTTTGATTATATATGAGATTTACTATAGTGACAATCACCGTACTGGAAGAGAACACTCTTCACACCCTATTGAGAGCAGAACAGCATGATAGCATACTGGGAAAACCTCCAATGTTATTGTCCACATTATTCTTAAGCTAAGCTTAGTGCTAAGCTCCACCGTTAGCATTGTGAGGCTGACAGAGCAAAGAGGTCTGGCTACAGAGTCGCAGGGCTAGACTGCTACACTGCAGCAGAGTCCTAGCCTGCAACTTGACTTAGTGCACCAGGCAGGCCGGGCAGTATCCTAAAAGAGCTAGCAGATCCCATGCCTTTTGGATAAATGAAGGCTACTTCGTGTAAATCCTCTCCAAATGGAGCTGTGTGAATCTTAAGGGAGAATGTACTACTGTACCACATGGACTATAGACCGTATTCACTTCACTATAGAATCCAAGGAGGAGTTTTCTATTTGGTGGATATTTCACTAGCTGCACGACTGATCTTGTCTAAGTGTAGCGGATATCAATCCTGGCAAGTTTGATGAATGAAATTGATATAGTGTGGCAATGGGCATTTCCATAACCTGTTTGATGTATTGTTCTGCAGGTGGTGTTGAGGTTTACCAGTGTCACCTAATAAATGAGCAAAGGCTTTCTGTCTTTCCCAAATGAAGATGTATCACCGCGCGTGTCACCCAGATCAGGGAACAAACTCCTATCTCGACTCGGATCCTCTTCCCACAGATCATGAGCGCAGTGGAGCGCTTCCACAATCTGCTAAAAATAGGGAGAGAACATGATGTAGATTATACATGTATTCATGCTGACTCTATATGATGTGTTCATATTTGAGTGGATTAAAACAACATATACTTTAGAGCAACACACACTTTGGCCTTAGTCCCAAATGGCACACTATTCCCTTTATGCTGCACTACTTTTGACCAGGACCTATAGAGTTCTGGTCAAAAGTAGTGCACTATGTAGGGCAGTGGTCACCAACCTTTTCTGAGTCAAGATCACTTTCTGAGTCAAAATGCAAGCCAGGATCTATCGCTTTGATTGAAACAAAAAAAATATGACATGTTAAAAAAAACATACGTTTATGCAACATTAACCAATTAAAAACAGCTATGTAGCAATGGGGTCTGTGCAGTAGGCTATAGGCCAGTGGTGGGAAAAGTACTCAATTGTCATACTTGTGTCAAAGTAAAGACACCTTAATAGAAAATGACTCAAGTAAAAGTGAAAGTCACCCAGTAAAATACTAGTTGAGTAAAAGTCTAAAAGTATTTGGTTTTAAATATATTTAAGTATCAAAAGAAGATATAATTACTAAAATGTACTTAAGTATCATAAGTAAAAGTATAAACCATTTAAAATTCCTTATATTTAGCAAACCAGACGGCACAATCTTCTGTTTATTTATTGGCGGATAGCCAGGGGCACATCCAGGCATAATTTACAAACGAAGCATTTGTGTTTAGTGAGTTCGCCAGTCAAAATGTAAAGTGTACTTTTGGGTGTCAGGGAAAATGTATGGAGTAAAAAGTATATACCAGAGAAAATATAAATAGTAAAGTAAAGTAAACTACTTAATAAGTATGTTAAAGTATTTTTACTTAAGTACTTTACACCACTGCTAAAGGCCCAATACATTATCACTGGCTATGCCTGAATTGCCCTGCCAATGTTGTTCTTCTCAGACAATTTTGAAATGATTTTAAACAATTTTAGGTATATGATCACACTGGTAATATATAATTTGTTGCGTTACTTGCGAGGCACAGCTGAGTGAGCATAATAATTGGCTTTTTTTCCCTTTTTACTGGACTGATGGTCTGCATCTGATGGTCAGTCTGAGGGGAGGGAAGGAGCAGAGGTGAGGCTGCCTCTCACCCGACTCACCGTCCCTCCTCTAAGAAAAGGGGACACAGTTCCAGCTGATGGAGAAACTCAAGTTGCACTGCATCATTTCTGCCTCATGCACTAATCCATGTTGTTACTCATATGACCAGAGAAAGGGAAATATTCTTTGATATTAAAAAAGCCACAAGCCACTAATAATAACAACGCAAGCTTATCTGAAGACTTTGCTATACCCATTCATTGGAGCTACAGTGCTGGATGAAAGCGTGAGTGGAAGTAGGGAGAACGTGCATTTTATATTTTGACAGTGCTGCTGAATAGCAACTTAAACATGAGCTTACTCATAAAAATAGCAACTCCTTGCAGTATTTGTTGAGTCTCTCTCTAGTCACGGTTTTAAACGTTTAGGAATCTCACAGTATCAACTTTGCTGTGCATTCGAGGCTTCGTTTAACAGTCTATGGCTCTGGTCTGCCTTCAGACACATGAAATGGTTAAAAATGGGAACACTTTGTCTACTGAATCAAGTGTTCCTACTGCCAACAGTGTGAAAATAATTTTAAAAAATAGGAACGCAAGGCTTTTTTTCCCTTTTTTTTTTTTTTACAGAAATGTTAGTAATGCCTTGGAGATCGACTGGTTGGTGACCACTGATATAGGGGATAGAGGGTCCTTTGCGATGCATCCCTTATCATCACATTGATTGGTGATACTTTACTTGAACCCTCTGTCGTTCCATTGATTTATAGTGGGCATGCACGTCAATTGAATTGTGGCTGTTTATTACAGACGTGGGTGGATAGATTTACTGGAGGACTGAATATTATAGGGGGCCTTTCTAAAATACAAAGGACACTCCTCTACAGGATGTGCATAATTATACCTTCTGTTGTAGGACTTGTCTTTGTTTTTAGACACTCTATTGTTCTATTCCTTCTCTGTTTGAACATCACAAGCGTCACTCAAAAACACGAGGAGCGTCATTTTGAAATCATTACCAGTGGAGTCAGAATGAGAACGAGCTGCATGGATTCACTGTGTTCACATCAGAGGTGACAGATGCAGTCAGCATCCAGTTGATCATTAACTCTGTCTCTCCAGATGTAGAACTCAGGAATCAGCCTGACAATTTGATTAGGTTTTCCTCTGACTGGGTGACACTTTAAAATTGGGGGATTGCATCCAATCCTGTCATTGTTTTGGGGGGAGATCAAAGGCAAAAATCTATTCCGTAACACCCAGCGTGATGACAGACGAAGGGAACAGAGGAGAGGAGCCCTTTGAATGATCCAAGCTACATGTTGGGGTATTGGTACAAATACCGTTTGGGTACTGATCCAATGGTTAAATGACAGGGAAGCCGGTACTCCTTTTTTTATGGAGAAAATTACGGGGGGGGGGGAATCTCTCTCTTTTTCTCTACCTCTCTTTGTCTCTCTCTCTATCTCTCGCTGCAGCAGTCAGAACAGGGTTTCTGCCTCGGCGGAGGAGCCTTAACAGATCTGTTATCGCACCATCTCCTATCAGTCATTCGGACCGCATCCTGCCATCCCAGCATTCATAGCTCCCGGTTGATAGCCCCCCGCTGCGTCGTAGCTGGGTTATCACCTGTCGTCGTAGCGATGCCAGTGTTGCCTCTCTGAATATCGGGTAAAGAGAGCTATCTTATTAACAGCACACTCCCTTCAGGGGAATGCTACCCCCATCCAAAACAGATTCAAGAGCAAAGTACTTATTCTCACTCACGCCACCAACAAGACGAGAGCCCCATAGGCTTTTATGAAGGCTTCAGGTATTGGTTGATGTTTGTTTTAATGTGAACCAATGAGTCACTTGATTCTGTTTTTGCTGTTGCTGTGTGATTTTCGATGCCATCTTTAATCGTGACTTATCTTAGATCCAAGTCCCAAATATGACTAAGCTGTGTTTGCCAGCATGACAACATCCCAGCTTCCCTGCATATAACATTTGCCCGATTTTCAATGTCACACCACAAGAGAGAACACATTTGGATAATCTTGGAGAGGTCTTTATTAGTAACTGGGGCAAAGAAAGGGGGAAAAAATGGTATTTCTTGGACCCATCTGTGGACGGATGATTCATGACCACAGTATATTACATATTGAGATGTTATTATCAAACACTGGCCTCCTGGCCCTCTGCCTCGCATGGGGGTGCGATGGAGGGATGTTGGGATGAAGGGGAGGGAGAGTGGGGGAGGGTTATAACTCTCATCATACTTCACTGCACCCTTGCCCATCTGTGACTGTCTGACTATACAATCTAATAAAAGGACACAAAGAATGAACAATTTGTTCCCAAGGGACTGTCTGATGTATCATGCCCGTCATGAACACAAAACTTTGTGAAAAAGTTTGGTTTGCTAAGTGTAATATTGTGCTTCTGGGCTATATTTCGGAATGTGTTTTTGGAGCTGGTTCATTATGGTTAAACATAAAACTGTAATGGCAGGGTCTGAATAAACATTGGGCTGTTTTATGACTTTGCTTCTAGAGCAGATGAGGCATGATGATGGTTCTGCGGGGAGAGAGATGGAGGGATGGAAGGGGAGAGATGGAGGTGAATAATGACAGCGTGTGACGTTAACAGCCGACTATGAGCGATAGATAACCACTAGCCTTAAAAAACATTCAGCAATGGGCGGTAGGGCTGGGCCCTTCTCAACTTAAACACTCAAGAGTTTTTATTCAACCATATATGTGCACTTTTATGCCTTTGTATAAATCAGACAGCTCCTGAGTCAGAAGTAATGTAATTCAAACAACCGTTGTACAGTTGAAGTATACACTTAGGTTGGAGTCATTAAAACTAGTTTTTCAACCACTCCACAAATTTCTTGTTAACAAAATATAGTTTTGGCATGTCGATTAGGACATCTACTTTGTGCATGACACAAGTAATTGTTTACAGACAGATTATTTCACTTATAATTCACTGTATCACAATTCCAATGGGTCAGAAGTTTACATACACTAAGTTGACTGTGCTTTTAAACAGCTTGGAAAATTCCAGAAAATGATGTCATCGCTTTAGAAGCTTCTGATAGGCTAATTAACATCATTTGGGTCAATTGGAGGTGTACCTGTGGATGTACTTCAAAGCCTACCTTCAAACTCAGTGCTTCTTTGCTTGACATCATGGAAATTAAAAGAAATCAGCCAAGACCTCAGAAAAAAATATTGTGGACCTCCACGTCTGGTTCATCCTTGGGAGCAATTTCCAAATGCCTGAAGGTACCACGTTCATCTGTACAAGCAATAGTAAGCAAGTATATACACCATGGGACCACGCAACCGTCATACCGCTCAGGAAGGAGAAGCCTTCTGTCTCCTAGAGATGAACGTACCTTGGTGTGAAAAGTGCAAATCAAGCCCAGAACAACAGCAAAGGACCTTGTGAAGATGCTGGAGGAAACAGGTACAAAAATATCTATATCCACAGTAAACCGAGTCCTATATCGACATAAGCTGAAAGGCCGCTCAGCATTGAAGAAGCCACTGCTCCAAGACCGCCATAAAAAAGCCAGACTACGGTTTGCTACTGCACATGAGGACAAAGATTTAGCATTTTTGGAGAAATGTCCTCTAGTCTGATGAAACAAAAATATAACTGTTTGGCCATAATGACCATCGTTATGTTTGGAGGAAAAAGGCTTGCAAGCCGAAGATCACCATCCCAACAGTGAAGCACGGGGGTGGCAGCATCATGTTGTGGGGGTGCTTTGCTGCAGGAGGGACTGGTGCACTTCACAAAATAGATGGCATCATGAGGTAGGACAATTATGTGGATATATTGAAGTAATATCTCAAGACATCAGTGAGGAAGTTAAAGCTTGGTCGCAAATGGGTCTTCTAAATGGACAATGACCCCAAGCATACTTACAAAGTTGTGGCAAAATGGCTTAAGGACAACAAAGTCAAGGTATTGGAGTGGCCATCACAAAGCCCTGACCTCAATCCTGTAGAAAATGTGTGGGCAGAACTAAAAAAGCGTGTGCAAGCAAGAAAGCCTACAAACCTGATTCAGTTACACCAGCTCTGTCAGGAGGAATGGGCCAACATTCACCCAACTTATTGTGGGAAGCATGTGGAAGGCTACCCGAAACTTTTGACCCAAGTTAAACAATTTAAAGGCAATGCTACCAAATACTAATTGAGTGTATGTAAACCTCTGACCCACTGGAAATGTGATGAAAGAAATAAAAGCTGAAATAAATCATTCTCTCTACTATTATTATGGCATTTCACATTCTTAAAATATATTGGTGATCCTAGCTGACCTAAGACAGGGATTTTTTTTACTGGGAATTGTGAAAAAAAGAGTTTAAATGTATTTGGCTAAGGTGTATGTAAACTTCCCGACTTCAACTGTATATAAATGAGGTAATGATGCTATTCTATTTGAAGTAAAAAAATATATATATTTGTTTGGTTCAGGTTGGACTTCGTAATCTCTATTACTTCCAGGCTTGTCTTGCGCTATCTCTCTCTTACTGTTTCCTTTCATATCTTTCATGCTTCTCCATATCTAGTCCCTGTGTATCCAACTCTCCATTGGCAATAGAGGGGTCCATCTTCTTCCTTTTTTGTCAGGCTAAAAGCGAGGATGACTAAAACACATGCCTAATCATACAGGACCCTAACAGCTGTTGGAGGTTTGTTCTTGAGAGTTGTCATGGTGACAGCTCGCCATATCTGTCCACCCGCCTCGCTCTATGTTTTCACAGTCGCCTCCAATCACACTAAGAGCTCTGAAATGACTCAGGACAGTTCTGTGTCAGTGCAAATGCGTTTGACAGCACATCCAAGCCATTTATGATATTCTGGGTTCAAATCAAAAGTTCCCACAAAACATTGAAGGGTATATTGGGGTTGTACAGTAGCTTTGTTTGTGAATCGCTTTCAACAGCCAGGATTAGTTTCCTCTAATTGCAATGAAAACAGAGCTTGTTATAATCTATGCAAGGTGTTATATGAGGTCTACCTCCTGAGAGGTGAGCGGTCTCATCAGTCTATGACACAGCAGATAATCATTGAGTGTGTATTTGTATATCTTATTGGTTGCATAATTCTGTATGTGGCTACACTCAATCTTGAGTCCATTTAAATGCACTCCCTCACCTCTTGCCAAGCTTAATTACCTCATTCGGTATTCACCATTCACTATTCCCTCTGAGTTCTGTGAACAAAAACGTTCAAGAAATCATGTTGTCACATGGCCTCTAATAGGGTTCGAGGGAGGAAGTCAAATATCATAAATCTGCTGTTTGAATATTCAGAATAAGCTTTCGGGAGAGAACTCCCTTGACATATGTCAGCTTTGCCGACAGGAATTCCATGGTTCATGTTTGACATTAATCTTGTTTTTAAGAGGGGCTACTCATCTGAATTTGATGTGTACTTCAAGGACCCTGCATGTCTGGAATGGAACAAACAACAAAGCTATTTCTGTCAGGTTCAGGAAGAAGAAAAATAGGTTTGATTAAATATCAAGTTATTTTATCAAATTGAACTTAGAATCAAACATTGTTCAGGTGTGCCTTCAGTCTGTTTTTTTTTCACTACTGCTTTGGTCTATGGTTTTGTTCATGGAAACTAGGCTATTGTACCTGCATGTGTGTGGGTGCATAGAGAGCTGTTTGGTGAGACAAAGCCAAGTAAACGATGCCTCTCGGCACTAATATTGCAGCAAAGAAAATCACATAGACTCAACCCCCCTGGCATCCAATTTATTTTTAACTCATCTCTTGCTCTTGCCCTGCTGCCTGCGAAAGATGCTCTTCGCTTTCCACTACAGCACGTGTTTAGCAATGCATGAACACGGCACAAACCTCCCGTGCGCACGTTGAGAAATACATTTCACTGCCTGGCTCACAGAGACCTGTGGAGCATGAAAAGGTAGGGCTGTGACCACGGTAGAGAATTGATATTACTGTAATATGGTTCAATTCTCTGAGGCGGTAATTGTCCACAAGTGACAGCAATTCAATCAATGAGGAATGGTCTCCTGTGGAAAGCAAAAAGTTAGACACACAGGTAATAGTTAGCATAAAACCACTAAAGTACATCAGGGCTATTTGGTGAGTAATAACCAATATCTGTTAAATCCATACCGTATGAATAGGGCTATATTATCGTGACATTAGTGATGTGATAACGGACTTGAAGGATGTTCTGCTTCATGGACAGAATGGTGTGGGTGAACCAGTTCTATAATGTACATGTCAGCTCACAGGTTGCAGGGTTCCTGAAGTGCTTTAGAGATTTGAGGGGAGGTGTTTGTGTGCATCCGTGCGTGTGTTAATTCATCAGTGTACGTGTGTTGAACCAGTTTACAGGATCGTGGTTTGTGGGCACTGTTGTATCTAATTGATTCAACATTTCATGTGCTGTCTACTGTCATGCAAGCCCAAGTGATTTTTACTGTAAATATGGTTTCTGAGGTTCCCATGTGATAGTAACCTACAAGACAGGACACTCATTCCGCACAGCTCACGTTGTCGTCATTATATATAAGCCTATCCTAGTCATGATCAGACATTGACCTACACAGATCCCTCTCGGACCTTCACAATGATAATGTACTGACGCGTGTGGGTTTTAGGAGTCATTTTCAGGCCAATCAGGCATTTCCCACTTTATGTCTGTGCTGTTATCACTGCTCTGATGAAGCATGAAAGTACCTCGCTCACTCACCTTGAGTTTGGATGTTGGTGAGGAGAGGTGTGTGTGATGGGAGAGATGTGTGTGTGTGTTTGTATGTGTGTGTGTGTGTGTCGAGTGCCTCTCCGGACTAGCACTTTGAGAATGAGGGGCGCTGTCTTTGTTACAAGTTGAATCACTAGCCTGGAGGCAGGTGTGTTAACACTCTCATTCCTACTTTGTGATTTTTCACACATGCAGACATACTATAAAAGAGGTGCTGTCCGCATAGGAGAACCCATTGAAGAACCATTTTTGGTTCCAGGTAGAATGCTTTTGGTTCCAGATTTAACCCTTTTGGGTTCAATGTAGGACCATTTCCACAGAGAGTTCTACATGGAAGCCAAAAGGGTTCTATGTGGAACCAAAAAGTGTTCTCCTATTTGTAGTTTCTGTACTTGAGGATGGCTTATACATCATACATTTGCATATAATCTACTACATGTTTCAGAAATATAGTCAGTTATTAAAGAATGAACATGACATAACACTATCTCCCCAAAATTAAAAAGTAAGTTCATTATTTTGACACGGACTCTACATTCTGTCATCATACTCCATAATACTCACTCTGACAACATCCTCGCCAACCACGTCTGTACAGTACGCATCTGACAGAACAGGGTTTCCTGAAAGGCCTCTGTGTTGCTTCTTTGTTGCTGCAGGGAGTGTCTTGGCAGTTCTGCCATCCATTTTGAGACGAGAAACACTTTGGCTGGGCCTGTGGAGCTAGGAGTCAGGGCAGCAGGGTGATAAATGGGACCGTTCAGAGACCAGGATGGGGGCCCTGCCTGGCTGCACTCAATCTACTGTATGGTGGTGGGACTGGGAAAAACACATTATCTTTCATGACTGCTGGGTTTGGAACCAGTGGTAGGCAGCATACAGGTGAGGCAAGAGCTGTTTTGGCAGATGGTCAGACCAGCACACCTGCCAGTAGTGTAGAGTAAATTAGTGTTGTGGGTTGTCTTACTGTAGAAAGGAACCGAATCTATGAATAGACTAAGAAGTTTAATGGCGCCAAAGGGGGTGGCTGCTGTTTTACGGGCTCCTAACCAATTGTGCTATTTTTTTCGCAAGGTTTGTAACCTTTTTTGCACATACTGTTTCTGCCACCGTTTCTTAAGACTGAAAAGAGGTTTATGACATCAGAACAGCGATTACTCACCTCAGACTGGACAAAGATTTTTTTCTATAATGAATCGGAGGCTAAAGATTTACGGATTCTCCCAGACCAGGCCCAAATCCCCGTCATTTGCATGAAGAGTAGACACAGATACAGTGGCCGCAGATCCGAGTGTTCGGTGAGACTCGTTGGCGAGTGTATAATCCGCCTTTACCATCTGTCTTACTGACAAACATGTAATCACTGGAGAATAAACTGGATGAGCTCCGTTCGAGACTATCCTACCAAAACTGTTATATCTTATGTTTCACCGTACAGTGCATTCGGAAAGTATTCAGACCCCTTGACTTTTTCCACATTTTGATACGTTACAGCCTTATTCTAAAATTGATTAAATCGTTTTTTTCCGTCAATCTACACACAATACCCCATAATGACAAAGCAAAAACAGGTTTTTAAACATTTTTGCAAATGTATTAAAAATAAACTGAAACATCACATTTACATACGTATTCAGACCCTTTACTCAGTACTTTGTTTAAGCATCTTTGGCAGCGATTACAGCCTTGAGTCTTCTTGGGTATGACGTTACAAGCTTGGCACACCTGTATTTTGGGAGATTCTCCCATTCTTCACTGCAGATCCTCTAACGCTCTGTCAGGTTGGATGGGAGCGTTGCTGTACAGCTATTTTCAGATCTCACCAGAGATGTTCTGATCGGGTTCAAATTTGGGCTCTGGCTAGTCCACTCAAGGACATTCAGAGACTTGTCCCAAAGCCACTTCTGCGTTGTCTTGGCTGTGTTCTTAGGGTCGTTGTCCTGTTGAAAAGTGAACCTTTGCCCCAGTCTGAGGTCCTGAGCGCCCCGGAGCAGGTTTTCATCAAGGAGCTCTCTGTACTTTACTCCGTTCATATTTCCCTCGATCCTGAATAGTCTCCCAGTACCTGCCGCTGAAAAACATCCTCACAGCATGATGCTGCCACCACCATGCTTCACCGTACGGATGGTGCCAGGTTTCCTCCAGATGTTACACTTGGCATTCAGGCCAAGGAGTTCAATCCTGGTTTCATCAGACCAGAGAATCTTGTTTCTCATGGTTTCAGAGTCCTTTAGGGGCCTTTTGGCAAACCAAGCGGTCTGTCATGTGTCTTTTACTGAGTAGTGGCTTCCGTCTCTACCATAAAGGCTTGATTGTTGGAGTGCTGGAGAGATGGTTGTCCTTCTGGAAGGTTCTCCCTTCTCCACATAGGAATTCCAGAGCTCTGTCAAAGTGACCATTGGGTTCTTGGTCACCTCCCTGACCAAGGCCCTTCTTCCCCCGATTGCTTAGTTTGTCCAGGCGGCCAGCTCTAGGAAGAGTCTTGGTGATTCCAAACTTCTGAATTATGGAGGCCATTGTGCAATGCTGCAGAAATGTTTTGGTACCCTTCCCCAGATCTGTGCCTTAACATAATCCTGTCTCGGAGCTCTACGGACAATTCTTTCAACCTCATGGCTTGGTTTTTGCTCTGACATGCACGGTCAACTGTAGGACCTTATATAGACAGGTGTGTACCTTTTCAAATCATGTCCAATCAATTGAATTTACTACAGGTGGACTCCAATCAAGTTGCAGAAACATCTCAAGGATGATCAATGGAAACAGGATGCACCTGAGTTCAATTTTGAGTCTCATAGCAAAGGGTCTGAATACTTATGTAAATAATGTATTTCTGTTTTTTATTTGTAATAAATTAGCAAAAATTTCTAAAAACCTCTTATAATTTTGTCGTTATGGGGTATTGTGTGTAGATTGATTACAAATGTTTTTTTTTTTTTTTTTTTACAATTTAGAATAAGGTTGTAACCTAACAAAATGTGGAAACCGTCAAGGGGTCTGAATAGTTATTTTTGAGTTGTACTGTACTTGCTCAATTTTGTGTTGAAATGTAACTATGCGTCATTGCGTTTCACTCTGTACAGTATTCATTTATAATAACTCACTTTCTTTAGTTAAGAGTAATGCTTACTCCTACAAGTGTCATTACAATTTACTCTGACTCATAATATTTAAAAAATGTACTCTGATCAGGGTAAACACAGAAACATTATATTACTACTATAAATCAGTCAAAAAAATATTGCACAACAGGATTTTTTTTATTACATGAGATGCCAAAAACAGTCCAAACAGTACTTGCATGGTGTACAATCCTTGAAATAAAATAAAGCTATAGGGACAGTAGGAATTGAAAGCCACACCACTGTTCCTCCTTGGGGGAATTTCTCAATTGTTCTGATACTGTGTACAATCATGGAAATATAATCACATGAAGCAGTATGGGACCACTGTCACGCCCTGACCTTAGAGAGACATTTTATTTCTCTATTTGGTTAGGTCAGGGTGTGATTTGGGGTGGGCATTCTATGTTGTATATTTCTTTGTTTTGGCCGAGTATGGTTCCCAATCAGAGGCAGCTGTCTATCTTTGTCTCTGATTGGGAATCATACTTAGGCAGCCTTTTGCACACCTGTGTTTGTGGGTAGTTATTTTCTGTTTAGTCTCTGTTACCTGACAGAACTGTTCGCTTTCGTTTTCTTACTTTGTTCAAGTGTTTTTTGATAATAAAATAAATCCTGAACACTTTTCACCCTGCACTTTGGTCCACTCCTTCCGACGACAAGCGTTACAACCACAAACAAACTTGAATCATCACCACTATAGGACATCTGTATGTCAAATACTTTGTGATACAAAAGATCTTCAACAACATGGGGTCCCTTTCTTGTCCATACAACTTTAAACGCATTCAAATGTTCACATATACAGAGTGTGTCTAAAGCAAAGAGAACCAGCAGTACGTTGTCATCTTTTACAAGAATAGACTGGATTTCGTGAAATATTGGCATCTCACAATGAACTTTAATAAGACAAACAATCTGTGATGTTCTGCAATGCAGTGCTTCAAATATACTGTAATACCATCTGATAACACTGGAGAAAATACAGTGTTGACTATTTGAAGAAACAAAAGCAGCAAATGCCAGTGTTGTTCATTTGGAGACACCAAGTCACCAAAGGTAAGTGATTGCATAGTAGGAACCAAGACTGAATGGAAAATCATTGGAACCTTCAAGTGACTTCACTGCAGGGGGTCTGTTACATATAACCATATTTGAAGCTCTGAATTCTCATCAATTTCTTTTGAAATTAAATGCTTGTTTTGCAAGTGCTATAGTAGCAATTTCACCTCATGTTGCCCAACACCCTCCAAGATGTCATGCATGATATCAACTGAAAAATGATCACTTGTATGGAAGTACTGTTATGAATTTAACCAGATTTTTTTTTTTTAAATCTTGGGACTGTCTTCACTAAACTATGTCTGAAAGTCGTGTTTCTCAACAAGACAGAAACGGAAGCAATATCTTGCACTAAAAGATCCCACAAAACCAAATAAACCATGAGTACCAAAGTTGTCACTCACCAGTTACTTGGACAATAGGTCCATGAATTTGGTGATCGTACAAGGGAACCATAATTCCATGACAAAATGTTTACACCCCATACAATTGGGTCAAGTAGTGAGTGAAACATACGTTTTTATATCTTGAGCATGAAATAGAGAAACTAGGTGAATATTGAGCAGAGAGGAATTCCACTTTGGAGAGACATTTCTTAAAATGAAAGTAAATGGCACCCAATGTATGTATGCCACGCTTCGATCCAAGAGGATTAGCGGTTTCAAAGTCGTCAAACAAGAGTTGAATTTTTATTGCATGTTTCTCTTTTGAGAACAGAGCACGATTCTTAAAGAAATATCCGTCACGCAAGACATAGAGTAGAGACTTTCTTTGGGACCATCCAGAGGCTGCAACATTTTGTGTGCATTTTTGTAAATAGACTCTAAAATCTGCAAAATGGGTATGTACAATAACCTGGTCATATGTTCCACTGGTTCTATTGCGTCAAATCTTGTGCCAAGAACATATTCAACTGGATCTATAGTTCCCCACTTCTCTGAGAAATATTTCAACCTTTTGGTTTCAGAATTCAATACACTGAAAGGATTTTCAATTTGCCCAAAACACCCAAAATCAATTTTACACCCAATGCCATTGTTGCCAGTTTCCTGTAAAGTTAGGCTCGTCTTCACTGACTCTTTAGCTTGACTGTGGATATCATCAACTGTCTCATCCATGGTACTGTAACGGATGTCGTCTGGAGATAGAGAGGAGGACCAAAGCGCAGCGTGGTAAGTGTTCATGATGATGTTTAATTAAAACTCAGAACACTAAACAATAAATGACAACGTGAATTTACAAAACCGAAACAGTACCGTGTGGCCCAAACACACGGAAACAAACACCCACAAACCAAAAGTGAAACCCAGGCTACCTAAGTATGATTCTCAATCAGGGACAACAATTGACAGCTGCCTCTGATTGAGAACCATACTAGGCCGAACTCAAAAACCAACATAGAAAAACAAACATAGACTGCCCACCCCAACTCACGCCCTGACCATACTAAAACAAAGACAAAAACAAAGGAACTAAGGTCAGAACGTGACAGGTACTGACTAAAGTGTCCACTGTTGTCTCACCAGCTCCTGCTGCTTTGAGTTGAGTTATTGTTGTGGCACAACTATCCACAGTAGTCTCATCACAATGTGAGCTTGGTGCTGGCACATTGGCAAAATCGTTTGCTGTAAAACCGTTAGCAGCGGTAGAGGGACCTCCACCATCATTATCAGAAACTGCTTCGGTACGCTCTTCATATGCCCTGTTAAGATGCTTTCTATATCCAGAAAAAGTACCAAATACATGTGAACAACCAACCTGACCACACTTTAAAACGCAGATATTTCTCTGGACAAAGACACGGGATTCACTTCAGATGTTTTACAAGGCTATTGGCATATGCCTGGCGGCGTTTGCCAACAAAACAAAACATTTGTCTCTAACAGATCTGTTTAAAGCAACATTCTGGCCCTTAACCTGGGATTCGCCTTAGTTGTATCAACGTCAGTGTCATAGATTGTCGTTTATAGAGAAGTGTACATGTTTGCCAGACCCTGACTGTAAGAGGTACCAAAGACAAAGGGAGTTTTGTAAAGCTTATCAAAACAGCCCAGTGGAGTAGCCTCGTCCCCTGTATTAAGCCTCTTTATTGTTATGTACATTTGTTGTTACTTTAAAAAGAAAAGAAATGTACCTTAGTAAAAAAAAAGAAAATTGTGGATGGGTATAATTTGTATGTATAAAATGAATAATAGTAATATTTAAAATGACTAAACCTGGTAATTTTGTATACATTTATTTAAATTTGCACCGGGCTTCTTCTGGGTGGATTCTGGTAGGATGCCGGCAAAGTCGGCCTAATTCTGGTAGACGGAAACGGCCCGATGTACTTGTGCCGATTCTGGGCAGTCATTCATTTTGATTCTGGGCGAGTCCGACACCCGATTCCGGGCTGATTCCATCAGTTCCGGCCCCTAGGAAGAGGGCCAATTCCTCATTGCTAGCTGGGTATTCTCATCAAGTTGTAGCTACATGTAATTTACCTGTTTCCACTCTAGTCTGTTCCCACTCAATGATGACTTCTCATATGTATGATACGTACCCATTGTTTCTAGAAGAATATGTATATATACAGTGCCTTGCGAAAGTATTCGGCCCCCTTGAACTTTGCGACCTTTTGCCACATTTCAGGCTTCAAACATAAAGATATAAAACTGTATTTTTTTGTGAAGAATCAACAACAAGTGGGACACAATCATGACGTGGAACGACATTTATTGGATATTTCAAACTTTTTTAACAAATCAAAAACTGAAAAATTGGGCGTGCAAAATTATTCAGCCCCCTTAAGTTAATACTATGTAGCGCCATCTTTTGCTGCGATTACAGCTGTAAGTCGCTTGGGGTATGTCTCTATCAGTTTTGCACATCGAGAGACTGACATTTTTTCCCATTCCTCCTTGCAAAACAGCTCGAGCTCAGTGAGGTTGGATGGAGAGCATTTGTGAACAGCAGTTTTCAGTTCTTTCCACAGATTCTCGATTGGATTCAGGACTGGACTTTGACTTGGCCATTCTAACACCTGGATATGTTTATTTTTTAACCATTCCATTGTAGATTTTGGCACTGTATATATATATATATATATATATATATATATATATAAATTAGCTTAGTTCTACTGTCCTACCCTACTAGAAGCCCAAATATAAGATTGTCTTACTCCAATATCATGAATGGTCAGTCCTTGCATCCATAGCTCTGTCTAAAAATTTGACTGGTAACATTTCTCCAGCCCCGTCCCGTAGCTTTTTACCAAAACAGGGACATGGAAGATGCTTTATTTTTTCTACTGCTAATTGCTACATAAAGTGCTTTCTAATTTCTTCATATTGTAACCTGCAGTAGGCTATATGAGTACAGTATAATGAAAATAATGGCTCCTACTACCCTGACCAAGGGCTTTTGTTCTTGCTGGCAAAGGCTAATCCCCTGTCATTTAGACCAAAAGGACTGAAGGCTCTTGTTCAAAGACTGGGAAACACTTACATACACCCATGTTACAATTTAATATTTCATATATCTGTGTTGCTGTTGTTGTAGGAAGACATCTCCTAATGGCTAACATCAGGGGCGGTCCTCAGCCCTGGTGACAGAGGCTGCTGCAGCTACAGGACTACCTGTGTCTGTAGTTAAGGTATGAAATGTATTTATTTATTTTACCTTTATTTAACCAGGTAGGCAAGTTGAGAACAAGTTCTCATTTACAATTGCGACCTGGCCAAGATAAAGCAAAGCAGTTCGACAGATACAACGACACAGAGTTACACATGGAGTAAAACAAACATACAGTCAATAATACAGTATAAACAAGTCTATATACAATGTGAGCAAATGAGGTGAGAAGGGAGGTAAAGGCAAAAAAGGCCATAGTGGCAAGGTAAATACAATATAGCAAGTAAAACACTGGAATGGTAGTTTTGCAATGGAAGAATGTGCAAAGTAGAAATAAAAATAATGGTGGGAAGGGGGGGGGTGAGAGGGAGGTGGAATTAGGGACATGTGACTACAGGGTTGATGGGTTTTGAGGGGTTAGTGACCAGAGGGGTTCGGGGGGCACATATCTTTTCATGTGACAACACTGAAGAAATAACACTTTGCTACAATGTAAAGTAGTGAGTGTACAGCTTGTATAACAGTGTAAATTTGCTGTCCCCTCAAAATAACTCAACACAGACATTAATGTCTAAACCGCTGGCAACAAAAGTGAGTATACCCCAAAGTGAAAACGTCCAAATTGGGCCCAAAGTGTCAATATTTTGTGTGGCCACCATCATTTTCCAGCACTGCCTTAACCCTCTTGGGCATGGAGTTCACCAGAGCTTCACAGGTTGCCACTGGAGTCTTCTTCCACTCCTCCATGACGACATCACGGAGCTGGTGGATGTTAGAGACCTTGCACTCCTCCACCTTCCGTTTGAGGATGCCCCACAGATGCTCAATAGGGTTCAGGTCTGGAGACATGCTTGGTCAGTCCATCACCTTTACCCTCAGCTTCTTTAGCAAGGCAGTGGTCGTCTTGGAGGTATGTTTAGGGTCGATATCATGTTGGAATACTGCCCTGCAGCCCAGTCTCCGAAGGGAGGGGGATCATGCTCTGCTTCAGTATGTCACAGTACATGTTGGCATTCATGGTTTCCTCAATGAACTGTAGCTCCCCAGTGCCGGCAGCACTCATGCAGCCCCAGACCATGACACTCCCACCACCATGCTTGACTGTAGGCAAGACACACTTGTCTTTGTACTCCTCACCTGGTTGCCGCCACACATGCTTGACACTATCTGAACCAAATAAGTTTATCTTGGTCTCATCAGACCACAGGACATGGTTCCAGTAATCCATGTCCTTAGTCTGCTTGTCTTCAGCAAACTGTTTGCGGCCTTTCTTGTGCATCTTCTTTAGAAGAGGCTTCCAATTTGATGCAGTGTACGGCGTACGGTCTGAGCACTGACAGGCTGACCCCCCACCCCCTCAACCTCTGCAGCAATGCTGGCAGCACTAATACGTCTATTTCTCAAAGACAACCTCTGGATATGACGCTGAGCACGTGCACTCAACTTATTTGGTCGACCATGGCGAGGCCTGTTCTGAGTGGAACCTGTCCAGTTAAACCGCTGTATGGTCTTGGTCACCGTGCTGCAGCTCAGTTTCAGGGTCTTGGCAATCTTCTTATAACCCAGGCCATCTTTATGTAGAGCAACAATAATTTTTTTCAGATCCTCGGAGAGTTCTTTGCCATGAGGTGCCATGTTGAACTTCCAGAGACCAGTCAGTATGAGGAAGTGTGAGAGCGATGACACCAAATTTAACACACCTGCTAAAAATGGCTAATTGGGCCCAATTTGGACATTTTCACTTAGGGGTGTACTCACTTTTGTTGCCAGCGGTTTAGACATTAATGGCTGTGTGTTGAGTTATTTTGAGGGGACAGCAAATTTACACTGTTATACAAGCTGTACACTCACTACTTTACATTGTAGCGAAGTGTCATTTCTTCAGTGTTGTCACATGAAATGATTGTCACGTTTCTTCAAAATCGAACCCAGAAGCAGACCAGGACAAGGAGAGTAGGAAGAAGGTGAGTATTTATTTACAAGTGAAAGTGAATGGTTAGATATATCCAGGTGGCGTAGCGGGCAGCGGTGGTGAGTTGATGGGAGTAAATAGGTGTATCCAATGGGGAAGCGGAATCCTCCGACAACCAGGCGGGAAAGGGGTAAATGATCAGGGTGAATAACTGAAGACAAAACAAACGGAGGTAAGTTTAAGGCAAGCAATACGTAACAAACAACTAAACAAATTCTATCCAACTTGAGGCTGATACTCTGGCACAACATACTGTTCATGGCTAACGATCCGGCAGGGAATGGATGTCAGGTCCGGGCTTATGAAGAGGAGAGATGATGATCAGGACCAGGTGTGCAGATAGCTGATGGGATACAGGTGCGGGTAATCAGAAACCCCAACTGGCTACATTGCCCGGCAACCAGACAGGGTGCGTTCCAGGACGCCGGAAAAAACACTCCAGGACAGAACATAGGCAAAAAACAGACTCAGGAAACGGGATTCGTGACAATGATATACTCAAATATTTACAAAAATGTGAGGGGTGTACTAACTTTTGTGATATACTGTATGTACGTTATCCATGCCAAGCTCTCCGTCTCCCCCTTTGGCTGAATGTGGTGGAAAAGGTTGATTTTCCTTCCTCTCTTTTGAGGAGGGGACCATCGCCATTAGACGTCTGGGGCATGAGTTAACCATCAAGAGACTGTCATCTTTTAGAAAGAAACAGCTGGAAGACATACTGACAAAGGCAGGAGACTTCAAATGTGAAATTAGTAGGTGTAAATTAATTATATCATTGTCTCGTTCTATTTTGTTATGGTTCAATTTTATGATTCAATTATTACTTGAGATAACTGAATAGATATTGAAGACCTGCCACTGAAATGACTCTTAACTGTATGCTGTATTAACTGTATTATTGTGTGAAAAAGATGTAAGGGAAGCGCTGCACAATAATTGATTTTTGCAGATAGAAGTTGCTCTTTTGGTAAACAGGTTCATGTCTTTCTCCCTTTCTGATCACGTGTAGAATAAAGCCTTAATGGCAGTAATGTGCTGTAACTTACGGTTTTGCCTTGTTATTCAATATTCATCTTTCAGATCTTTCTAGATAGGCAGTTAGTGCAACTTAACCATAGTCCTTTTGCACATTGCTCCCGTCCCCCCCATGCGACGCGAGGGACAGCCGAGCCCGAGTGGACCTCCAGTCCCCCAAAGAAGTGGCGAGGGCAAGCTGGGCCCCAGTGGACCTCCTGTGCCCCCCAGGCATGGCGAGGAACAGTCTGGCCTCAGCGGACTTCCGGGGCCCACCAGACCCCTTGTTGCATTCACACCTGATCAGCCGGTGGGTCTACATTGTCCCCAATCATTTGATGGCCATTTTCAAAAGTCTGACCTAAATATGCTTCTGCAACAACATTGCTACTAGCGAAGAAGAAAAAAAACACACTATACCGATCAACTGCTAAGTAATAATAATGAATATTTGGCTTGGAACTAGCTAATGATATATAAGGATACACCAATCTAAATGGTTGACTTACATGCTGACCACACCTTTCACCATTAATGTTTCATGCGTCTCGACCTCTCCCCAAATGAATAAAATAGGTTCAGAGTTTGTTTCGACATTTCAACCTGCGTGTCTTGATCGTGTCTGTTGTGGATGGACAAAATCAACATGTGCGCAGTGGCGGGCGCAGTCTAGTCATGTTGATTTTGTCCATCCACACAAGACAAGATCAGGACACACAGGTTGAAATATCAAAATGCACTCTGAACCAACTATATTAATAGTTCACTGCAATTTAGCTAGCTAGCTTGCAGTTGCTAGCTCATTTGTCCTGGGACATAAAGATTAGGTTTCAGTGGTGTAAAGTACTTAGTTAAAAATACTTTAAAGTACTACTTAAGTATTTTTGGGGGGTATCTGTACTTTACTTTAATATTTATATTTTTGACTACTTTTACTTTTACTTCACTTACATTCCTAAAGAAAATAATGTACTTTTTACTCAGACATTTTACCTGACACCCAAAAGTACTCATTACATTTTGAATGCTTAGCAGGACAAGAAAATGGTCAAATAGAACCAAGTTCTATTTTAAGGACTGGCTACGGAGACCTTCATTGACGCGTGCCAGTGTGGATGAAATTATTGAATAACATGTAAGTGTACATTTATTTTGCAACGCATCTAAGCTATGATGCCGTTACTCAGAATGTGTACTCAGAGCATGCGCTGACCAACTGGCAAGTGTCTTCACTGACTCCCTGACCGAGTCTGTCATACCTACATGTTTCAAGCAGACCGCCAAAGCCCCTGTACCCAAGAACGCTAAGGTAACCTGCCTAAATGAGTACCGCCCCCTAGAATTCACAGCAGCAGCCATGAAGTGCTTTGAAAAGCTGGTCATGGCTCACATCAATACCATCATCCCAGAAGCCCTAGACTCACTACAATTCACATTTCGCCCCAACATATCCACAGATGACGCAATCTGTACTGCACTGCCCTTTTCCCAGCCCCGCACGACTCAAAACACCATCATTAAGATTGCCGAAGACACGATGGTGGTAGTCCTGATCCCCGACAACGATGAGACAGCCTATAGGGAGGAGGTCAGAGACCTGGCAGTGTGGTACCAGGACAACAACCTCTCCCTCAACGTGAGCAAGACAAACAAGCTGGTCGTGGACTACAGGAAAAGGAGGGCCGAGTACGCCACTATTCATATCGACAGGGCTGTAGTGGAGTAGGTCGAGAGCTTCAAGTTCCTTGGTGTCCACATCACCAACAAGCTATCATGGTCCAAACACAACAAGACTGTCATGAAGAGGGCACAACAACGTCTATTCCCCCTCAGGATACTGAAAAGATTTGGCATGGGTCCTCAAATCCTCAAAAACCGACTGCAGAGTGTGGCCAAGTACATCACTGGGGCCAAGCTTCCTGCCATCCAGGACCTCTATACCAAGCAGTGTTAAAGGAAAGCCCTAAAAGGCCACCCAAGTCATAGACTGTTCTGACTAGACCGGGCACGCGCATGTCAGGCTGACACTGACAGAAGTAGCGTTACCGGAGTGCCAAGTCTAGGTCCAACAGGCTCCTTACCAGCTTTTTAGTTTTTTTACCCTTGTTTTCTTCCCAATTGGTAGTTACAGTCTTGTCCCATCGCTGGATCTCCCGTACGGACCCGGGAGAGGCAAAGGTCGAGAGGCATGCGTCCTCCAAAACACGACCCTGCCAAGCCGCACTGCTTCTTGACACACTGCTCGCTTAACTCAGATTCCAGCCGCACCAATGTGTTGGAGGAAACACTGTACAACTGGCGACCGCAGTCAGTGTGCATGCGCCCGATCCGCCACAAGGAGTCGCTAGAGCACGATGGTATCCTCTTGGAATTCATGATCTCAGTCAAAGGCAAACATGGTATAGAGATATAAATATGAATGACTTTATATTTCTATGGTCTGAAGTACTGAGTTAGTATGTCTTAACTCTGCTTGCCTTGTTGGTACACAAAGTACACAAAATACACAAAGTATATGATGGAGGAGTGCAGCAAGGCTCTCTCTCCTGCCAACTCTTTAAACAAATATTTTTCCCTTCTCTATTCCCCCGCTCTATCACTATCCTTCTCTCTCTCTCTCTCTCTTTCTCACACTCTCACCCTCATATATATATGGAGCCAATGGGTTATGGGCTTGCAGACTTGTGAGCAGATGCTGATTTGTTGAACCTGAGAGAGCACAGCAAGACAGCCCTGAATTCAGCCCAGTCTTTGGCATGATATTTTCTCTACAGGTCCACTACAGTGTTGGAAAGAGAGAGAGCAGGGAAAATAATTGGAATCTGGTGACCTAGTTTGTGAAACAGTGTGTGGTAAATGTAATGATCATTGGTGTTGTTCATGGTTCTGTTGATTCTGTTGCAGTCTACAGATGTAGGATCTTAATTTGAGCCAGTTCTGCTACAGCAGAAAAAAGAATCCTTCAGCAACAGGAAATGGTAATTACATTTTTGTACGGGTTGATACATGTTTTATTAGGGCAAATCTAGTCTGACATTTTAAAGTGGAAATGGCAAACTGCAGAAGCCTTTAGAAAACTCAAATGTACTACAAGTTTGCATTTCTTGCTGTGCAGGAAAAGTCTTAATAACAAAATAGGGATCAAATTACGATCCTACATCTGTTGTTACTGTTCCGATTTCTCAGTCACAACTACATAAACAGATTTGTTTTGAGTTGTAATTTTCTCGCCGTCAGATCAATTCATGAATTCCGCTTTTATTGTCTTATTATTAAAAAGGATTATTAAAAAGTCATCGCTGTTCTACATGGCTGTTCCAGGGAAAGGAGTAAATTAGGTTGGTAATGTATGAATGCCCTCGACGGGTAATTATATTGAAGGTTCACGTTTATGAGAGGAAATGTCTCTATGCTTTAGATTACATATGAGTCATTGTCTTTCTTTTGCACACTGTCTATATCTCCTCCCTTACCAACCAAGGCACAAAAGGTTATTTCTGAAGCTGAAGGCTCAAAGTAAATATCAGGTGAAGAAATGTGATATTGCTGTTTTTATATCATGACTAGAATATGAATACAAATATAGTTATTCAAGATATTGGGTTGAATATATGTAGGCCTCTCATGGATAGGTGGTGCTGAAAATCAAATTTCCCCTATGCAAATGTATATTTCTGCTTATTTATCTCCTTTCAAATTAATCTTATGAAAGTCAATTAAACAGATTACATGTCACTCTTCCCCTACATGAGCTGAAATTATTAACATTTCCTGTGTGTCTCTCCCTCTCGGTGTCACGCCCGTGAATGGCTGACAGGAATAAGGAGTGTAATAGCTGTTTGAATTGATCCCTGTGAGTTGACAAGACGTCTGGCCGGTGAAGCGTCGTCATTGTCCCGTCAAGATAGATGACTTTTGAGCATAAAGTGACAGTTAGTGGTGGATTTATTTCCCTTTGAGTATTAATCAACAGAGGATTTATTTTTGCTGCGTATTATAAAGACTGAGACTTACTCTGCCACTGCCATAGAATAGCGTTCCACCCCTTTGGATATCGGTACTTCTGGGGGAAAGAAAATGAATAGGCTCTGATGTTAGCCTCTGATGTGCCCGACTCTCCAAACATTAACTTCGTGCGGCACACCCACTCCATCACGTTGATTTCTGTGAAGATGAAACTGTGATTGAACAGGCCTCTCCTCCTGCAGGCTCTCACCGTATGTCTCATACAGTTAGAGAGTATGAAGGGTGAGCTTTATAAAGCCTGTCACCTGACCAAACATGAGGTGAGGAGTATACCTGCTACACATGTCTATGCCTGCTGCCGTGTCGGTCAGGGTTCACCTGGGGGTGGAATGTGGGGGGCATAGAGTAGGTGGGAAATGGGGGTGGAAAAGGGGGGTAAGTTGGGCTAGATCGGTTGAAGGGGGTTAGATAGGGTGAGGTGATAGCTATGCAAGGTGGCAGCTTGCTATCCAGCTGGCTATCTCTAACTAAACCTGCATAATGTGGTGGAGAGCTTTAGGTATGGTTAGGGTTGGTGAGGTAGACGAGGCCTAGGTAATGTGAGGTGAAGTGGAAGCTGGGAAGTGGAAGCTGGGCATTTGAAGGGAATGGTAGAGGCTGCCTGGGGAGAAGAATGAAGCGGTGGCTGTTGCTAGGTAGGAGACCCAGACCACAGACCTGGGGAGGCACAGTGAACAATGATAAACATCAGCAATTTCGGTCACTGGAGGCCTCAAATCTGGATCTCTCACCATCTGAGTGGATCTGGCCAGGGTTATCCACACAGTCAAACCAACCGCAGGACAACAAGCGAATAAAACACACCCTCACCGCTCCACCACCATAAGAACACAGCTCTGCATTTTTAATGGGAGCTAAAATCACTCAGGACTTAAGAAGGGGATTGCCTCTGCTCTATATGCAGAGAGCAGAAGACTGGATACTGGCAGTGTTGAGGAAGCTACTCTGAAAAGATAGTTTACCAAGCTTTACTTCACGCTGAAAGAAGTTAAGGTACACTAAAGCTTTCCCTACGAAAAATATAGTTTACTTAACTAAAGTTACTTTGAAAAAGTAGTTCACTACATCCAAACTACTTTGTGAAATGTCAGACTATAAATTGCAAGAGCACACTTTGGGGTCATATGTTAACAGAATGTGTCATTTATCCGATTAAACACAAAAACAATGTTTCAAGTGAGAATTAGGCAGGTCTGACGCAGGAAAAGGAAATATTGCATACTCCACCCACATTTTATTGTATTCTGCAAAACAAGTAGTGTATAGTTCCAGTACTTACAGTGCCTTTGGAAAGACTTTCTTCCACATTTGGTTACTTTACAGCCTTATTCTAAAATGGAGTAAATAAAAATAATACTCAGCAATCTACACACAATACCCCAAAATGACAAAGAAAAAAACTTTTTTTAGAAATGTATACAACTTTTTTTTAAATGAAAAACTGAAATACTTTATTTATGTAATTATTCAGACCCTTTGCTATGAGACTTGAAATTGAGCTCAGGTGCATCCCGTTTCCATTGATCATCCTTGAGATGGTTCTACAGCTTGATTGCAGTCCGCCTGTGGAAAATTCAATTGATTGGACATGATTTGCTTAGTAAAATAAAGGTTCAATTTAAATAAATAAAACATTTGGAAAGGTACACTCGTGTCTATATCAGGTCCCACAGTTGACAGTGCATGTCAGAGAAAAAACAAAGCCATGAGTTTGAAGGAATTTTCAGTAGACCTCCGAGACAGGATTGTGTCGAGACAGATCTGGGTAAGGGTAGCAAAAGAATTCTGCAGCATTGAAGGTCCCCAAGAACACAGTGGGTTCCAAAATTCTTAAATGGAAGAAGTTTGGATCCACCAAGACTCTTCCTAGAGCTGGCCGGCCGGCCAACTTGAGCAACTTGGGGAGAAGCGCCTTGGTCAGGGAGGTGACCAAGAACTCGACAGAGCTCTAGAGTTCCTCTGTGGAGATGGGAGAACCATCTCTGCAGGCCTTTATGGTAGAGTGGCCAGACTGAAGCCACTCCTCAGTAAAAGGCACATGACAGCCCGCTTGACACCTAAAGGAATATTAGACCATGTGAAACAAGATACGCTGATTTGATGAAACCAAGACTGAACTATTTGACCTGAATGGCAAGCGTCACGTCAGGCGGAAACCTGGCACCATCCCTATGGTGAAGCGTGTTGGTGGCAGCATCATGCCGTGGGGATGTTTTTCAGTGGCAGGGACTGGGAGACTATTCAGGATCGAGGTAAAGATGAACGGAGCAAAGTACAGAGACCTCCTTGATGAAAACCTGCTTCAGAGCACTCAGGACCTCAGACTGGGTCGAAGGTTCACCTTCCAGCAGGACAACGACCCTAAGCACACAGCCAAGACAACGCAGGAGTGGCTTCGGAACAAGTCTCTGAATGTCTTTGAGTGGCCTAGCCAGATCCTTGACTTGAACCCGATCGAACATCTCTGGAGATATCTGAAAATAGCTGTGCAGCAATGCTCCCCATCCAACCTGACAGAGCTTGAGAGGATATGTAAAGAGGAATGGGAGAAACTCCCCAAATACAGGTACCAGGCTTGTAGTGTCATACCCAAGAAGACTCAAGGCTGTAATCGCTGCCAAAGGTGCATCAACAAAGTACTGAATACTTATGTAAATGTGATATTTAAATTTTGTATTTTTAAATCATTTGCAAAAATGTCTAAAAACCTGTTTTTGCTTTGCAATTATTGGGTATTCTGTGTAGATTGATGAGGGGAAAAACAATTTAATCAAGAATAAGGCTGTAATAAGGCTGTAGAATAAGGCTGTAACGTAACAAAATGTGGAAAAAGTCAAGGGGTCTGAATACTTTCCCAATTCACTGTAGCTACACCACTACATGGCAATTTTTTTTTGTTAAATTACTAGTTGAACTACATGTAGTTCACTACTCCCCAACAGTGAATACTGGATGGTGGTGGTTCCGTTAAGGTGGCCATGTTTCCTCAGAATGTTGTTGTAAAGTCGTCTTGCCACGTCTCATTGCACATCTAAGAATGACGAACACGCGATGAGGCCCGGACTCCCTGCATAATTCAGATGAACCTCACTCTTTCTCTCTCTTTTTTTCCCTCTCTCTCTATATATATATATTCTAGTTATTTCTCTCCCTCTCCTTCTTTATCTTTCACTCTCTATCTCTCTTTCTCCCCCGTTCCCTCTCCTTCCCTCTCTCTCTCTGTCCCTTTCTCCCCATCTCCCTCTCTCCTCCCCTCTCTCTCTGTCCTCAGTCTCCTTCACCCCTCTCTCCCTCCCACTCTCCCCTTACTTCTCTCGCACTCTCTTTATGTGGGAGTTCATTCATTGAGTGCTGTGACCTACAGGGAGTAATGAAAACATTGGCACCATTCATGAGCTCTGATTGGGTTTCGGAAAATAAGTAATCACGGGTGAGCTAGTCTTCTCTGCCTTGTGGAAACAGCACACCAGGAAACTGTTGCTGTGTTGGGCCAGGTGCTGCTGAGCTGCTTTTCTGTGCTGCTTACCAAGAATAGTCTTACGTTCCAACCACATATTCAATTAAAGATGAAGAAACTCTGCACTCATTTAAAAAATGGTCACTTGAATTCTGTTGTAACAGTTATCGTGGTCTTGCCTGAAATATGTGGCCTATTTAATACACGGCGACCTCGATATTTCATTGAGGAAAAAAGAGCAATGTTGAAGTGGACTAATTGGGTGTATTTATAAAAAGTGATGACCTCTTAATACACTCTGAAACACTCACAAGTGTTCTTTCTTCCTATCATCAGTCGATTTCCCCAGAGTGTAAACGAGTGAGACTTCTGTACCCTTCAGGCCCTCCGGTACACCACGTGACACTCTGCCTTACTCTTCGCCAATAAGCTCAGCAGAGAGAAACACACTCACTTTGACATTAACATTTCACTTTTACAGTACCTGGGGTACAGCACACACACACAAACACAAACGCACAAACACACACTCACTTATCTCTGCAGAACCTCACTTTGCCCTCCTCCTGATACTTTGAGATACCACCCTATCTGTGCATCAATAAATAGGCTGTTTATAAGCTGTGAATGTTGATTGTCAACCTATTACAAACACACACGTACACACACACGTACACACACACACGTACACACACACACGTACACACACACACACACAGACTTTTTGGATGCTTTATAGCCTCAGGTTAGTGAATTAGCCTTCTCCTTGATGTTCATCCCATCCTTACGTTTATCATGTTGTATCAGCAGAAAATCCTAAATAAACCTTTTAAAAGGCTTCTCCTCTGTAATGCTGTAAATGATCCAAAAGGCCAATGGGTTTATCTTGGTCTTAAAAGCCCAACGTTGAGATTTTCTGTGCAAAAAAGAAGAGGATAGTCACATTAAACCTGCAGTTGGGCTTGGCGGTTACAGATATGTGTACCATAGAATTTGAATTTATGTTATTGACATCACAATCCTCAAGTCCAAATTTATCATTCACCTTGACCAAATGTATTTAATGTAAACTATACAGAACATTTATGTGGTCCTTATACACATGGTGCTCATAACTATGGTCTAGAGTTTTCCTGGTCATGTCATCATATGAAATGGTGGGGAAAAACTCAGGGCCCTAAATCCCTCCAATTACAGTACGCTGGTATGATTTTTGATGAGGGCTGCAACTGTGTTACGTGTTGTGTCTCCAGTCTCCAGCTCAGACGTTTCTTGGCTCTGTGGGCTTCACAGTGATGTGTGGGAGGAAGGACTGCCGCTGTATCTGTATGTGCATTATTACACCTAGTCAGTCAGAAAAGATAGAATCAAATCACATTTTATTTGTCACATGCTTTGTAAACAACAGTGAAATGTTTACTTATGGGCCCTTCCCAACAATGCAGAGAGAAAAATACTAAATGAATAGACCCCTGCCTCCACAGTGCCCTTGCTGAGACAAAGCCACACTACTCCACAAAATAATTTTCCAGAAAGTATCATAATTAACCAGTGTAATCTCTCTTGGATTATTCCCACATAGTGTAGTATTTGACCAGAGCTACTGTATGTAGAAAAGTAACTTGAGTAGGGTGTCATTTGAGATGTGCCCCTTGGCACCACTATGCCACCTTCACATGATGTGTTCACAGACCATAGAGACCATAGAGGGCACACAATGGATGTGGATGCAATAATTATATGCTCGAGGTGGTTGTCTTTTCTGATCAATGAATATTAAAATTACATATTTGTTCAATTATCTTGATTTATTTTTTAAAATGTTTATATCAGTACTGTTAACAGTGGCGGATTCAGGTATAGGCGACATGGGCGGCATCTTGCCGGGGGGCGGTAAGTGGCGCCCGGACAACAAAAACTTGTTATGGGGCACCCAGACAATTTTTTTTTTATTGCTCATATGCACATTACGTCAATGATATCATTTCACCGTGTGGGACTGTTGGTCAATTAAACTTGTTGGAGTGGGCGCCCTGATTCTAGTTTGTGAGCTAGGCAGGCTACAGTCTGGGAAGCTCTCCCACTCAGAAGTACGAGATGGGGAGGGGGGTGGTGGTAGGTTGACCTCAGGTCTCCCCACTGAAAACCTGAGGTAGGGGGAGTGGGGGAATCTATCAAATAGCGCACCTCTAACGTTGTACAGTACTAATGCAATGAGTAAAATCAGTCGCACTACGAAAGGCTACCAAATAAACCACAATTAATTCATAATACTGTGAATATATGGTTTCACAGACATATTGTTGCATTTTTTTCTGGTTTGTGGGAAATCATTAAGAATAATATAAAACCAATCCAAATTTATGCTATTAGAATTTGTCTATTCTTCCAGTGATCGTAGCTGAAGCAGAGAGGAGCTTACCTGAGGTCCACCTTGTCACAGGAAATCCTTAGTGGCCTTGCTGTCATCCGTATTAACTATGCAATTGCTGGGCAAAATTCTTATGATGATGTAATTGATGACTTTCAATTAAGGAAGATAAGAAAGGTCAAGGTTTAGATGGCAGTTGTGCAATTTAGTTTGTGTGTTTCTTGTTTGAAGTGCAATAGTGTAATAATCAGGTTCTCTTCTTTATAAGTGTGTTATTCTATTTGTGCATTTGTGTGTTATAGGATTCGTGCAATTTAGTTTTATTTGTGTTTTTTGTTAGCAATGGTGTAATAGTGTAATAATTCGATTCTATTTTTTATTTGTATGTATATACTACAATTTGTTTCTATTTGTCTTTGTTACTTATTTTTGTATATATTTTTATATTTATATAGTTTTAAATGTTACGATTATTTATTGATGTTCCAAATGTCTGATTAAAAATTACAGTTGGTGCAGAATGGTGCTTCTTTTTTTTGGGGGGGGGGCGCTGAAGCGGGGGTTCGCCCAGGGAGCTATACAAGCTAGAACCGCCACTGACTGTTAACGTAAATAATTATCTTTCATTGATGTCACCTCTAATGGAATAATAATTTATTGAGAGGGACAACCTCATTCGTTTTCTCAGCAAACGCAAAATCCCAGGTATGTTTGACTCATCAGCCTTGCCGTAGTTTGGAGTCCGGAAACGTCACGAACTGGAAACGAAAAAAGTTTTTCAACAAACAAGAGTAAGCAACTCAATATTAATCTTTCGTTTTATCATCGCTAATTATTTGTGAATAGCTTTAATGATTTGAATTAGTTTTACTGTGATGTATCTGGAATTGTGGGAGATGTCATCACTTATTCAACCTTGCGCCGCGTAACTAGGTAGCCATTGTTGTGCTATGTGGCATTCTTGTACTATTGACAGCAGCACCTAGCAAGCTAGCTAACTGGCTCTAATCTTCTGTCAATAGCAACAGGGTCCGTGTTTTTTTGCTTGTCATCCAGCCAACATATGACATATACAGCTAAATTAGGATGACTGTTGTGTTTATGATAATTAATGTACACATTTTTTACATTCCCAAAATATGTTCTCCTTTCACAGTGGCCGAATAGCCTATTTCATCTGGATCTCATCCATAATGTTGCCTAAATTCAAGTGTCCCAGTCCACTACAAAACCTACACAAGCTTGCTACTGTCAGTGTTATATCTGATCATTGAATCATGAGTCCCCCCAGTTGAATGTTCAGGAGGATCTGTTACTGCCTCAGCCACTGTCTCTACACAGCCATGTCACGCCTTGAGCCGGAGGATGAGAGCGGGCCTGGGCAGGAGCCCAGCAGGGAGGTGGACATGTGGTCGTCAGTGCGTTGCCTTGGTTACCTGTCCAGTTTCAACCTGATGGTGGCGGTATGCCTGGGCCTGTACGTGCGCTGGGAGCAGACAGACGAGCCCATGATCCTTGTTATCTTCATCCTGGGTCTCTTCGTCCTGGGCATCGCCAGCATCCTTTACTACTACTTCTCCATGGAGTCAGCCAGTCTCAGCCTCTTCCACCTGTGGTTTGGCTTCCTTCTGGGCCTCCTGTGCTTCCTCAATAGTCCCTTGCTGGAGGAGAATGTGAAGGAGCAGGCTACTAACTACCTGCTTCTGGCTAGTGTGGCTTTGAGGACGGTGTGGGCCTTAACTGATAGGATAATGGGCTGCGTTCACTATAAACCCACCCTGCTCTTGTCCGAGGAGCTCCTAGAACTCCTGGGCTTTGGAATTGCCAGCACCACCATGCTGATGCACAAATCTATTGCCCTCATTGCCCTAGTGGTGGCGCTGGGGGCTCTGATCGTGAGCCTACGTGTTAAATCCCTCCTAGCCCTGCCCAACTTGGCCTGCTTTGCCCTGGTCACCTCCCTGCTGTTCTTCAAGGCCGTGGGGATAACCACCAATCCCTTCGCCCTGGGCTGCTACCTGGGCCGTCTGATATGTGACCCCCTCTTGGACGTCTACTTCAGCAGCCTAGGGGCCACCGAGCGCTGGCTGCCCCTGCTTTCCTGGGGACGTGTCTGGCGTCGACTCTCCCTGCTCCCTCTAGGGCTTGTGGAGATAGCCTTCTTCGTCCTAGCCGCTCTAAAGATGAGCCATCTAGAACTGTGGTACCTGGTGATCCCCGGATTCTGTGTGTTTGGCCTGTTTTGGACAGTCTGCCATGTGGTGCTGCTGATCACACTATGGGGCTTCCACACCAAGCTGAGTGAATGTCAGAAGGCGCGCTCGATCCAGCAGTCAGACACACGCAGCCTTGACCGGGTCATGGCCTCGCGGGGGATGAGACACTTCTGCCTGATCTCTGAACGCCTGGTCTTCTTCAGCCTGGTGTCCACAGCCATACTGGCAGCTGTGTCCTGGCAGGTAAGATGCTACATAGTGGTAAATGGTGAATTGGCAGGGTAATACAGTGCCTTGCAAAAGTATTCATCCCCCTTGGTGTTTTTCATATTTTGTTGCATTACAACCTGTAATTTAAATAGATTTTTATTTAATGGAAATACACAAAATAGCCCAAATTGGTGAAGTGAAATGAAAAAAATAACTTGTTTCAAAAAATTCTTAAAAATAAAAAAACAGAAAAGTGATGTTTGCATATGAATTCACTCCCTTTGCTATGAAGCCCTTAAATAAGATATGGTGCAACAAATTACCTTCAGAAGTCACATAATTAAGTCCACCTGTGTGCAATCTAAGTGTCACATGATCTGTCACATGATCTCAGTATATACAGTGAGGGAAAAAAATATTTGATCCCCTGCTGATTTTGTACATTTGGCCACTGACAAAGAAATGATCAGTCTATAATTTTAATGGTAGGTTTATTTAAACAGTGAGAGACAGAATAACAACAAAATAATCCAGAAAAACGCATGTCAAAAATGTTATACATTTATTTGCATTTTAATGAGGGAAATAAGTATTTGACCCCTCTACAAAACATGACTTAGTGGCAAAATCCTTGTTGGCAATCACAGAGGTCAGACGTTTCTTGTAGTTGGCCACCAGGTTTGCACACATCTCAGGAGGGATTTTGTCCCACACCTCTTTGCAGATCTTCTCCAAGTCATTAAGGTTTCGAGGCTGACGTTTGGCAACTCGAACCTTCAGCTCCCTCCACAGATTTTCTGTGGGATTAAGGTCTGGAGACTGGCTAGGCCACTCCAGGACCTTAATGTGCTTCTTCTTGAGCCACTCCTTTGTTGCCTTCGCCGTGTGTTTTGGGTCATTGTCATGCTGGAATACCCATCCACGACTCATTTTCAATTCCCTGGCTGACGGAAGGAGGTTCTCACCCAAGATTTGACGGTACATGGCCCCGTCCATCGTCCCTTGATGCTGTGAAGTTGTCCTGTCCCCTTAGCAGAAAAATACCTCCAAAGCATAATGTTTCCACCTCCATGTTTGACGGTGGGGATGGTGTTCTTGGGGTCATAGGCAGCATTCCTCCTCCCCCAAACACGGCGAGTTGAGTTGATGCCAAAGAGCTCCATTTTGGTCTCATCTGACCACAACACTTTCACCCAGTTGTCCTCTGAATCATTCAGATGTTCATTGGCAAACTTCAGACAGGCATGTATATGTGTTTTCTTGAGCAGGGGGACCTTGCTGGCGCTGCAGGATGTCAGTCCTTCACGGCGTAGTGTGTTACCAATTGTTTTCTTGGTGACTATGATCCCAGCTGCCTTGAGATCATTGACAAGATCCTCCCGCGGAGTTATGAGCTGATTCCTCACCGTTCTCATGATCATTGCAACTCCACGAGGTGAGGTCTTGCATGTAGCCCCAGGCTGAGGGAGATTGACAGTTCTTTTGTGTTTCTTCCATTTGCGAATAATCGCACCAACTGTTGTCACATTCTCACCAAGCCATTTGGCGATGGTCTTGTAGCCCATTCCAGCCTTGTGTAGGTCTACAATCTTGTCCCTGACATCCTTGGAGAGCTCTTTGAGCTTGGCCATGGTGGAGAGTTTGGAATCTGATTGATTGCTTCTGTGGACAGGTGTCTTTTGTACAGGTAACAAGCAGAGATTAGGAGCACTCCCTTTAAGGGGGGTGAATACTTTCGCATATTACCTGTATAAAAGACACCTGGGAGCCAGAAATCTTTCTGATTGAGAGGGGGTCAAATACTTATTTCCCTCATTAAAATGCAAATAAATTTTTGACATGCGTTTTTTTGTTTTGTTATTCTGTCTCTCACTGTTCAAATAAACCTACCATTAAAATTATAGACAGATTATTTATTTGTCAGTGGGCGAACGTACAAAATCAGCAGGGGATCAAATACTTTTTTCCCTCACTGTATACACCTTTTCTGAAAGGCAACACCACTAATTCTGCAACACCACTAAGCAAGGGGCACCACCAAGCAAGCGGCACCATGAAGGCCAAGGAGCTTTCCAAACAGGTCAGGGACAATATTGTGGAGAAGTACAGATCAGGGTTTGGTTATAAAAAAAATCTGAAACTTTGAACATCCCACAGAGCACCATTAAATCCATTATAAAAAAAATTGAAAGAATATGGCACCACAACAAACCTGTCAAGAGAGGGCCGCCCACCAACACTCACGGACCAGGCAAGGAGGGCATTAATCAGAGAGGCAACAAAGAGACCAAATATAGCCCTGAAGGAGCTGCAAAGCTCAACAGTGGAGATTTGAATATCTGTTCATAGGACCACTAAGCTGTACACCACAGAGCTGGGCTTTACGGAAGAGTGGCCAGAAAAAAGCCATTGCTGAAAGAAAAAAAATAAGCAAACACATTTGGTGTTCACCAAAAGGCATGTGGAAGACTCCCCAAACATATGGAAGAAGGTACTCTGGTCAGATGAGACAAAAATGTAGCTTTTTGGCCATCATGGAAACGCTATGTCTGGCGCAAACACAACACCTCATCACCCTGAGATACCATCCCCACAGTGAAGCATGGTGGTGGCAGCATCATGGTTTGGGGATGTTTTTCATCTGCAGGGTTTTGGAAACTGGTCAGAATTGAAGGAATGATGGAGGGCGCTAAATCCAGGGAAATTCTTGGAATGGCCTAGTCAAAGCCCAGACCTCAATCCAATTGAGAATATGTGGTATGATTTAATGATTGCTGAACACCAGCAGACCCCATCCATCTTGAAAACTGCTGGAGCAGTTTTGCCTTGAAGAATGGTCAAAAATCCCAGTGGCTAGATGTGCCAAGCTTATAGAGACATACCCAAGCTTATAGAGACATACCCCAATAGACTTGCAGCTGTAATTTGCTGCAAAAGGTGGCTCTACAAAGTTTTGGCTTTGGGGGTTGAATAGTTATGCACCCTCAAGTTTTCTGTTTTTTTTGTCTTATTTCTTGTTTGTTTCACAATAAAAAATATTTTGCAACTTCAAAGTGGTCGGAATGTTGTTTAAATCAAATGATACAAACTATCTATTTTAATTCCAGATTGTAAGGCAACAAAATATGAAAAATGTGAAGGGGGTGAACACTTTCGCAAACCACTGTATATGTTAAACTAATATGTTAAACTAATGAATGAAAAGATGGATTGATAAATCAGTTGGTTTATTGATCAGCTGATTGATCGATTGAGTGATTGATCTGAGCTTTTCATTTATTTGGGTTTTTCCTCATTGAGAGGATTTTAATTATCTTATTAGAGACCGAACTGACCATGATAGCTGCATAGTCTAGTAACAAAGCAAGACGAGTGACATCATCAACATTGAAACATCAAGCGTCACGTCATAAGCCCCAGAGACTGACGCTTGCTAGAGGCTTGGCATGCAATCACAAGACAGTCCCAAGCCGGAAAGGAGAGCTGCTTCTGCTCTCAACCATGACCCAAGTTAATTAGCACTTTAATATGCCTATCTCCTTACATAAAGAGCCATACATTATTTAGCTTTACTTGGTAATCTGCTATTAGCATAACAGGCTACACTGTAGCAACTATTTGCCACATCATATAAGATCTCCAGCCATCTTATACTACTGTACCTGTAAACTTCTAGTTATTGCGTTAATGCTAGGCAAGTAGCGTCATCATTGGCTCACAAAAAAATAATAATTCCTTAATACTGCACGCAGAGACATTAACATGCTATCCACGAGTTTGCCTGGGTAGGTAGAAAACAAATTGTCAGAATCTCGCTATATCCCTTTAAGCTATGACCCACCATTTATTTTAATCATGAGCAAAAGCTGTTGGTTTTCTACCTAAAGTTGCAATGGGTCCATTTAAAGGCCCTGTGCAGTCAAAAATGTGATTTTTTTCCCCCTATGTTTTATATATTTCCACACTATGAGGTTGGAATAATACTGTGAAATTGTGAAAATGATAATGCCCTTTTAGTGCCCTCAGACGAACCATCAGAGACAAAGCTTCACTTCAGGATTAAGATTGAATCCTACTACACCGGCTCTGATGCTTGTCGAATGTGGCAGGGCTTGAAAACTATTACAGACTACAAAGGGAAACCCAGACACAAGCTGCCTAGTGACGCGAGCCTATCGGACGAGCTAAATGCCTTTTATGCTCGTTTCGAGGCAAGCAACACTGAAGCATGCATGAGAGCACCAGCAGTTCCAGATGACTGTGATAATACTCGCTGTAGCCGATGTGAGCAAGACCTTTTAAACAGGTCAACATTCACAAAGCCGCTGGGCCAGAAGGATTACCATGACATGTATTCAAAGCATGCCTAAACGAACTGGCAAGTGTCTTCACTGACATTTTCAACCTCTCCCTGACCGAGTCTGTAACCTACATGTTGAAAGCAGACCACCATAGTCCCCGTGCCCAAGAAAGCAAAGGTAACCTGCCTAAGTGATTACCGCCCATAGCACTCATGTCGGTAGCCATGAAGTGCTTTGAAAGGCTGGTCATGGCTCACATCAACATCATCATCCCGGATACCCTAGACCCACTCCAATTTGCATACCGCCCCAACAGTTCCACAGATGACGCAATCTCTATCGCACTCCACACTGCCCTTTCCCATTTCGACAAAAGGAACGCCTATGTGGGAATGCTGGTCATTGACTACAGCTCAGTGTTCAACACCATAGTGCCCACAAAGCTCATCAGTAAGCTAAGGACCCTGGGACTAAACACCTCCCTCTGCAACTGGATCCTGGACTTCGTGACGGGGCACCCCCAGGTGGTAAGGGTAGGTAACAATAGGTCTGCCACGCTGATCCTCAACACTGTTGTCCCTCAGGGGTGTGTGCTTAGTCCCCTACTGTACTCCCTGTTCACCCATGACTGCGTGGCCAAACACGACTCCAACACCATCATTAAGTTTGCTGATGACACAACAGTGGTAGGCCTGATCACCGACAACGATGAGACCTGGCAGTGTGGTGTCAGGACAACAACCTCTCCCTCAATGTGATCAAGACAAAGGAGCTGATCGTGGACTATAGGAAAAGGCGGGCTGAACAGGCCCCCTTTAACATCGAGGGGGCTGTAGAGCGGGTCGAGAGTTTCAAGTTCCATGGTGTTCACATCACCAACGAACTGTCGTGGTCCAAACACACCAAGACAGTCATGAAGATGGCACGACAACACCTTTTCCCCCTCTAGAAGACTGAAAGGATTTCACATGGGTCCTCAGATCCCTAAAAAGTTATACAGCTGCACCATCAAGAGCATCCTGACCAGTTGCATCACCGCCTGGCATGGCAACTGCTCGGCATCTGACCGTAAGGTGCTACAGAGGGTAGTGCGTGAGGGTAGTGCGTACGGCCCAGTACACCACTGGGGCCAAGCTTCCTGCCTTCCAGGACCTATATACTAGGCGGTGTCAGAGGAAAGCCCCAAAAATTGTCTTAGACTGTTTTCTCTGCTACCGCACGGCAAGCTGCTACTCGCTGTTTATTATCTATGCATAGTCATTCCCACCCTACCTACATATACATATTACCTCAACTAACCTGTACCCCTGAACATTGACTCGGTACCGGTACCCCCCTTTTATATAGCCTCGTTATTGTTACTTTTTAATAATTTTTTACTTTAGTTTATTTGGTAAATATTTTCTTAACTCTTTCTTGAACTGCACTGTTGGTTAAGGACTTGAAAGTAAGTATTTCACAGTAAGGACTACACCTGTTGTATTTGGCACATGTGACAAATAAAGTTTGACTTGAAAAGGCCGCCTGAAATTTCTGCCTGTTTTGGTGGGATGGAGATTTGGCCTGACTGTTGACAGACGGTAAATTAGTAAATAGACTAATAAGAAACCGTTCCAAATCTCTCAGCTAGTTTCAATTTTCCCCTCCATACTCAGACCACTCCCAGACAATCCGAGCAAAATTCTTGCTTGAGAAATTGCTCTTTGCGAAGAAGCTTTTTTGTCGTTGTTATTTTTGACCATTTTAAATTAAATCAATTGAGGTACTTAATTGTTACTCAGAAATGATTTGATATTGGGATAGAAACGACCTTTAATAAGTACAAGCGACCTGTAAAATGTATAAAAGGCTGTGGCAATACGAGCAGGAACAGCAGCATCTAGTGGACAACCTGGTACTCTCACACTAATTTATGGGGAGAAAAAGCTTCATAAGCTTCATAATACTTGTCAAACATAGAGAACTGATACTGTATACTGGCGGTTGGAGTGAGCTTGGTTTGGGTGGGGTACATGGGTGGCTTTTGGCGATTTATTTGGATTCCTCACCTCTTAGTAATTTTAAGTAGTTTGGTCCAAATCAGATGTTGGGTATTATATTTAATTAATATTATTTTTTATTTTATTTCACCTTTATTTAACCAGGTAGGCAAGTTGCGAACAAGTTCTCATTTACAATTGCGACCTGGCCAAGATAAAGCAAAGCAGTTCGACAGATACAACGACACAGAGTTACACATGGAGTAAAACAAACATACAGTCAATAATACAGTATAAACAAGTCTATATACGATGTGAGCAAATGAGGTGAGAAGGGAGGTAAAGGCAAAAAAAAGGCCATGGTGGCAAAGTAAATACAATATAGCAAGTAAAACACTGGAATGGTAGATTTGCAATGGAAGAATGTGCAAAGTAGAAATAAAAATAATGGGGTGCAAAGGAGCAAAATAAATAAATTAATTAAATACAGTAGGGAAAGAGGTAGTTGTTTGGGCTAAATTATAGGTGGGCTATGTACAGGTGCAGTAATCTGTGAACTGCTCTGACAGTTGGTGCTTAAAGCTAGTGAGGGAGTTGTGTTTCCAGTTTGAGATTTTTGTAGTTCGTTCCAGTCATTGGCAGCAGAGAACTGGAAGGAGAGGCGGCCAAAGAAAGAATTGGTTTTGGGGGTGACTAGAGAGATATACCTGCTGGAGCGTGTGCTACAGGTGGGAGATGCTATGGTGACCAGCGAGCTGAGATAAGGGGGGACTTTACCTAGCAGGGTCTTGTAGATGACATGGAGCCAGTGGGTTTGGCGACGAGTATGAAGCGAGGGCCAGCCAACGAGAGCGTACAGGTCACAATGGTGGGTAGTATATGGGGCTTTGGTGACAAAACGGATTGCACTGTGATAGACTGCATCCAATTTGTTGAGTAGGGTATTGGAGGCTATTTTGTAAATGACATCGCCAAAGTCGAGGATTGGTGGGATGGTCAGTTTTACAAGGGTATGTTTGGCAGCATGAGTGAAGGATGCGTTGTTGCGAAATTCTATGAATCCTATGATTGAAATCGCCAATTTGGATGCAATCAATTAGCTTAATTGCTCAGAGTTCAAATAGTCTTTTCAACAAAATAATATTTGCAAGAATGCGACAGAAACTATTTCAACAACAATCGGAGATGGTGGGTGTCATGGCTTGCTGAAATGGAACTACCCTTAAAGAGATTCTCCTGTACCTTTTGTATACTTTTTAGCCGGTTGTTCTGAAAATATTACTCACGAGCCAAAAGTGGTCTCCAAAAATGGTGTACTACGTCACATATGTGCAGCTATGTGCACCACGTAATTACTCTCGCCCTCTCGCTCTCTGCTGTGTCCACTGAGTCGCACTGCAACCTCTTTGGATAACGATGGGCAGGCGTCTTGCTAGCTGTCACTCAAATGCGAGGGGCTGAAGCGTATTGGCTAGAACTCTAATTGCTAGGAGTCTGGCCCATGTGGGGGGGAATGTAGGGAAAATGGTGCAGCGCAGCTTCAAAAAAGCAGTCACTTTCAAACTAGGGATTTCGTGGCTAATTAAGGTGACAGTAATTCTGCCAATAGATGATGCATGTATGAACTACACATTGTCACATCCAGCCCAAAGTGGGAGGTTAAATATTTATATTTCTTAGTCACCAAAGTATTGTAGCATTTCTTTAAGCAATAATACTTACCCACCCACACACTCAACATAGTAAAATATACAATTCAGTGTCCGTGTTACCAAACATGTAGGCCTAGCTATAGCCTTGAATTATTTTTCTTTAATATAGGCCTGCTCTACGATAAAAGGGCTTGAAGGCTGGGATGGCATAAGAGCTTCGGTGTTGCTATGTCAAATCAGGACTGAGGAGATGATGATGGACCAGCTGTGAGGCCTTGGGCAGTCGGAGCTGAATTTAACAAGAGGTCTGCTGCCTCCATCCAAAACTGACGAGCTAATAATGAAGCAGGGAGCTCTGAAGTGATGTGGTAACCTTGCTGGTGCCTCGCTAATTGGACAAGTCAGATTGAGGAAAGAGTTAATAAGGATTTTAATTGCAAATGTGAATGTAACACAAGTGTAGTTGAGGAAACACAAGGCTACATGGAAATCGTCATGGCAACGGCATAAAATAATTTAGATGCCTATTGTTTCTGTGTAATTTATGTTTATTTAACTGAATTTTAACAGCTTGGTGAATTTGTATAACAGAGTCCATTGGGTAGGCCTATAGATGTGGCCTTGGAATTCACTTAGACTATCTTTAAAAAAGCTTAATTCTCACTCATTCCCACAGCTTCACTTGAGTGTCTTTGAAGGGTGTTTTGAACTCATTCCCACAGCTTCACTTGAGTGTCTTTGAAGGGTGTTTTGAGCTGAAGCCTTGTGATGGAATTGTTTTATGTCTGTATCTAAATAGCTAAATTCTCTTGTTTCAAAACATTTTTTAAAAATCACATGAAATGCTCTATTGTGTTGCAGCCCTCAAATGGTGTGTTCATGAGTGTGTTCCTGGTGGTCCTCCCTCTGGAGTCTCTGGCCCACGGGCTCTTCCATGAGCTGGGCAGCTGCCTGGGGGGCACATGTGTGGGCTACGCTCTCGTCATCCCTACCAGCTACAGCAGGTCCGTACACACGCACATATAAAGACTACGTAGACACATGTACACTGAACTCACACACACCAGGGTCTCCGTTAGCTGGTAATAGCCAGCTTTTGGCAAAAACAAATACATTTGCAAATACATGCTTATCGGTCTATAAGTTAATGTGCAAAATTTTGTGGAATTAAATTGTCGCTTGTGTATCTTCGTTAGTCGTTATGTTTATCACACGCGCACAGCATACCGATACAGAGCATATGAGCGGAAAATTTGTCAAACAGCTAGAGGTCGACCGATTAATTGGCATGGCCGACTAATTGGGGTCGATTTCAAGTTTTCATAACAATTGGTAATCTGTATTTTTGGACGCTGATTATGGCCGATTACATTGCATTCCACGAGGAAACTGCGTGGCAGGCTGACCACCTGTTACGCGAGTGCAGCAAGGAGCTAAGGTAAGTTGCTAGCTAGCATTAAACTTATCTTATAAAAAGCAATCAATCTTCACATAATCACTAGTTAACTACACATGGTTGAGGATATCACTAGGTTAACTAGCTTGTCCTGCTTTGCATATAATCAATGCGGTGCCTGTTAATTTTGTCATCGAATCACAGCCTACTTCACCAAACGAGGGATCAAATCAAATCAAATTTTATTTGTCACATACACATGGTTAGCAGATGTTAATGCGAGTGTAGCGAAATGCTTGTGCTTCTAGTTCCGACAATGCAGTAATAACCAACAAGTAATCTAACTAACAATTCCAAAACTACTGTCTTGTACACAGTGTAAGGGGATAAAGAATATGTACATAAGAATATATATGAATGAGTGATGGTACGGAGCAGCATAGGCAAGATACAGTAGATGGTATCGAGTACAGTATGTACAAATGAGATGAGTATGTAAACAAAGTGGCATAGTTTAAAGTTGCTAGTGATACATGTATTACATAAGGATACAGTCGATGATATAGAGTACAGTATATATGTATGCATATGAGATGAATAATGTAGGGTAAGTAACATTATATAAGGTAGCATTGTTTAAAGTGGCTAGTGATATATTTACATCATTTCCCATCAATTCCCATTATTAAAGTGGCTGGAGTTGAGTCAGTGTCAGTGTGTTGGCAGCAGCCACTCAGTGTTAGTGGTCTGATGGCCTTGAGATAGAAGCTGTTTTTCAGTCTCTCGGTCCCAGCTTTGATGCACCTGTACTGACCTCGCCTTCTGGATGATAGCGGGGTGAACAGGCAGTGGCTCGGGTGGTTGATGTCCTTGATGATCTTTATGGCCTTCCTGTGACATCGGGTGGTGTAGGTGTCCTGGAGGGCAGGTAGTTTGCCCCCGGTGATGCGTTGTGCAGACCTCACTACCCTCTGGAGAGCCTTACGGTTGAGGGCGGTGCAGTTGCCATACCAGGCGGTGATACAGCCCGCCAGGATGCTCTCGATTGTGCATCTGTAGAAGTTTGTGAGTGCTTTTGGTGACAAGCCGAAAATTTCTTCAGCCTCCTGAGGTTGAAGAGGCGCTGCTGCGCCTTCTTCACGATGCTGTCTGTGTGAGTGGACCAATTCAGTTTGTCTGTGATGTGTATGCCGAGGAACTTAAAACTTGCTACCCTCACCACTACTGTTCCATCGATGTGGATAGGGGGGTGTTCCCTCTGCTGTTTCCTGAAGTCCACAATCATCTCCTTAGTTTTGTTGACGTTGAGTGTGAGGTTATTTTCCTGACACCACACTCCGAGGGCCCTCACCTCCTCCCTGTAGGCCGTCTCGTCGTTGTTGGTAATCAAGCCTACCACTGTTGTGTCGTCCGCAAACTTGATGATTGAGTTGGAGGCGTGCGTGGCCACGCAGTCGTGGGTGAACAAGGAGTACAGGAGAGGGCTCAGAACGCACCCTTGTGGGGCCCCAGTGTTGAGGATCAGCGGGGAGGAGATGTTGTTGCCTACCCTCACCACCTGGGGGCGGCCCGTCAGGAAGTCCAGTACCCAGTTGCACAGGGCGGGGTCGAGACCCAGGGTCTCGAGCTTGATGACGAGCTTGGAGGGTACTATGGTGTTGAATGCCGAGCTGTAGTCGATGAACAGCATTCTCACATAGGTATTCCTCTTGTCCAGATGGGTTAGGGCAGTGTGCAGTGTGGTTGAGATTGCATCGTCTGTGGACCTATTTGGGCGGTAAGCAAATTGGAGTGGGTCTAGGGTGTCAGGTAGGGTGGAGGTGATATGGTCCTTGACTAGTCTCTCAAAGCACTTCATGATGACGGATGTGAGTGCTACGGGGCGGTAGTCGTTTAGCTCAGTTACCTTAGCTTTCTTGGGAACAGGAACAATGGTGGCCCTCTTGAAGCATGTGGGAACAGCAGACTGGTATAGGGATTGATTGAATATGTCCGTAAACACACCGGCCAGCTGGTCTGCGCATGCTCTGAGGGCGCGGCTGGGGATGCCGTCTGGGCCTGCAGCCTTGCGAGGGTTAACACGTTTAAATGTCTTACTCACCTCGGCTGCAGTGAAGGAGAGACCGCATGTTTTCGTTGCAGGCCGTGTCAGTGGCACTGTATTGTCCTCAAAGCGGGCAAAAAAGTTATTTAGTCTGCCTGGGAGCAAGACATCCTGGTCCGTGACTGGGCTGGATTTCTTCCTGTAGTCCGTGATTGACTGTAGACCCTGCCACATGCCTCTTGTGTCTGAGCCGTTGAATTGAGATTCTACTTTGTCTCTGTACTGGCGCTTAGCTTGTTTGATAGCCTTGCGGAGGGAATAGCTGCACTGTTTGTATTCGGTCATGTTACCAGACACCTTGCCCTGATTAAAAGCAGTGGTTCGCGCTTTCAGTTTCACACAAATGCTGCCATCAATCCACAGTTTCTGGTTAGGGAATGTTTTAATCGTTGCTATGGGAACGACATCTTCAACGCACGTTCTAATGAACTCGCACACCGAATCAGCGTATTCGTCAATGTTGTTATCTGACGCAATACGAAACATCTCCCAGTCCACGTGATGGAAGCAGTCTTGGAGTGTGGAATCAGCTTGGTCGGACCAGCGTTGGACAGACCTCAGCGTGGGAGCCTCTTGTTTTAGTTTCTGTCTGTAGGCAGGGATCAACAAAATGGAGTCGTGTTCAGCTTTTCCGAAAGGGGGGCGGGGCAGGGCCTTATATGCGTCGCGGAAGTTAGAGTAACAATAATCCAAGGTCTTTCCACCCCTGGTTGCGCAATCGATATGCTGATAAAATTTAGGGAGTCTTGTTTTCAGATTAGCCTTGTTAAAATCCCCAGCTACAATGAATGCAGCCTCCGGATAAATCGTTTCCAGTTTGCAGAGAGTTAAATAAAGTTTGTTCAGAGCCATCGATGTGTCTGCTTGGGGGGGATATATACGGCTGTGATTATAATCGAAGAGAATTCTCTTGGTAGATAAGGCGGTCTACATTTGATTGTGAGGAATGATGATTTAACAAAAGCGCATTCGCGAAAAAAGCACATCGTTGTACGAATATACCTGACCATGAACATCAATGCCTTTCTTAAAATCAATGCACAGAAGTATATTTTTTTAAATCTGCATATTTAGTTAAAATAATATTGCCTGCTAACATGAATTTAACTAGGGAAATTGTGTCACTTCTCTTGCGTTCATTGCACACAGAGTTAGGGTATATGCAACAGTTTGGGCCGCCTGGCACGTTGCAAACTAATTTGCCAGAATTTTACATAATTATGACATAACATTGAAGGTTGTGCAATGTAACAGCAATATTTAGACTTAGGGTTGCCACCCGTTCGATAAAATACAGAACCTTTCTGTATTTCACTGAAAGAATAAACATTTTGTTTTCGAAATGATAATTTCCAGATTTGACCATTTAAATGACCAAAGGCTCGTATTTCTGTGCTTATTATATTAGAATTAAGTCTATGATTTGATATTTGATAGAGCAGTCTGACTGAGCGGTGGTAAGCGTCAGCAGGCTCGTAAGCATTCATTCAAACTTTACTGCGTTTGCCAGCAGCTCATAGCAATGCTTGAGTCACAGAGCTGTTTATGACTTCAAGCCTATCAACTCCTGAGATTAGGCTGGCAATACTAAAGTGCCTATTAGAACATCCAATAGTCAAAGGTATATGAAATACAAATGGTATAGAGAGAAATAGTCGACGCGTCATAATTCCTATAAAGACTACAACCTAAAACGTCTTAACTGGGAATATTGAAGAACTGGGAGTATTGAACCACCAGCTTTCATGTGTTCTCATGTTCTGAGTGTAACAGTATAATTTCCGTCCCACTCCTCGCTCCAACCTGGGCTCCTCTGCACACATCAACCACAGTCACTCACAAAGCATCGTTACCCATCGCGCCACAAAAGCCGCGGCCCTTGCAGAGCAAGGGGAACCACTACTTCAAGGTCTCAGAGCGAGTGACGTCACCGATCGAAACACTATTAGCGCGCACCACCGCTAACTAGCTAGCCATTTCTCATCGGGCACATGAGCAAGGAACTTAAACGTTAGCTCTTTTACATGGCACATATTGCACTTTTACTTTCTTCTCCAACACTGTGTTTTTCCATTATTTATACCAAATTGAGCATGTTTCATTATTTATTTGAGACTAAGTAGATGTTATTTATGTAGTATATTAAGTTAAAAATTAAAGTGTTCATTGTTCATTCAGTATTGCTGTAATTGTCATTATTACAAATATATAAAAATTGTCAGATTAATCGATTTTTTTGGTCCTCCAATATTCGGTATTGTTGAAAAATCCTAGTCGGTCAACCTCTACACACAGCACGAGAACTGCTGCTACAGCTTCTAAAACAGCTCATTTGTTGCTGCTGGAGTGAAACTTGCTTTTATAAGCCCAATCATTGCGTACCAATTCTAAATGCAATTGCGTATTAAACTGTTTTGATGGCCACGATTAAAATTGAAGCAGGCTTCCCATTCGTAATTGAAGCACGCTTCCCATTCACCATTCAAGTGCATATAGGCAACGGTATAGGCAGGCTTCAGCATGTCACACACCACTTTGCAATGAGCTGGAGCAGTATGCATTTTGAAAACATATATTTATCTGTTTTGAAACCTTTTACTTCATATTATGAGGCATGTAGCCTATATCTCTCATGTTCTATTGGTTTTCAAATCAACTTTCTTTCATTGTCCAGTAACCAAATGCACAATCCTAAGCTGTGTTCGATATTAACCTTACTATTTTTGATGTGAGTATAAAGTATGGATATAGTTAGTATGCCAAAAGTTCAGATGTCGTACTAAATTCGCCAAAATACAAAGTATACGAGCAGTGTACACTATTTCCGTGCTTTTAGGGACCATGATGCAATTCTTCAGAAAATGGGTGTGGCTTCACAACGTTTTCACATTTGAAGAAAATGTCGGGGAAAATGCAGCCAAAGTCCGACGAGAGTGGATACAAATTCATTGCTTCATTGCTTTTCTTAACATTATGACAAATGTTAAGAAATGTAATAAAGTAATGTCTTTTCAAGTAAGTTACGTTGGCTGACAATTTGTTAACTACGCTATCCTTATAAAGAGCATAGCATTACAGCAGTATGTTAGCTAGTTGGCTACTAATACATCGAACTTGCCAGGCTGTATTTTAACTATCTGATATCTTACTATTTTCTATCTAACTATTCACATCATTCTTAACTAAGTGGTATAGTCATTGTGTGTTTCAATGGACATGGTTAATTCAGGCTATCTACTCCGATTTCAGAACTCTCGTCTGAGTGTGCCAGAGCGCAGAATAACTGATGAATTTAAGAACACTCAACACCCGTTGAATATGGCCAGTGGCAGTAAACGTTGGCCAAAAAAAAGCGTCATTAAATTGTTTCCAGTCACCAACGCTCTGGATAACATGAAAACAGCCTAACCAGCTCTGCTAGGGCAAGTAAAATGGTTAGAGTGAGGTGTTCTCTCATTTGTGGTTGGAAGTAGCTAGCCAACATCATCAGTCAGTTAGCTTGGGTGCTTGACTGCCAGTGAACACTCGGATCAACCCTACTCCTCGGCCAGAGTGTCCAGCGTGCGCTCTGAACGTTCCGAGAGTGAAACTCTCTGAATTTATGAACGGACAATCTGACAACACTCTGAATTTACGAATCGTAAGACGTCTAGCTGGTCGTTTGTTATGCTAACAAACTAGCAAGAGGCTGCATAGCAACAGCATCAACTTCTGGTAGACGGGCAAAGCGCTAGTACGCTCAACTGAAACGATACCGTTCATTTACAGTATATCAAAATGAACTAATAGTATGTAGTATATACTCATGAAATGTGTAGTATACAGAATGTTAGTATGGGTATTCGAACACAGCTCTAGTCATATTAGCAACCCATGCTAGTTCTTGAATCTTTAGATCTCCCCTCTTTTCATATTTATAACAGATATTTGTATCTCTGTCACATGAAACCGCTTGCATGTGCAGTTTGCATTTGACAACTGTATTTTTCCGCTAATTGCATTACGGAACAAACATATCTGTGTAGCTTACTGCTTATTGTGTGCTTTGCTAAGCTTATACTGTGAAGAAATAACAGTTTATCAACATTTTAAGCTAAACGTTCTGATCTGTTGCATCAGACTCATTGCTTTTAAATTTGTAACATTTTTTTAATGTAGCCGAGGCCTACTAGTTATATGAATTTGGGATCTATCATCCCATAACTGTCCCAGGGTCTGTTTGGAATAGGCTATTTCTTTCTCGCATTGAACGCCAAGCTGACCATAAGAATAGGTCAACTTTTCGACTATGGGGGATATTGCATTGACGCAGGCTAGTGATTTTGCTGTTCGTTACTCGTCTTGTTGGCTGATGAAAAGTGAATGTGGCAGTTATTCTTATATCTTAAAAGTGCGCATTGGAATTCGGTAAGAAGGATGCACGCTGTTGTGTCCTCGAGTTGCATGTTCTGTGACGACAAATAATCAAAATGTGATTTTTGTCAGTGGGTGGACGCCCTAATCAGGTTATGTGCCCAATGCATATGGGTCCGGTAAATTTCTCAAATGTCTGTTAAATTAAAGTACTGCCGATCAAAAGTCAAGACGCCACATTTTCCTAATGGAAACTCTGACACTCGTACACAGACCTCACACGCACAGACACACATTCACTTTATTCTTCTCCACAATCATTACTTCCCTGCACCCAAGTAAAAAAAACAATAATAATTCAATCTTATCTTTACAGCATCCAGAGGGACAGACCATAATTTCAATTCCCTCACTGGACAAACCAAGTGGAAAAATATCCCAATAAACATGGCCCTAATGTTTCCCCCCTTAGGCTGCTCTCTCCCTGGCATACTAAGTGGCTGTGGATGGAACATGTGTTTATGACCAGGCAGGGCCACTCTCTGTCCAAAATGGCACCCTATCCCTTTGACTAGGACCCATAGTGCACTACTTTTGACTAAAGCCCTATGTAGGGAATAGGGTGCCATTTCAGACTCTGCCTCTATGATGTAAAAAGGGCTTTATAAATAAATGCGATTGATTTGATTGATCTCTGTGCTAGGGCAGTTAGCACTTAGCAGTAGCTAGCTCTGTGGTGGTGATTCGGATGCAGGCCCATACATCTGCTCTGTATGCCAGGGCTGTGGATGTAGGCCCCAGCGGGAGACCAGAGAGAATGTTGAGAATATAGCAGTGTATTATCTACTGTTTGATGGGTTCAGATCATGTTTTTACAATGGTGAGTGGCCCCTTGGGAAGATGAGGAGGAGAAGAAGGGAACGGTGAGGGACAGAGAACAAAGGAGAGAAAGTCAGACAAGGACAAAGTGAGAGAGGGTGCAGGGGAGAGAGACAGGCTTTTAGAGAGGGAGGACAGAGGGAAGGAGATAGCAGGAGACTAATATGTTCCCATCTTTGTATAGATAAGGCCAGGTAAGTGAAACAAATCTGTCACGTCAGCCTCTAACAGCCACGTTATCCACTGTCCCCAGTCATCTCAATACAACTACTCAGTCAAAATCTACTCATTATTTAAACAGAACTCTCTCCAATCTATCCAGCCCAAAGTCTCTCTCGAGATCATAATAACTCTGCTTTAAGATGAGATGCTTTGAGTTATGTAGATGTCTCTATGATTGAATGGAGAAAGTCGTGAGTAATGTCAGGCACAGGGACAGAGATACAGAGTGAGTGGGGCTATGTTGAGTGACGGAGACTGGGGCAGCCTTGACTCCTGCCCTCATGCCTGGTGCTGTGGGATGGAGAGAAAGAGGTGTGCCGGATCAAACAGGTGGCTCTGTCTTACCCTCCGAATCTTGTTGTTGGGTCAGGACTCATCTCCATCGTTATTCTCGCTCATCTTAGCCTTACTCACACACACAGACATGCACATGCACACACACACAAATTCATATTATCTCATATTCCATCTCTACTGTACTGCCAGTGCCTTCACCTCTTTCACCTCTATTCCTTTTCATTCTCTACATTCTCCTCGTCTTCCTCTTTTCAATTCCGCTCTCCGTCTCCACTTGCCATTCTCTCCTCATATTCATTCTCGTTCTCTCCTCCACCTATCCTCTCATCCTCTCCTTTCCCTCTACCTATCCTCTCATCCTCTCCTTTCCCTCCACCTATCCTCTCATCCTCTCCTTTCCCTCCACCTATCCTCTCCTTTCCCTCCACCTATCCTCTCATCCTCTCCTTTCCTCCACCTATCCTCTCATCCTCTCCTTTCCCTCCACAGCCCAGACGGCCAGCCCACCCTCCTACCTCCGGACCAGGTGCAGGAGCTGAATGTGCGCTCCACGGGCATGTTGAACAGCGTGCAGCACCTCTTCTCCCACCACATGATCGAAACGTTTGGCTGTGACTACTCCACCAGCGGGGTGACTTTGGAGGCCCTCCAGGCCAAACTCAAGGCCTTCCTGGAGCTTCGCACGGCCGACGGGCCCCGCCATGATACATACGTGGTGTTCTACAGTGGGCATACGCAGCGCACCGGGGCCTGGGCACTGGCAGGTGAGGGTCACCATAGCTCACAGAGGCTGGCTGGCTGGCTACCAGCAGACAAGCTTCTTGCCTATCTCTGTCTCTCATCGTCTATCAGTGTTTATTTTACACCTACTTATTTCCAGACTAGATCTAACATGAAAAAAAACAAATACAGGATCAAATTAAGGTTATATGTTTGAATAGAACATGATGATGAGTGTAGAATAGTATATTTTTGTTTTGACAAACATTTAAATGTTAGTTTTTGAGAAATGTCTAGAACAACAGCAGTAGTTAGAACAAGTACACAATATTTAGTAGTCTGCCAGATACAGTGTGTGCCTGTACTTTTCATTAATCCATGGCGATTTAGTAGAAATGAAGAGTCCAACATTTTCCCAGTGTGATAACTGAAGTTTGTCTTCAGTGGCTGCCGACACACGCCCACGCTTTATCACTGCATGGTGCAAGGCAAGCTCAGTGACAATTAAACATGACTTGACCATTAATGTACTCCCACTCGTAACTTTTCCTTTTCAACATGAACCCAGACAACTTTTACCTTTTGTCTTTAATGTCCATTACTTGCTCACCACCTACCTTAACCACCTACCTTAACCACCTACCTTAACCTTAATCAAATACATGCATACAGTCGTCGTGGCTCATCGGGCAAGTCAGCTGTAATAAGTGTAGTTAATTAGTATTATTATTAACCCATTAACCAATTATTATTTCATGGACTAAGGAAGGAATACATTTGTATCGTACTGTACATTCTAAGCTATGATTACAGTAACAAAGTAACCTTTGTTATCAAACTAGCTACTAAACTCCTAACATGCGGGGTCAATTAAAAAAAAATGTGTATGTATTGTTTTCCTAAAGATACAGATCCGACTACGGACCAACTAAGTCTTCTAGTAATATGTGTCAAAACATCAACGCGGCCACAGTACACCACACCACTGCTCCCAAATTGTACTTTAAGCATCAAGTGTGTCGCGACCACACAGTATCACTCCTCCTAACCAGTCCCTTTCTGAGCAGCTCCCAAACTGTAAAGAAATATCTTGGCACCATCTACGGGCACCTCTTAATCTTCCTGCCATGGAGCCCGCTGCCGTATTAATCCTCATGAAGGATACTGCGTGTCATACCCCGTGTCACAGTGTTTGAGCAGTGGAGGCCGAGTGGAAAACAACCCAGGCCCTGGCTGGCGTTGGAGCTTTACAGAACGGACTGGGAAGAGCGGGGGGGGGGGGGGTTGTCTCTGGCACTCACACTCAATCACACAGGCTACTCACGTGCACATATACACGCTCGTACTCCGCTCACGTTTCTGCCACAGAGGAAGGGTGCCCAAACGGAGAGCAGTCCCTATAACTCAAGATTTAGGTGCCTTAGACTAGGGATAGGCCATACAGGTGTGTAGTTGTAGACGGTACACAGAATAACGATAGAGAGGATTGGACCGATAACTTGACTATTCACATGTTCCTTTTGTTTGCATTGTGCATGTTCTGATATAGAACATATCAGCTGTTTGCAAATGGTTGTTCCTTGTTTGTCCCAGCCTAAGACTAGGGTTGTGTTTATTACAATGTTTTATTTCTCTCTCTACCAGGAGGAGACTCTCTGCGTCTGGAGCAGCTGCTGGAGTGGTGGAAGGAGAAGAACAGCGGCTTCACCTCCCGTCTCATCCTGGTCCTGGACACGGAGAACTCCATGCCCTGGGTAAAGGAGGTCCGCAGGACGGAGGGAGTCTACTTGGCCGTGCAAGGGGCCGAGCTCGCCCCTGCTGGCGACATCGAAGGCGGGGTCGCCCCCCGCCTTGGGGACTTCACCTCGGAGTGGGTGGAGTTCAACTGCAACCCGGACAGCACCACCCAGTGGTCGGAGAAGGACAGGGCGGTGGCGGCGGCCTACGGCGTGTCGAAACACTGGAGTGACTACACGCTCCATCTTCCCACAGGGAGCGACGTGGCCGAGCACTGGAAGACCCACTTCCCCCAGGCTACCTATCCTCTGGTGCACCTATCCAACTGGTGCTGTGGGCTCAACCTCCTCTGGCTGTGTGGAGTGTGTCTGAGGTGCTTCAGGCGACTCAAACTGGGCTGGTTCCCTCCCAATATACTAGACACGGGACAGGGCATCAAACTGGTCCACTCATAGACTGACTGAGCTGTCTGCCTGCCTGGGAGATCACTTGCCTGACCACTCACCCTGAATTGAATTCCTCTGCTCTATCAATCGCTACCTACTTTCAGTCAGAAGCTGTCATCCTAGAAGTTGACTTCAAAAGAAATTAATCAGTGATTGGTTAGATTTGTTATAGACGATCCAAATCAGAGAATCAAAGTTGATAACGTCATCGGGTAGTCCGGCTCTGGCCCAACCCATCGGTTTCTGGGGCCAATCAGATTGGTCAGATTGTGTTCGCGTTCTAGAAATCGTCAGGGGGGAGGCAAATCCAGACTCATCGTGGAGAAAAAAACATCAGTTGGACGGAGCAATGTGGATGGGTAGCCAGGCAAGGAGACCACAATGGAGTTTCAGCAGGTAGCCTAGCGGTTAAGAGGGTTGGGCAAGTAACCGAAAGGCCGTTGGTTCAAATCCCCGAGCCGACTAGGTGAACAATCTTGTTGATGTGGCCTTGAGCAAGGCACTTAACCCTAATTGCTCATGTAAGTTGGTCTGGATTAGAGCGTCTGCTAAGTGGCTAAAATGTAAATGTGTTGACCTATGATCTATGGTAAGTTATGTGTAGACAATCACCAATAGAATATGTGGTAAAGTACAGTCACCACAATAGGCCTGCTTTCTATGGTAAAGCTATAGACAATCACTGCAATCAGTCTTATTGCCATAGACTTCAACCATGCTAGTGTGGGCCTTATCTAAATGGTACAAGTAGACAATCTCCACAATATTCTGTGTATCTATGGTTTACTGACATCCACCCTATGTGCCTTTGTGAATTGAACGGGACATTGTGCTTTATTTTGAAAGTGTAATATGACATTACTCACGTGTTTTTTTTCTGGGAAGATTTTTGTAAATTGTTTCATGTTTATTTCCCCTTTTGAAACTGATAGTATACAGATTTTACCATTAAAATGTCTAGCCAAAGATTTTGGGACAATTTTCAAGAGTTGTGTCTTACCTTGTGTTTGGTGTTCGTTTCTGTGGACTGACTATTTAAAATGATGAGACGAAAGCCTTATTTTAGTACCCAATTCTGTTCCATTAGATGGATCCCCACAAATGTGGTTAATTCATTGATTCGTTTTTTTTTTTAAACATTCATTTTATAAATGTGCTGCATCAGTGTGAGTAGGAGGAGGGAGTGTTGACAATTGGTCAGCCTGACAGGATCCATATAGCTGCAGGGATATACAGTACACAGCTCCCTGCCTGGCGCCACTTTCCTGCAGTTGTTTTGGAGTCAAATCCACCGTTAAAACAATGACTCACCACATGTAGCCTATCATTGAATCACTACGGCTGCGATGGCCATGGTGACCCATATTGGCCAACCTTTCTGCTTCATTTGGTGCTCTCTCTCGCTCTTTCGCTGCGATGCTGCCTTTTATGATACACTGTGATGTTTATGCTAAAAAGGTCCAATTGTATTATTCTACATATAAATGAAAGCCGAGCTTTTTGTCTCGCTATGTCTTTGATGTCCTGATAAGAGCCGATGTGATGCCTTATCTCAGATTATGCTTGAATAATAAAGTGAATATGTAAAACGTTGACCACATATCTATTGAAAGTAATAGTTTATAAAGCATGTTCAATGGGTTAAATTGGGCCCAGTCGGCTCTACATAATTGCTTGTCTCTTAGTTGTGGTTTGATAGGATGTGTAGAGGGAGAGAGGAAAAATAAAAAGCAAGAGTGGGAAAGATGAATCATGAAATGGGGCATAAGAGAGAGGAGATGACCCAGAGGTGTCCCTAGCCATCCATTCCAATTCCAGACATTAAAATGACATGGTTTACAGACATTGAGCAAATACAGGGCCTTGGTGTAGATATGTTACTGTTGGCAGCAAATATTGGGTTTGGGAACGTAGAAGTCCGGGCAGATGTTGTAGGAATAATTGTCCTGCGCTGCTGTAAAAAGCTGTCAGTTCTCTCTCTCTCTCTTTCACTGGGGAGTCTAGCTGGACACAAAGCTTTCGCTTCAGCTTAGTCGCCCTTTCCTCAACATGTTTGGTGGAAATTCAACACCAGGGACACCTTAAGTCAATATTAAATGAATCACTCTTTAACACACGTACAAAGTACAAGTCTGCCCACAAGCTCCGTCAGGGTGCTCCCCTCGGCCCTCTTATATACCGCTACCCAAAAAACCTACATAGGCATGGTTCATAGGGTTGGTTCTTGCAGGTGACTGGCTGTTATCGCTCGTTGCTCAGATTCTCTAGAAACTATCTTAACTTCCAGATCATATTCTGGGCATTCTGCCCATAGGTCTGTAGAGGAGGTCACAGTCACCTGCACGAACCAAGAGGGAGTGAGAGAAGATGCATACTGTGTACAATTCAAGGCTATGTCTTCAGAACATAAAATGTTCCCTTACAATGTCTCCAAGGTAGAGCTGTTTTCGATGGTCACACTTGATGCGTTTTATTGGTTTCATAGAGCAGGTCAGTGAACCGTGGCATGGTGCCTGGAAGATACTATTAGACTAGAGAGAGGAAGGGATGAAACAATGTTGATAAGTTTTGGGATGAATAGAGAGAACTCCAGTGTCAGCTTTGCTGCTTTCATACAGGCCTGTATCCTCACACAGACACATGCTTGCTCGCACGCACACACACACGGTCTCTGTCTTGTCTTTCTATTGGACAGGGCTGAAATAGAGTGCTGTTGGGTAAGGTCAGTGATTCATGTATACAGGAGGAATCATTTATTGGAATATTAGATTCAAGGCTGGATTAATCTCCCAAACTGGATTCGGTAATAAAAGAGCCAGTCTCTCTCTCTCTGCAGCCCACATCAATGTGCTGAGTCAGAGCCTGCCACTCACTCACACACTGACAGTAGGACTACCCAGCATGCTTCAATCAGCAGCTGTGCCTCATCTGTACTGAGTGGGCAATTTGGGCCCGTCAGAAAATGTTTCCCTAGTATAGGAAAAATCATGTGCGTGAGTGTTATCCAGACTGTATTTGACAATTACTTAGCTGTTTATCGGGTTTTTGTAACCGGGAATTAAGTCACTTGAAAGAAGTGTGCTTGAAAGAACCGAAACATTGACACAGCCCACAGTAGGAGGCCATGGGTAGAAAGTCTTCTAGAAATCTTATTTCACTGCTAGACAACACACCGGTATGAAATTATTCACTGTCTTCATTTAACTATGTCTCCACAATAAGGCAAGCACACATCATTATTCCTAGTCTCATTCATTGTTTCCAAGCCTTTGTATTGTTGCAATATGAACCATCATGCCAGTACTGTATGACTAGGAGCTCATTGCACTCTTTCCTATTCAGAGGTATGGTCTATTCTCCTGTGTGTCCTTCAGGCCTTTTTAAGTGTGCTGCTCACAGTCATTCAGCATCTGCTCGTTGCGAGGGAAATCTACTGTAGATGTATGAATACAGAATTTCTATCTTCTCTTCTCTCTGGCTGTAAATGGGCCTGACCAGCTGCTGGAGTAATGGGATGAGATTATTGATTCATTCGATGCAGGACCGCTCCAACTTTCCCACCCAAAAAAGATAGTTGATATTGCTGTGACTTTGAAATGTCAGAGGCATTATCTCTAATCACAAGAGGTGAGGAAGCGTTTAGTGGCCACTTAACCACTGAACGCTTTCCTCTCCACATTATTATTTTATTTTAAAGGCGGCTGCCAAATACAAAACCTTCCATCCAGCTCACTTGTCCTTCCTTCATCCAGCAAGGAAATTAAAACAAACTAGCTACCTTTTAGGTCTTTTGAAGTAAAAAGGTCTTTCTCTGTCCTTCCATCAATCAATCAAATTTATTTTATATAGCCCTTCGTACATCAGCTGATATCTCAAAGTGCTGTACAGAAACCCAGCCTAAAACCCCAAACAGCAAGCAATGCAGGTGAAGAAGCACGGTGGCTAGGAAAAACTCCCTAGAAAGGCCAAAACCTAGGAAGAAACCTAGAGAGGAACCAGGCTATGTGGGGTGGCCAGTCCTCTTCTGGCTGTGCCGGGTGGAGATTATAACAAAACATGGTCAAGATGTTCAAATGTTCATAAATGACCAGCATGGTCGAATAATAATAAGGCAGAATAGTTGAAACTGGAGCAGCAGCACAGTCAGGTGGACTGGGGACAGCAAGGAGTCATCATGTCAGGTATTCCTGGGGCATGGTCCTAGGGCTCAGGTCCTCCGAGAGAGAGAAAGAAAGAGAGAATTAGAGAGAGCATATGTGGGATGGCCAGTCCTCTTCTGGCTGTGCCGGGTGGAGATTATAACAGAACATGGCCAAGATGTTCAAATGTTCATAAATGATCAGCATGGTCGAATAATAATAAGGCAGAACAGTTGAAACTGGAGCAGCAGCACAGCCAGGTGGACTGGGGACAGCAAGGAGTCATCATGTCAGGTAGTCCTGGGGCATGGTCCTAGGGCTCAGGTCCTCCGAGAGAGAGAAAGAGAGAAGGAGAGAATTAGAGAACGCACACTTAGATTCACACAGGACACCGAATAGGACAGGAGAAGTACTCCAGATATAACAAACTGACCCTAGCCCCCCGACACATAAACTACTGCAGCATAAATACTGGAGGCTGAGCCATCGATCTGTCTGTCTGTCTCCTTCATACCAATAGCATTCATTTAACAACAGCACACTTCTATTGAAGGGAGGACATCATTGATTTCAATCTCTAAATCAAAGTATAGCCGTGCCCAGAGATATTTTAGGAGAGAAGTAAGAGTGAGACTTTTCTGAAAACCAGAAAGGAAATTTTAGCGCCAAAAATGTCAAAACTACAGTGCCTTGCGAAAGTATTCGGCCCCCTTGAACTTTGCAACATTTCAGGCTTCGAACATAAAGATATAAAACTGTATTTTTTTGTGAAGAATCAACAACAAGTGGGACACAATCATGAAGTGGAACGACATTTATTGGATATTTCAAACTTTTTTAACAAATCAAAAACTGAAAAATTGGGCGTGCAAAATTATTCAGCCCCCTTAAGTTAATACTTTGTAGCGCCACCTTTTGCTGCGATTACAGCTGTAAGTCGCTTGGGGTATGTCTCTATCAGTTTTGCACATCGAGAGACTGAAATTCTTTCCCATTCCTCCTTGCAAAACAGCTCGAGCTCAGTGAGGTTGGATGGAGAGCATTTGTGAACAGCAGTTTTCAGTTCTTTCCACAGATTCTCGATTGGATTCAGGTCTGGAGTTTGACTTGGCCATTCTAACACCTGGATATGTTTATTTTTGAACCATTCCATTGTAGATTTTGCTTTATGTTTTGGATCATTGTCTTGTTGGAAGACAAATCTCCGTCCCAGTCTCAGGTCTTTTGCAGACTCCATCAGGTTTTCTTCCAGAATGGTCCTGTATTTGGCTCCATCCATCTTCCCATCAATTTTAACCATCTTCCCTGTCCCTGCTGAAGAACAGCAGGCCCAAACCATGATGCTGCCACCACCATGTTTGACAGTGGGGATGGTGTGTTCAGGGTGATGGGCTGTGTTGCTTTTACGCCAAACATAACGTTTTGCATTGTTGCCAAAAAGTTCCATTTTGGTTTCATCTGACCAGAGCACCTTCTTCCACATGTTTGGTGTGTCTCCCAGGTGGCTTGTGGCAAACTTTAAACGACACTTTTTATGGATATCTTTAAGAAATGGCTTTCTTCTTGCCACTCTTCCATAAAGGCCAGATTTGTGCAATATACGACTTATTGTTGTCCTATGGACAGAGTCTCCCACCTCAGCTGTAGATCTCTGCAGTTCATCCAGAGTGATCATGGGCCTCTTGGCTGCATCTCTGATCAGTCTTCTCCTTGTATGAGCTGAAATGGGTAGATTTGCAGTGGTCTGATACTCCTTCCATTTCAATATTATCACTTGCACAGTGCTCCTTGGGATGTTTAAAGCTTGGGAAATCTTTTTGTATCCAAATCCGGCTTTAAACTTCTTCACAACAGTATCTCGGACCTGCCTGGTGTGTTCCTTGTTCTTCATGATGCTCTCTGCGCTTTTAACGGACCTCTGAGACTATCACAGTGCAGGTGCATTGATACGGAGACTTGATTACACACAGGTGGATTGTATTTATCATCATTAGTCATTTAGGTCAACATTGGATCATTCAGAGATCCTCACTGAACTTCTGGAGAGAGTTTGCTGCACTGAAAGTAAAGGGGCTGAATAATTTTGCACGCCCAATTTTTCAGTTTTTGATTTGTTCAAAAAGTTTGAAATATCCAATAAATGTCGTTCCACTTCATGATTGTGTCCCACTTGTTGTTGATTCTTCACAAAAAATACAGTTTTATATCTTTATGTTTGAAGCCTGAAATGTGGCAAAAGGTCGCAAAGTTCAAGGGAGCCGAATACTTTCGCAAGGCACTGTATGTCTACATCGCTGTGTGTAGTTATACATTTTCATACTTTCTATAGGATTGGAGGTCAGGGCTTTGTGATGGCCACTCCAATACTTTGAATTTGTTGTCCTTAAGCCCATTTTGCCACAACTTTATAAGTATGCTTGGGGTCAATGTCCATTTGGAAGAACCATTTGTGACCAAGCTTTAACTTCCTGACTGATGTCTTGAGATGTTGCTTTAATATATCCACATAATTTTCCTCCCTCATGATGCCATCTATTTTGTGAAATGCACCAGTCCCTTCTGCATCAAAGAACCCCCACAACATGATGCTGCCACCCCCGTGTGTCACGGTTGGGATGGTGTTCTTCGGCTTGCAAGCCTCCCCATTTTTTTTCCAAACATAACGAAGGGCATTATGGCCAAACAATTATATTTTTGTTTCATCAGACCAGAGGACATTTCTCCAAAATGTATGATCTTTGTCCCCATGTGCAGTTGCACACCACAGTCTGGCTTTTTTATGGTGGTTTTTGAGCAGTGACTTCTTCCTTGCTGAGCGGCCTTTCAGCTTATGTCGATATATGACTTGTTTTACTGTGGATATAGATAATTTTGTACCTGTTTCCTCCAGTATCTTCACAAGGTCCTTTGCTGTTGTTCTGGGATTGATTTGCACTTTTCGCACCAAAGCGCGTTCATCTCTAGGTGACAGAATGTGTCTCCTTCCTGAGCGGTATGACGGCTGCTTGGTGCCATGGTGTTTATACTTGCATCCTATTGTTTGTACAGATGAATGTGGTACCTTCAGGTGTTTGGAAATTTCTCCCAAGGATGAACCACACTTGTGGAGGTCTACAATTTTTTTCTGAGGTCTTGGCTGATTTCTTTTGATTTTCCCATGATGTCAAGCAAAGAGGCACTGAGGTTAAAGGTAGGCCTTGAAATACATCCACAGGTACACCTCCAATTGACTCAAATTATGTAATTTAGCCTATCAGAAGCTTCTAAAGCCATGACATCAAAATTATAGTTTGTTAACAAGAAATTTGTGGAGTGGTTGAAAAACACTTAGGTTGGAGTCATTAAAACTCGTATGTAAACTTCCGACTTCAACGGTGTTATTGATTTCTCGTCAATTTACACACAATACCAAAACAGGTTTTTAGAATGTTTCAAGTTTATAAAAAAAAAAAACTGAAATATCTTCTTTACGTAAGTATGACACTTTGCTATGAGACTCGAAATTGAGCTCAAGTGCATCCTGTTTCAAATCAAATCAAATCAATTTATATAGCCCTTCGTACATCAGCTGATATCTCAAAGTGCTGTACAGAAACCCAGCCTAAAACCCCAAACAGCAAGCAATGCAGGTGTAGAAGCACGTTGGCTAGGAAAAACTCCTTAGAAAGGCCAAAACCTAGGAAGAAACCTAGAGAGGAACCAGGCTATGAGGGGTGGCCAGTCCTCTTCTGGCTGTGCCGTGTGGAGATTATAACAGAACACGGCCAAGATGTTCAAATGTTCATAAATGACCAGCATGGTCAAATAATAATAATCACAGTAGTTGTCGAGGGTGCAGCAAGTCAGCACCTCAGGAGTAAATGTCAGTTGGCTTTTCATAGCCGATCATTCAGAGTATCTCTACCACTCCTGCTGTCTCTAGAGAGTTGAAAACAGCAGGTCTGGGACAGGTAGTACGTCCAATGAACAGGTCAGGATTCCATAGCTGCAGGTTTCCATTGATCATCCTTGAAATGTTTTTACAACTTGATTGGAGTCCACCTGTGGTAAATTCAAGTGATTGGACAGGATTTGGAAAGGCACACACCTGTCTATATAAAGGTCCCACTGTTGACAGTGCATTTCAGAGCAAAAACCCAGCCAGGAGGTCAAAGGAATTGCCCGTAGAGCTCCAAGACAGGATTGTATCGTGTCACACATCTGGGGAAGGGTACCAAAATGTCTGAAGCTTTGAAGATCCCCAATATCACAGTGGCCTCCATCATTCTTCATTTGAAGTTTGGAACCACCAAGACTCTTCCTAGAGTTGGCCACCCGGCCAAACTGAGCAATTGTGAGAAAAGGGCCTTGGTCGGAAGATGACCAACAACCCGACTGTCACTCTGACAGAGCTCCAGTTCCTCTGTGGAGATGGGAGAACCTTCCAGAAGGACCATCATCTCTGCAGCACTCCACCAATCAGGCCAGACTGATGCCACATGACAGCCCGCTTGGAGTTTGCCAAAAGGCACCTAAAGGGCTCTGACCATGAAAAACAAGATTTTCTGGTCTGAATGCCAAGCGTGACATCAGGAGGAAACCTGGCGTCATCCCTACGGTGAAGCATGGTGGTGGCAGCATCATGCTGTGGGGATGTTTTTCAGCGGCAGGGACTGGGAGACTAATCAGGATCGAGGGTAATATGAACGGAGCAAAGTACAGAGAGATCTTTGAGGAAAACCTGCTCCAGAGCACTCAGGACCTCAGACTGGAGGCGAAGGTTCACCTTCCAACAGAACAACGACCCTAAGCACACAGCCAAGACAACGCAGGAGTGGTTTCGGGCCAAGTCTATGAATGTCCTTGAGGGGCCCATCCAGAGCCCAGACTTGAACCTGATCTAACATCTGTGGTGAGGCCTGAAAAATAGCTGTGCAGGGGATCTACAGAGAATGATGCTTTGTAATTATGGGGTATTGTGTATAGATGGATGAGGGGGGAAAAAATCTATTTAATCCATTTTAGAATATGGTTGTAACGTAACAAAATGTGGAAAAAGTCAAGGGGCCTGAATACTTTATTAGCAAGTGCATTGGTGATGTTGTACCCACAGCATCTATTAAAACATTCCCCAACCGTGGATTGATGGCATCATTCGCGCAAAACTGAAAGCCCGAACCACTGCTTTTAATCAGAGCAAGGTGACCGGAAACATGACTGAATACAAACAGAGTAGCTATTCCCTCAGCAAGGCAATCATACAAGCTAAGCATCAGTATAGAGACAAAGTAGAGTTGCAATTCAACGGCTCAGACACGAGGTATGTGGCAGGGTCTACAGTCAATCACAGACTACAAAAGAAAAACCAGCCCTGTCGCGGACAACAATGTCTTGCTCTCAGACAGACTAAACAACTTCTTTGCTCGCTTTGAGGACAATACAGTGCCACTGACATGGCCCGCTACCAAAACCTGCAGGCTCTCCTTCACTGCAGCCAACGTGAGTAAAACATTTAAAGGTGTTAAACCTTGCAAGGCTGCAGGCCCAAACAGCATCCCCAGCCGCGTCCTCAGAGCATGCGCAGACCAGCTGGCCGGTGTGTTTAAGGACATATTCAATCAATCCTTATCCCATTCTGCTGTTCCCACATGCTTCAAGAGGGCCACCATTGTTCCTGTTCCCAAGAAAGCTAAGGTAACTGAGCTAAAAGACTACCGCCATGTAGCACTCACTTCTGTCATTATGAAGTGCTTTGAGAGACTAGTCAAGATCCATGTCACCTCCACCCTACCTGACACCCTAGACCCACTCCAATTTGCTTAGCGCCCCAATAGGTCCACAGACAGCACAATCACAATCACACTGCCCTAACCCATCGGGACAAGAGGAATACCCATGTAAGAATGCTGTTCATCGACTACAGCTCAGCATTCAACACCATAGTACCCTCCAAACTCGTCATTAAGCTCGAGACCCTGGGTCTCGACCCCACCCTGTGCAACTGGGTCCTGGACTTCCTGACGGGCCGCTCCCAGGTGGTGAGGGTAGGTAACAACATCTCCACCCCGCTGATCCTCAACACTCGGGCCCCACAAGGGTGCGTTCTCAGCCCTCTCCTGTACTCCCTGTTCACCCATGACTGCGTGGCCATGCACGCCTCCAACTCAATCATCAAGTTTGCAGACGACACTACAGTGGTAGGCTTTATTACCAACAACGACGAGAGGGCCTACAGGGAGGAGGTGAGGGCCCTCCGAGTGTGGTGTCAGGAAAATAACCTCACACTCAATGTCAGCAAAACAAAAGAGATGATCGTGGACTTCAGGAAACAGTAGAGGGAGTAGCCCCTATCCACATCGACAGGACAGTAGTGGAGAGGGTGGAAAGTTAAGTTCCTCGGCGTACACATCACGGACAAACTGAAATGGTCCACCACACAGACAACGTGGTGAAGAAGGCGCAGCAGCGCCTCTTCAACCTCAGGAGGCTGAAGAACTTCAGCTGGTAACCAAAAACACAAACTATTACAGATGTGCAAGCATCCTGTCGGGCTGTATCACCGCCTGGTACGGCAACTGCTCCGCCCATAACCGTAAGGCTCTCCAGAGGGTAGTGAGGTCTGCACAACGCATCACCGGGGGCAAACTATCTGCCCTCCAGGACACCTACACCACCCGATGTCACAGAAAGGCCAAAAAGATCAAGGACAACAACCACCCGAGCCACTGCCTGTTCACCCCGCTATCATCCAGAAGGCGAGGTCAGTACAGGTGCATCAAAGCGGGGACAAAGAGACTGAAAAACAGCTTCTATCTCAAGGCCATCAGACTGTTAAACAGCTATCACTAACATTGAGTAGCTGCTGCCAACATACTGACTCAAATCTCTAGCCACTTTACAGTTTTTTTCGATTGCTAAACGACAGTGGGCACAACTGGAGTCACATGTGCAAAACTCTAACTATAGTCTGCACTACCAACAGTCACCTGAGCTAAACAGTTCACATCACCTGCAAAACTCATTCCAAGCAACACAACTCTTAACACATGGCTCAAAACACGCTCAGTGCAGCCAAACACTATGCACAACCCTCACTGAGATAACACACACTGTCACTCAGAACACACTGAGAGTAAAAACACTAGCATCAAACACCAATACAGAAAATACAAACTTTTCATCTTTACAGTTTGAACAATTTCAGTGACTTCATACAAAGTAATATTTTCTTCAAAGAAAAGAGTGACATTCTTTCACATGATTTATATTTTTTTTTAGAACATAACAATTCTTTAAGGTAAATGAAAATTAGCAGTTTGCTTCAATAGTCTGTAGTAATTTACGGAATTACAGTAATGAGAAAAAAAAGGTAGAAACTAAAAGTACATACTGTAATTCGAACAAATAATTGAGGGGCTAATCCTGCCTCTCTCTAGCATCAGGCCACAGGTTTTCTTCAACATCACATCTAATGTTTTCTCTTGCCATGCACCTGGGGAAGAACCTTCTGGAGTGCCTTATCCAACCCTGGCAGTCCTCTGGACTCGTGTCCTCACATCCGGCACGCATGGCTTCCAAAAGAGACATTTGGTCATGTGGGTGGTGACCAAACACTTTCCACCTCCAGGCAGAGAAAAACTCCTCTGTTGGGTTGAGGAAGGGTGAATATGCAGGCAGGTACAAAACCATAAATCTGTGATGTGCTGCAAACCAATCTGTGACAGCTGCAGAGTGGTGAAAAGCAACGTTATCGCAAACTATGACAAAAACTTGTGGGTTTCTTACTGGCTCCCCCTGTTCTGCTGGCACTAGCTGAGCATAGAGCTGTTCTAGGAAAGCTATAAGCCTTTCTGTGTTGTATGGGCCAATGAGTGGTGTGTTGAGAAGCAAACCATCATTGGCCATTGCAGCACACATGGTGATATTTCCCCCCCTTTGGCCTGGAACCTCCATATAACATTCCTTCCTCTGCGCCGTGTTTTGGCAAGGTTAAATCCAGCTTCATCGATAAATACAAATGAATGTGGTCTTTCCAGTGCTTCCACCTCCATTACTCTCTGAAAAACAGTAAGTGCACAGTTTTACTGTAGAAATGCTAGTGTTTTTTTTTACTGTAAATATTTTGTATAGCTGTGTACGTAACCTCAGACGTCTTACCTGGACATATTGGTATCTTTGCTCTTTTACCCGTTCACTGTTTCTCTCGAACGGTACAGTGTATAACTGTTTCATTGTAACTTGGTGTTTCTTTAGGGCTCAAGCAATAGTTGTTGTGCTGACAGAATTAACATTTTCAAATATATAATTATCAGCCAGCACTCTATCTTGAATCTCCCGCAGTTTTATTGCATTGTTGACAACAACCATGTCAACAATAGCATTTTCCTGCGCATCTGAAAATATTTTTCCTCTTCCCCCTGTTGGGGGCAGCCTTTGGGTCCTGTTGTAAAAATATATTTTACAGTCAAACTTACTGTAATATATATCTGTGTAAATATTCTATAATTGCAATACAAAAAAAAAAAATCCTGTAATGTTTTCATTTACTGTAAGGATGTAACTCATCTGTTTGCATGATGGAAAATTCGCATTACAGATGCCACTGTGGATCTTTGCAGATTGGGTTGCACCCTCAACCCTGCCTCTCTCAATGAGAGACCATGGTTCACGACATGGTCTATAAGTGTAGCCCTTATTTCATCTGAAATAACAGCTCTTTGTCTTCTTTGTCTTCCTCCACGCATCCGCCTTCTCCCTGCCACCCTTCTCCCTCCACGAACCCATCTTCCTTGTTCCATTTCCAAAATGAGTCTTTCTGAGCTCTACCTATATATACTGTAATATGTGTGTGTGTTCACTAACAAGTCTAAAACAAGACACCTGCTTAGCCTTTCAGCTGAAATTGCAATCAGCAGTGTTTGAAAGGCACAAGGCTGAAATCTATTCCGTTTTGAATGTGTGGTTCACAGTTTTGACAGTAGTGTGTTAGCATTTGAACAAAGTGCTGCAAATCCACAGTGTTGTGCAGGTTGTGGTTAAAGTCATGGGATAAGTGTGTAGAGTTTTGAAAACTGTGTTCAAGCAATGAAAAACTAACTAGGGTTTGGTCCACATGAACTGCTGCTGTGCCGACTGTAGTTAGTTTTGCACATGTGACTCCAGTTGTGTCCACTGTCGTTTAGCAATCGAAAAAAACTGTAATAATGGAAACATTTTATGTAATAAATGTATCACTAGCCACTTTAAACAATGCCACTTTATATAATGTTTACATACCCTACATTACTCATCTCATGTATATACTGTACTCTATATCATCTACTGCATCTTGCCTACGCCGTTCAGCCATGACTCATTCATTTATTTTTATGAACATATTCTTATTCATTCCTTTACACTTGTGTGTGTATAAGGAAGTTGTTGTGAAATTGTTAGGTTAGATTACTTGTTAGATATTACTGCATGGTTGGAACTAGAAGCACAAGCATTTCGCTACACTCGCATTAACATCTGCTAACCATGTGTACGTGACAAATAAAATTGGATTTGATCGTGACGCCAAATTTCTCCTTGAAAGTCTTCCATACCCGTGACGTGAATTGGGGGCCACGGTCGGAGACGATGTCCTCCCAAATGCAATAGTGCAGGAAGACCTGCTGGAACAGTGCCTCAGCGACCTGGAAAGCAGAAGGGAGAGGAATAAACCGGCATGACTTAGAAAATCTGTCCACAACCACCAGAATGGTGGTGAAACGATCAGAGGGGAGATCGGTAACAAAGCCAATGGACAGATGAGACCAGGGACACTGAGGCGCAGGAAGGGGAAGGAGCTTCCCTGCTGGAGCGATTTTGTTTGGGCACATACGGAGCATGAGTTGATATAGCACGCCACATTCTGCGCCAAGGTGGGCCACCAGTATTTCTAAGAGATGGAGTGAATAGTGCAAGTGATACCTGAGTGGCCAGTGGTGAGGGATGTGTGCACCCAGGTCAACAGCCTATCCCTTATCCCTGTGGAAACGTAGATGCGCTCAGAAGGACAGTTAGTGGGTGCGGGCTCCCTCTCCAGAGCCTGGTGAATGTCTGCATCATCGTTCCAGACCACATTGACTGACTCGAGAGGGAAGGCAGGTCCTCCGACATTCGGGCGCCTAGTCCGTGATATTAATCTTCGACCATGAGATGGTGGGGTTATGGCGTTGGAGCCATGGGAGGCCGAGGATGATCTTGTGAGCTAGAGCACTATAATTGGGAGGAAGAAAGGAGTGTTTTCCTGATGAGTGGACTCCACGGTGAGGTGATGTGTGTAATGGTTCCGGACCCTAGTGGTCGATTATTCAGGGCTTGAACCGGAAAGGGGGGTGGGTATGAGGTGATGTTCAGAGAGAAGGCAAGGGTCTGGTCAATAAAGTTCCCAGCGGCACCGCAATCCACTAGCGCTGTAGAAACAGTACATGAGGGACAGCCAGCTAGTGTGAGAGACACTAAAAAGGGTTTGGCTGAAAATGATGAAGATGGGACACTCACACCTGCCCCAGGAGGTGGAAGATCACGTGACCGTCCCTCTGCTCTCGTGGATCCCGAGTTGGGACCTACCGGACACTCAAGCTGGTGCCCACCTTGACCACAATAGGGACACAGCCCCAGCTGTTTCCGTTTACGTCGTTCAGCAGCGGGGAGGCGTGTGACCCCTACCTCCATGGGTTCAGGCTCTCATACAGTGGTCACTGAGGGAGAGAGAGCAGTGAGGGTACCGATTAGGTTATCCAGATGGATGGCCATCGCGATGAGTGATTCCAAGGAGAGGTTGTCCTCAGCCCTCTTCTGAATAGCTACGGAGCTCATTCCATCCGCTGGATACTGCTACAGTCCGGAAGGTGAGCACATGCTCTGCAGCGGTCTGGTCATCCTACCGTAGTTGGAATAGGGATCCCCCTCTGATCGAAGATACCTCTGAACAGAGCCAAAAACCCTTCATTTGAATCTAGCTCCTCCACGCCTCTCTCCCAGACGGCCGTAGCCCACACCAACACCCACCCAGTTTCAGTGGTGGGGACTCCCATCTGGTGCGGAAAATAGAGGGAGCACTGGAGTAGGAAGCCATGGCATTTAGAAGGGGTTCCGTCATATTTATGGGACAAACGTGCGTAGCTGACCTGGGCGGACAACTGAATGGACTGATGTGCTGGCTCGCTGGGTCGACTGGTGGAAGAGTATCCTCCGCTACTTGAAGGCAAAGCCTCTCGGGCATGTTTGAGATGTAGAAGATTGCGAAGAACCTCATCCATAGCCGTTCCCAGTTGTGCCAGCTGGTCGTGGTGTGGACGAAGTCTTCTTCCATTTGTTGAGGCAGTATTCTGTAACGTAGACGCTGGGAGTCGGGAAGCAAGTGCAGGTGGTGAGTTTAATAATGAACTAAACCTGGACCAATACAAGAAACAAGAGATGCGTACGAACATGAAACTACAGCAATACTGCCTGGGGAATAACCCTAAGTGAGTGCCAGATATAGAGGAGGTAATAAGTGAGGAAATGGTGTCCAGGTGTGCCTCGTCATGAGGAGCAGGTGCACATACTGATTGATGCCAGGTGCGCCTAATGATGGTTGCCAGGACCGGTGGTTAGTAAACCGGTGACATCGAACTCTGGAGAGGGGGAGCAGGAGTAGATTTGACAATATTATTTAACTACTGATAAAAAAAACAATAGTTTCTACCTTGTGGCCAGGTGTATATGCCTCATTATATTAGTTAACTATTGATAGAAAAGGATAGTTGCTCCCTTGTGGCCAGGTGTATATAGGTGCTCCCCTTTCTCCAACTAAACAGAACAAGTCCACCTCCACCTATGTTCTAAAATGTGTGACGCTGAATTTGTCTCAAGGCTTTTTCTCAGGAGACTATCACCATGGCAAAGTTGACCCTATTTTCGCTTCTCAGCGCTGCCTTTTCTCTGGGTGATGCAAGTAAGAGATATACCTTCGTTCTTTTTGTTATTTTGTTATTTTTTTACTCTTTTTAGTTAGATAAGAGGTGTTTATTGATGTGTTGGTAGCAGAGGTATTCTTATCAGTGGTTTGATTACCTGTTCACACGTCAGATGCAGTTTGATGATATAATTCCACACTTTTTAAAGAGCAGATGAGTATTAATCTTCTGTCTTTGGCTCTCTTTGTTGTAGTGGATCTGAATGACGCAGAGAAACACATTATGGAGACCCTGATACGCCACCTGCCAATCTGTGAAATGCCATCCTCATATCAACAGACTTTCTGAAACCTGCAGAAAACAATAATATTACATTGTTTTGCTAATGTTAATGGACTGATAACGCACAGATAGCCATGTTGCTGTGTTCAATAACACGGCTGGAATGCACTTTTGACCACTCGGATTTCATAAAAATATTGAATGTTATCTATCCCTCCTACAGAGTCTGAGGAGATGGGAGTGAAGGAGAAGCAGGGACTACAAACCAGGAGCCCACCTGGTTGGGACAGTTATTTTTTTTATTTATCCTTTATTTAACTAGGCAAGTCAATTAAGAAATTCTTATTTACAATGACTGCCTACCCTAGCCAAACCCTAACCCGGACGACGCTGGTCCAATTGTGTGCCGCCCTATGGGACTCCCAATCACGGCCAGGTTGTGATACAGCCTGGAATCAAGCCAGGGTCTGTAGTGACGCCTCTAGCACTAAGACGTAGTACCTTAGAACGCCGAGCAACTCGGGAGCCCCATGGGACACACTGCTATCACTACGTCCCCATCATGGAAAAATGGCCAGAGGCGCCTTTTAAATTGCTGTAAACAAGTGTCTATATTTAGGGACAGATTTACTCATTCTAAACATCATAGGATTAGTGTGTTTAACAGGGTTGCTAAACTAAAACTTGATATGTGCTATTCATTTTCTTTATCTTTTATATTCAGAAACTTATATATATATATATATATATATATATATATATATATATATATATAAAATCATCATTACATTTAGACTCACAAATGAGCAAACAGGCTTGGATAACTCTGGATGCCACTTCGGTCTCCCCAGAGTTGGGTAAAGTTGCTTTTAGTTTTTGTTGCACACTTTTATGTGGAACAACTTCCAGAGCTCTAAGAAATGAAATGTTCTGGTCCCACAGTTCAAAGTAACGATTGGAGACAGCCATGTTGATTAATGTGTCTGTTCTAAATGTTTTGACTGTATTTCTACAGGGCTCATCTGTAAAAGAGAGTCTAAATTATGATTATATATATATATATATATATATATATATATATATATGAAGTTTCTGAATATAAAATAGAAAGAAAATGAATAGCACATATCAAGTCTCAGTATGACTTATCTGTCAAAATATAGGTTAAATAAAACAAAATACTACCTTCTGTATGATTCCCTTTAAAATATCTCTTTCACAATTGTCCAATGTCCCAGTTCTTCCGTGGCCTGCATACACCAGACATGTCACCCATTGAGCATGTTTGGGATGCTCTGGATCGACGTGTAGGACAGCTTGTTCCAGTTCCCGCCGAGATCCAGCAGCTTCGCACAGCCATTGAAGAGGAGTGGTACAACATTCCACAGGCCACAATCAACAGCCTGATCAACTTTATGCGAAGGAGATGTGTCGCGCTGCATGAGGCAAATGGTGGTCATATCAAATGCTGACTGGTTTTCTCATCCACGACATACCTTTTTTTAAGGTATCTGTGATCAACAGACACATATCTGTATTCCCAGTCATGTGAAATCCATAAATTAGGGTCTAATGAATCCATTTCAATTGACTGATTTCCTTAAACATTGGGGCAAAAAAGTATTTAGTCAGCCACCAATTGTGCAAGTTCTCCCACTTAAAAAGATGAGAGAGGCCTGTAATTTTCATCATAGGTACACTTCAACTATGACAGACAAAATGAGAAAAGAAATCCAGAAAATCACATTGTAGGATTTTTTATGAATTTATTTGCAAATTATGGTGGAAAATATGAATTTTGTCACCTACAAACAAGCAAGATTTCTGGCTCTCACAGACCTGTAACTTCTTCTTTAAGAGGCTCCTCTGTCCTCTACTCGTTACCTGTATAAATGGCACCTGTTTGAACTTGTTATCAGTATAAAAGACACCTGTCCACAACCTCAAACAGTCACACTCCAAACCCCACTATGGCCAAGACCAAAGAGCTGTCAAAGGACACCAGAAACAAAATTGTAGACCTGCACCAGGCTGGGAAGACTGAATCTGCAATAGGTAAGCAGCTTGGTTTGAAGAAATCAACTGTGGGAGCAATTATTAGGAAATGGAAGACATACAAGACCACTGATAATCTCCCTCGATCTGGGGCTCCACGCAAGATCTCACCCCGTGGGGTCAAAATGATCACAAGAACGGTGAGCAAAAATCCCAGAACCACATGGGGGGACCTAGTGAATGACCTGCAGAGAGCTGGGATCAAAGTAACAAAGTCTACCATCAGTAACACACTACGCCGCCAGGGACTCAAATCCTGCAGTGCCAGACGTGTCCCCCTGCTTAAGCCAGTACATGTCCAGGCCCGTCTGAAGTTTGCTAGAGAGCATTTGGATGATCCAGAAGAAGATTGGGAGAATGTCATATGGTCAGATGAAACCAAAATAGAACTTTTTGGTAAAAACTCAACTCGTCGTGTTGGAGGACAAAGAATGCCGAGTTGCATCCAAAGAACACCATACCTACTGTGAAGCATGGGGGTGGAAACATCATGCTTTGGGGTTGTTTTTCTGCAAAGGGACCAGGACGACTGAACCGTGTAAAGGAAAGAATGAATGGGCCATGTATCGTGAGATTTTGAGTGAAAACCTCCTTCCATCAGCAAGGGCATTGAAGATGAAACGTGGCTGGGTCTTTCAGCATGACAATGATCCCAAACACACCGCCCGGGCAACGAAGGAGTGGCTTCGTAAGAAGCATTTCAAGGTCCTGATCTCAACCCCATAGAAAAGCTTTGGAGGGAGTTGAAAGTCCGTGTTGCCCAGCAACAGCCCTAAAACATCACTGCTCTAGAGGAGATCTGCATGGAGGAATGGGCCAAAATACCAGCAACAGTGTGTGAAGACTTACAGAAAATGTTTGACCTCTGTCATTGCCAACAAGTATTAAGATAAACTTTTGTTATTGACCAAATACTTATTTTCCACCATAATTTGCAAATAAATTCATTAAAAATCCTACAATGTGATTTTCTGGATTTTTTTTCTTATTTTGTCTGTCATAGTTGAAGTGTACCTATGACGAAAATTACAGGCCTCTCATCTTTTTAAGTGGGAGAACTTGCACAATTGGTGGCTGACTAAATACTTTTTTGCCCCACTGTATGAACTGTAACGCAGTAAAATCTTTGAAATTGTTCCATGTTGCATTTATATTTTTGTTCGGTACAATTGTAAACAAACACTATGTAGCTTCAAAACATAGTTTAGTCATTTCTATATATCATGTATGGTTAGGTCTGTCTATGAATTTCAGAGTGGCTATATTTCTCCAGTCCCATCCATCAGCTGCTTGCCAAAACAATGGCAAGGAGATTGCACTTTCCTTTAAAGAACAGTAGTGTTTAGTGTCTGCTGGTTACACATCTGCCTGTGTGCTCTTTAGGAGGGTCTTTGGTTTTGGATCGACGGGTCCAGGTTTAGCTACCAGAACTGTGGCCAGGGGCAACCCAATAACCACAACTATGGTGCAGTGAACGACAACATAAATGGCCGTGAGCATTGCATGGATATGAACTATGGAGGTACGATGCAGACGCCAGTCCACCTTCCCTCACTTTATGCATCAAACATTTTAATAGATGTAAAAATACATCTGAAATAGAATTTGTTCCTTTTTTTTAGCTACATAAAAAAAAACATCAATACAATAATTAGCTTTCTCTGTGTTACCCTCTTTCCCAGGTGACCGTGGCTTGAATGATGCACCCTGCCGGATTCAACAGCCATTCATGTGTTCCAGAAAAATGTGATTTCTACCGATTAGCTGAGAATACGTTCTATCGTTACTCCCCTGGTTAGTCTGTCATCGTGTGTAGTGTACTTTTATATTCTTGTTGATTTTAATGTGGGATTATATAACTTTTTTTTTTATCTTGATGATTATTGCTGATTAAGTAAAGTGACTTTGGGTGTCTTGAAAAGCGCTTCAAATATTTTATTATTGTTATTATTATTACATCTGAGAGCCTCCTGGGACATGGGATTCTTCAATAACGTCACAGTCGGTAATATTTCCTGTTGTTCAGAGGTCATTTTTGCAAAACCCCCCCGAAAATTGTGTGTGGCTACAGGGAGGGGGTTTCCTTTGCAGAAGCACCCTCATGAAACAATGTATTAATATGTGCGTGCATGTGCACCATTGATTGCAAACAGTCCTTTGTAACAACCGAACCTATCCCTTAGCTCTCAGCATATGGGATTATTTTAACTGAGGATGGTGTTGGATGCTGGATATTGCTGTATAGCTGGCCAAAAACACCTAGTATGGGCAAAATGATGTTGAAACGGATGATAGGATTCAAAGTGTAAATCTGGGAGCTAACGGGCCTGTCAGCCTTGTGGGATTTGAGGACGGAAATTAGCTCAGCTGTCACAGTCGGGTTCAGATGGGTTTTACTCCGGGCCGAGATAGGGCAAGGGCTGGGCCAGATTTGGACCGAATGGAAAAATACACAGAGAGTTGATACAGGAGTTCCTCAAACAAGCAAAGCCAGCCAGCTTGCCAGCCACCTCTCCCTATGTCCCTGCCATCAAATCCACTCTCCCCTTAATGAAGTGGCTGACATGACTGAAGCGCTCTCCGTCTGGCTGCGTGGTGGAAAGTAGGTTATGGAAACAAGGGGGTGTCCTCCACCTTCCCGCCATAACACACATGCATTCAGACTGTAGCTGGCTGGAGACATACCTGTTTACTGCACCGTAAAGCAAAGCATGGATGGCAACCGTGCAGTGGACGGGGAATAACAAATGGCAAACGCATCACGGTAGTGCAGAATACTGTACCCTGCAGTGTTACTTAGCTACATGGGCTGATTTTATGTGTCATAGCCATGTGTTGTCTCAAGAGATGTTGTGCCTGCATGTATGTATGTATGTATGTATGTATGTATGTATGTATGTATGCTTGCTTGCATTCATGTGTGTAGGTAGCCTACACTGTGCTGTGCACTAGAGATTTGACCACTTCATTATACTACGGTACGACATTTCTGCTGAGACAAAATATTTCATGATATTACATGCATGACGGAGTGCATGCCTGTATACTTCCACGCATGTATGTTGGTAGCCCACATACAGTACACTTGAGATGTGTCCTGCCCAGGGGAATCTCCAGAATTATACCATACTGTAGTTGAGGCAAAATATTGAAATTTGCTTCTCCTTCCTTCTCTGGAATGTGGAATACCATTCGCAACAAGTTTGATATATATTTTGATGTATATCTAGTTTGAATGGTATGCGTGAAGATACCAGGCAGACCCAGACTTAAATGATGCAGAAAACTGATTTATTTCCCAGATTTACCCATGCTTCATTATTGGAGCATATTGGCTCTGGGCACTGATGTCAGTGTTCCCCAAGAGGCCCTCCCTGCAGGAATTTGTTTGATTGTAGCCTCATAGCTGGCTTGTGATGTGGGCCAGGCCTGAATGGAAGGATGGAGGGAGGAGGGGAGACGGGCGAGTCAGTTGCCCCCAGCTGTGAAAATCTGAAACTCAGGCTGGACCCTGGTGCAGGGTTGGGAAGAGGGAGGAGTTTCTCTCTCTTTTTCATTCTTGCTCTCTCTCTCTTGCTTTCTCTCTCTCCTTCTCTATCTGTTTCTGTGAGAGTGAGATAGAATAGACCAAAAATGCACGTGCACACACATATACCCACATGTCCTCAGCAGCATCCTCGCCTGGATGGGTGGAGGATATAAAAGCCTGCATGGTCCCTGCCCTGCTGTAGAGAGGCAGGACTCCCTCACTGTTTGGCAATTGGGCAACGGAATGCCTGCCTGCCTGCCTGCCTGCCTGCCGCAAATATGTGACAAACAGCAAAAGTAAGAGACACAAGTACGGAACAGACACCCACATTTCCCATGAGAATATCTGTCATCCTCCGTGGCATGCGGTGTGGAGACATACCAGGGCTCATCTAATTTGTGTCCTTGCTGTGACTGCTGAGAGAGAGAGAGAGATAAAGGGAGAGAGCGAGTTAAAGAGACAGACTGCTGAGAGAGAAAGAGGGCGAGAGGGAAAGAGGCCAGGGAATGAAAAAAGCGACTGAGACCGAGACTGTATTTTGTATTGAGGCACAAACACACTGATGATGCATAGGGGCAGGAGACTTGTTATTGCCGTTATTGCTCCAGCTGTTCCATTTGGATGAAGAATATGTTTCATGGGACGTGTGAATGGACTATAAAACAGGGAAACAGTCTTGGGTGTGAAAACATTGTGTTAACGAGGCCCACTTCCATTCATTCAGGATAAAGAGGGTATTCTCGTAACCTGCACCTCAGCGTTCAACACCATAGTGCCCTCAAAACTCATCACTAAGCTAAGGACCCTGGGACTAAACACCTCCCTCTGCAACTGGAATCTGTACTTCCTGCGGGCCACCCCCAGGTGGTAAGGGTAGGTAACAACACGTCCGCCACACTGATCCTCAACACGGGGGCCCCTCAGAGGTGCGTGCTCAGTCCCCTCCTGTACTCCCTGTTCACTCATGACTGCACGGCCAGGCACAACTCCAACACCATCATTAAGTTTGCTGATGACACAACAGTGGTAGGCTTGATCACCGACAACGACGAGACAGCCTATAGGCAGGAGGTCATAGACCTGACCATATAGTACAACCTCTCCCTCAATGTGATCAAGACAAAGGAAATGATTGTGGACTACAGGAAAAAGAAGACCGAGCACGCCCCCATTCTCATCGAGGGGGCTGAAGTGGAGCAGGTTGACAGCTTCAAGTTTCTTGGCGTCCACATCATCAACAAATTAACATGGTCCAAGCAGACCAAGACAGCCGTGAAGAGGGCACGACAAAACCTATTCCCCCTCTGGAGACTGAAAAGATTCGGCATTGGTCCTCAGATCCTCAAAAGATTTTACAGCTGCACCATTGAGAGCATCCTGACGGGTTGCATCACTGCCTGGTATGGCAACTGCTCAGCCTCCGACCGCAAGGCACTACAGAGGGTAGTGCGTATGGCCCAGTACATCACCGGGGCCAAGCTTCCTGCCATCCAGGAACTCTATACCAGGTGGTGTCAGAGGAAGGCCCTAAAAATTGTCAAAGACTCCAGCCACCCTAGTCATAGACTGTTCTCTCTGCTACCACACAGCAAGCAGTACCGGAGGGCCAAGTCTAGGTCCAAGAGGCTTCTAAACAGCTTCTACCCCCAAGCCTTAAGACTCCTGAACAGCTCATCAAATGGATACCCAGACTGATGCTACTACTGATGCTACTACTCTCTGTTATTATCTATGCATAATCCATAATTATCTCAATTACCTCGACACCGGTGCCCCCCACACATTGACTTTGTACCGCTACTCCCTGTATATAGCCCCGCTATTGTTATTTACTGCTGCTCTTTAATTATTTGTTTTTCTTATCTCTTATTTTTATTTTTTTTGATTTGTTTAATGTATTTTCTTAAAACTGCATTGTTGATTAAGTAAGTAAGCATTTCACTGTAAGGTGTTGTATTCGGCGCATGTGACAAATCAAATTTGATTTGATTTGATGTCATTTATTGAGTGTAAACTGGACTGTGAATAGGTTGATGTGAAGCAGGATGACTTCTCACACATCACCCTTCGTTCTAGACCAGCGTTGTAGTCATTAGGGCACACTGTGGCAATCCATTTAAAAATGAAAACAAGTGGTTCCTGTTGGACAAGTCCAGGTAGTCCCTCCCTGCTCCCTGTTTCAGTACGTGTTCTCCCGTTTGGTGCCTAATGAACACAACCCTGGCTGCTTCACATGACCAGCCCCTGTTGCTAAGCAGCCAGTTCAGGTCGAGCTATTTTAATGGCTGACACTAGATCACCCATATTCTAATTACATTGGCTGGAGAAGCGGCATCCACCGCTAAAATGATAACCTGCTTATTCAATTCATTGACTGAATGCGCACATGTAATGACTACCATATTACATGCATTCATGAAAGGATGGATGCGGCTGGGCCTGGGGGACCTTCAAATATAATTTATATAATACTACAAAAAAATATCCTTGAGCTCTAGGCATCATTATTGTCGCTATAATATGCATTGGTTGAAACTCAATGTTAAATCTACCTACCATCATATCTAAGCCAATATGACAGCAATGTCGATGAGAATTCGCAAATCAACTTGATTGACTCGCCTCTCATCATGATTGTCCATCGTTAGGGCCGTTAGCATTAGGGTCGTCAGATTTTTTTTTTTAAATCCCAAACCTAGCTCAAATTTTAGACATCGGATTAAAACGAGGCTACAGCGTCGATAAAGTGACCATTAGATTTAGACACATTTGGACTGGATACGTTTGTAGGCTCAACAGTTTTTATTGAATTCACAATGACTGGCTCTCACGTGTACATTTCTGACCAATAAAAACCAAGGATGCGCTGCTACCTTTTCAGACCAATTTCAGAGTTCTAAAACCAGTCGAGCAATTTGGTTGCTGCGCAACAGTAGCAGCTAGCTAGTAGAAAGCCAGCATCTTTATGTAGATAGCTAACACCAGTTGGATGAGAAGCAAAATAAAATAACTAGCTAGATATATTTCGCTATGTAAGGTTTTCATATGGCTGAAGACAGTCATCCGTGAAAACTGCTGACCTGGACTGCGCCGTAATCAGAGCACGAACAAATAAATTAGCGAACATCCTTGGCTGCTATTATAGCCAGTTAGATACACAAACTTTGGTAACTTTGGGGTAATTGCCACATGGCTAATTATAATACATGCACACACCAGACATACCGGTTGCTGTTAAAAGATCAAGAGCAAATTCTAGCCCTTACCTTATGCAGTAATTCCGTTCACTCCCTCCTCTGTCAATGACATTTTCTTCTTGTCATTATAATACACATTTACACTTTTTGATCAACACAGAGTCAAGTTACTTTTCAATGCGTTTCCAAAAACCTGACGTCTCTATCCACAAGTGAAAAGTAGCAGGGATGCAATTTGCACATGAAGCATCCAGGTAAAACAACATAATGATCATTGCTTTTTTTGCACGAGGTCAAAAGAAAACGCCATGCTGCTAACACATTCATGTAAAGCTTAGAGAGGATCTCATGTTAAATACCGTTGAAGTAATATGGCTACTGATTCATCTGCCTCATCTAAAGCCCATTCTTGTGGGAAGCTGCTATATACCACCAAGTGCTAACAGTCAGTATCTGGATAACGTGCGAAATGCTTAATAATGTGATATCAACAGAGAGGTAGATTTTATGGGTGATTTAAATATCCACTGGCTTTCATTAAGCTGCCCAATTAGGCTGTGTAATGAGGAGCAAACAGATGCTGAACTTGACACATTGATGAAATTGCTTATTCCAGTTACTAATAAGCATGCACCCAGTAAGAAAATGACTGAAAACTATTAAACTCTTGTGGATTGATGAAGTATTGAACAATTGTATGGTTGAGAGGGATGACGCAAAAGGAATGGCAAATAAGTCTGGCGGGACAACCAATTACCAAGGTAAGACCCAAGTACAGACTGTGTTAAAGTAACAATGTTTATTACAGCAACATGGGGCAGGCATATGACCGGTCAAGGCAGGCAGGGGTCGATAATCCAGAGTAGCGGCAACGGTACAGGATGGCGGGCAGGCAGAGTGGTAGGCAGGTGGGCTCAGAGTCCGGACAGGCAAGGGTCAAAACCAGGAAGGCGAGGAAAAAAAGAGACTGGGGGAGGGCAGGAGCTGAGAAAACCGCTGGTTGACTTGAACAAACAAGACCAACTAGCAACAGACAGACCGAAAACACAGGTATAAACACACAGAGGATAATGGGGAAGATGGGCGACACCTGGAGGGGGGTGGAGACAAGCACAAGGACAGGTTAAACAGATCAGTGCGTGACAAAATTGAGAAATCATGTGACTAAACTGAATAAAAAGAAGACACTACACTATCAAACAAAGATAAATGACATCGCAGTGCTAGCTGTGCCACCAGAGACTCTGGGTTCGCGCCCAGGCTCTGTCGCAGCCGGCCGTAACCGGGAGGTCCGTGGGGCGACGCACAATTGGCCTAGGGTCGTCCGGGTTAGGGAGGGTTTGGCCGGTAGGGATATCCTTGTCTCATCACACACTAGTGACTCCTGTGGCGGGCCGGGCACAGTGCACGCTAACCAGGTCGCTGGGTGCGCAGTGCGTCCTCCGACACATTGGTGTGGCTGGCTTCCGGGTTGGATGCGCGCTGTATTAAGAAGCAGTGCGGGTTGGTTGGGTTGTGTTTCGGAGGATGCATGGCTTTTGACCTTCGTCTCTCCCGAGCCCGTATGGGAGTTGTAGCGATGAGACAAGATAGTAACTATTGGATACCACGAAATTGGGGAGAAAACGGGGTAAAAAAAATAAATAATAATAATAATTTAAAAGCACCTTAAATTAAATTTTGGGAAAAAAGGCAAACTCAGCTCAGTCATTCATTGAATCATTCATCACAAAACCGACTGATATTGCCAACTCATTGACATTATTAGCAAACTTAGGCATGACATGTGTAACAGTACAAATTTAGACCGTCCCCTCGCCCATACCCGGGCGCGAACTAGGGACCTTCTGCACACATCAACAGTCACCCTCGAAGCATCGTTACCCATCGCGCCACAAAAGCCGCGGCCCTTGCAGAGCAAGGGGAACTACTACTTCAAGGTCTCAGAGCAAGTGACGTCACTGATTGAACCGCTATTTAGCGCCCACGCTAACTAAGCTAGCCGTTTCACATCCGTTACACTCACCCCCCTTTTGACCTTCCTCATTTTTCCGCAGCAACCAGTAATCCGGGTCAACAGCATCAATGTAACAGTACAAATTTAGACCGTCCCCTCGCCCATACCCGGGCGCGAACCAGGGACCTTCTGCACACATCAACAGTCACCCTCGAAGCATCGTTACCCATCGCGCCACAAAAGCCGCGGCCCTTGCAGAGCAAGGGGAACTACTACTTCAAGGTCTCAGAGCAAGTGACGTCACTGATTGAACCGCTATTTAGCGCCCACGCTAACTAAGCTAGCCGTTTCACATCCGTTACACATGCTACCAAAAAACGTTGACACTACTGACCAAATTATGAAAGCCAAGCATTGTAATTTTGAATTCCGTAAACGTAAACTGAGTGTGGAAGAGGTGAAAACATTATTCTTGTCTATCAACAATGACAAGACACTCTGGTCTGACAACTTGGAGGGAAAATTACTGAAGCTAATAGCTGATGTTATTGCCACTCCTATTTGCCATATTTTCTATTTAAGCCTACTAGAAAATGTGTTCCCCCTCATCAATTTAGACACAATAGCCATAATGACAAAGTGAAAACTGTTTTTTAGACATTTTTGCAAATGTATTAAAAATAAAATCAGAAATACCTTATTTACATGAGTATTCAGACCCTTTGCTATGAGACTAAATTGAGCTCAGGAGCATAATTTTTCCATGGATCATTCTTCGAGATGTTTCTACAACTTCATTGGAGTCCACCTGTGGTAAATTCAATTGATTTGACATGATTTGGAAAGGAACACACCTGTCTATATAAGGTCCCACAGTTGACAGTGCATGTCAGACCAAAAACCAAGCCATCTGTCGAGGCACAGATCTGGGAAGGGTACCAAAAAACGTCTGCAGCATTGAAGGTCCCCGAGAACACATTGGCCTCCATCATTCTTAAATGGAAGAAGTTGGGAACCACAAAGACTTTATAGTGCTGGCCGCCCGGCCAAACTGACCAATCAGGGGAGAAGGGCCTTAGTCAGAGAGGTGACCAAAAACTCGATGGTCATTCTGACAGAGCTCCAGAGTTCCTCTGTGAAGATGGGAAACCCTTCCAGATGGACAACCGTCTCTGCAGCACTCTACCAATCAGGCCTTTATGGTAGAGTAGCCAGATGGAAGCCACTTCTTAGTAAAAGGCACATGACGGCCTACTTGGTGTTTGACAAAAGGCACCGAAAGACTCTCAGACCATGAGAAACAAGATGTTCTGCTCTGATGAACCCAAGATTGAACTCTTTTGCCTGAATGCCAAGCATCACGTCTGGAGGAAACCTGACACCATCCCTACAGTGGAGCATGTTGGTGGCAGCATCATGCTGTGGGGATGTTTTTCAGAGGCAGGGACTGGGATACTAGCCAGGATCGAGGGAAAGATGAAAGGAGCAAAGTACAGAGAGTTCCTTGATGAAAACCTGCTCCAGGACCTCAGACTGGAGGTTCACCTTCCAACAGGACAACAACCTAAGCACACAGCCAAGACAATGCCGGAGTGGCTTCGGGACAAGTCTCTGAATGTCCTCGAGTGGCCCAGCCAGAGCCCAGATTTGAACCCGAACATCTCTGCAGAGATCTGAAAATAGCTGTGCTGCGACGCTCCCACCCAACCTGACAGAGCTTGAGAGGATCTGCAGAGAAGAATGGGAGAAACTCCCCAAATACAGGTGTGCTGAGCTTGTAGCGTCATACCCAAGAAGACCCGAGGCCGTAAGTACAGAGTAAAGGGTCTGAATACATGTAAATGTGATATTTCAGTTTTGTATTTTTTATGCGTCGACATTATGGGTTATTGTGTGTAGATTGATGAAGGAAAAAAACAATATAGGCTGTAAAGTAACAAAATGTGGAAAAAGTGAAGGGGTTTGAGTACTTTCCGAATGCACTGTATAATATTCAATGAATACGTTTTATTGTAAATTTCATATTTTGTAATAACTCACTATTGTTTATAGGTTATGTAGTACTAGGCCTTTGGGTGCCAAATACATCGATGAAGGCAGACCCCCACACCTCTGATTCAGAGGAGTTGGGTTAAATGCGGAAGACACATTTCAGTTGAATACATTCAGTTGTACAACTGACTAGGTATCCCCTTTCTTGAGTAAACTTTAAAGCACATTTTCATGTCTTTAGTTAATGGGTACAAACTAACTATCTTAAGGTACTTTAAGCTAGGCTGTTTGAGAATGTTTGACTCCTAAGCAACCTGCCTACACATTGTTGGAAGTACAACAGACATATATAGCTAATGTAGTAGGTCAAAGCGTGCTTGAAAACCTTGGTAGAGCATGGGTGAAGAACGCATTGTGGTGGTCATGTGAATTTCCTTGCTTTTTCGGCTTCAGACCAATGACTACTTCTCACTTAAAATATAGTTATTTGTTTTTAATACAATTCCATTGACTGATTGAATATATTCAAAGAGGGATGGGGTGTCTCTTTTATTAAGAACACTTATTTATGTCTTTGGGAAATGGGACGAACACTTCAAAGCAGTCAGTTATGAGAGGAGCTTTTGATTTGGCAGGATTAGAGATAGGCAACCCCTAAATGACATAATCAAACGTACTTTACTCCATCATCTCTAGAGGAGGTTGAAAGGCAGAGTAGTAGATAAGAGGCAAGGGGCAAACACATCTATCACATGTATATTTACACTATATTGAAATGGGTACAATGTTTTCCAACATATTCATTTACCAGGACCACATTAAATCCAGTGTCAGGTGTAAATGGACCGTCTTTAGAGCTTTTTTGAGAATTACGACAAAACCAAAGGCAGGTCCTTGTGAACCACATGCAGAGATTGCCTGTTGGTACATTTTCTTTATTGGCTTGTCAAATATGTTTACCACACACTGACAGATTGAAGTTGTGACATCAGGGACCCACTATATTACCAAAGGGTCTTTTGTATTCTGAGCTCTCACCACTGTGAAAAGCTTTCTATCGATTGGCAACAAACTAACAGAGAGGATTTAGTACTGAGGAGAAGCACAAGCCATTTCCCTGGATTGAATATTCAAACAGTTCTTATTTGTTTAGGGACAGATCAAAATTTACCGTGGGGAGGGGTGGTCCAAAATAGGGGAGGGTTGTCAAACTTTTTGTTTTCCTTTGGGGAGGGTTCTGTGATTTTCTGGGGAAGGGTAGTGCGTTTTTTCCCTGGTTTACATTTGCTCTTCTGCTAGTATTTTTCCTATAAACAATGGCTTGATTTAATTTTGATATTACCCTAATAAAGTTTAGAAAAGTTTGAAGGTGTGGCTATTATTAAGCTTTAGTTACTGCAGGTCTTTGAAATGAAGGCAGTGTGCTCCAACCGACTCCGACAGTTGAACTTTAGATGAGGAAGGCTGTTTCAGGCCTACCATAGTCACTCTTACAATCTAACATTATAATGCTTATGTTTATAACAAATATTTGGATAGAAAATTAACGAATTACCCTCCTTCTGTACATCTTTTTGGATACCAGACGAAGAGCTCAATGACTTTCAACGAGTCAGTTCATCAAATTTCTGCCTTGCTAGAGTTACTCCAGTCAACTGTAAGTGCTGTTATTGGGAAGTGGAAACATCTAGGAGCTCACGGCTCACGGCTCAGCCACGAAGGGGTAGACCACACAAACTCGCAGAATGGGACTGCCGATTGCTGAAGCACGTAACGCGTAAACATAATCTGACCTCAGTTGCAACACTCACTACCTATTTGCAAACTGCCTCCGGATGCAACATCAGCGTCGGCTGGAGTGGTGTAAAGCTCGCCGCCATTGGACTCTGGAGCAGTGGAATCGCGTTCTCGGGAGTGATGAATCACGCTTCACCATCTGGGAGTACAACGGACGAATCTGGGTTTGGCGGATGCCAGGAGAACGCTGCCTGCCCCCATGCATAGTGCCAACTCTAATGTTTGATGGAGGCACACCATGGTTCACCAGCAGCACCAAACATCTAAATAAGCTACGAGCCGAACAAGCTTGTAAGAATCGTACTTAAACTCCCCCTTATACTCATCTGGAGGTTGAATTTTGTCTCTATCTCTGTAATGTGTCTGTATCTAATTTAATTGTATACGCAAATCATGATATTGAAGTACTGAAGTCAGTATGCTTTGTTTATTGGTTGCGTGGTGGATTGGCACAGAAACCTGTTGGTGGAAAATTTGTTGTGTATATTTTAATACGGTATAACAATTTTGAAAATCAGATTTTCCCCCTAACTGATAATTGTCTGCGGCCAGATCTGATCATAGTGTAATGAAACAGGTAGGGAGAGTGAGCTTGTGTGTGTGGTGGTCGGTGAACCCTCAACTCTATGGCCCGTAGCCCTGTGTGGCATCGACTGTGCAACTAAAGCATGCTGAAGTGGCAAAGTCGACATCCACATTTATAATGTGGGTTGCTACACTTATTGTTGTTTGTTGTCGTAAACATGAGTTCATTCTGGGTGGGGGGGGGGAGGGGGGGGGGGGGGGGGGTTCAATTTATTTTACAGTACAAGGGGAGGATCATGTGAAAATATTTTTTACTTTGGGGAGGGGGGTGCATTTTTTTTATGACGCCTTGAGTTGGACCAGCCCACCCCCCCCCCCTCCCAGGAAAGTTCAATCTGTCCCTTATCATCTCTAAGAATAACTTTTTGGGTTGCACGTAACAATATCAACACAGCCCGCCATAGACCATCATGTACATTTGATTCGCTGTAGCCCTCTATTGAAATACAATAGAGTCAACTGTCAAGACATATCTCCTCAACATGGAATGACTCTCATTAGTTAACAGCACAGCCAAGAGTTAACCTTGAATGACCGCATATGACTGCAGTGTGTTCGTGTTTTATCAATTGCGGGAGTGTGTGTGTGCCTGCATCTTCACCAGTGTGTGCATGTGGGTGTGTGTGCCTGCATCTTCACCAATGTGTGCATATGTGTGTGTGTGTGTGCCTGCATCTTCACTAGTGTGTGCATTTGTGTGTGTGTGTCCCAGCATCCCACTCAGCATTATATGTGTGGTCCCTGTCACATTAGCATTACTGATATGTGTGCTGTGTGCAGCATTACAGAGAATTAAGTGGCTGACTACCTTAAGCTGTCAGTGCTCTAATTAAAACAACTCTCTCTCAGGCTGATGGAGGAGCAATGGAAAGCTGCTAATTAAATACATTAAGGCCACAATCTGGACAAAAGGACTTCTTTAAGGTCAACTATCACGTTTCAGGTAAGACCCAGATGCAGACTGTCGATGTCACGGCCGTCCTCCTCTTCATCTGAAGAGGAGAGGCGAGATGGATCTGAGGACCAATACGCGGCGTGGTAAGTGTCCATGGTCAATCTTTAATAACGAAAGTAGTGAACACTGAAAACTATACAAAACCAGTAAACAAAATAACAACCGTGAAGCTAATCATATGGACTGTGCTGAAACAAGCCATCAACATAGACAATCACCCACAAACAAACAGTGCAACCCAGGCTACCTAAGTATGATTCTCAATCAGAGACAACTAATGACACCTGCCTCTGATTGAGAACCATACTAGGCCGAAAACATAGAAATGCCCCAAAACATAGAAAAACAAACATAGACTGCCCACCCAACTCACACCCTGACCATACTAAATAAATACAAAACAACGGAAATAGAGGTCAGAACGTGACAGTCGAAGTAACAAAATGTATTACTAGTACAGGGGCAGGCAAAACGACAGGTCAAGGGCAGGCAGAGGTCAGTAATCCAGTGTGGTGTGGCAAGATACATAACTGCAGGCAGGCTCAGGGTCAGGGCAGGCAGAGGTCAGTAATCCAGTGTGGTGTGGCAAGATACATAACTGCAGGCAGGCTCAGGTTCAGGGCAGGCAGGGGTCAGTAATCCAGTGTGGTGTGGCAAGATACATAACTGCAGGCAGGCTCAGGGTCAGGGCAGGCAGGGGTCAGTAATCCAGTGTGGCAAGATACATAACTGCAGGCAGGCTCAGGGTCAGGGCAGGCAGAATGGTCAAAACCGTGAATCTAGAAAACAGGAACTAGAACAGCCAGGCGCAAGGGGAAAACCGCCGGTAGGTTTCACGAAACAAAACGAACTGGCAACAGACAAACAGAGAACACAGGTATAAATACACAGGATGATGGGGAAGATTGGCGACAACTGGAGGGGGGTGGAGACAAGTACAAAGACAGGTGAAACAGATCAGGGTGTGACATTAACAGTGTCAAAACAGTTTGTTTTCATTCCTATATATAGAATGATTTGTATTGAACCCCTTATAATAATCATAATCGGTAACACTTATTTGGTTAGTCCATCTGTAGATGCTCTACAGACTATCTACCAACAATAAACATAGCCCTAACTTTATCCAGGCTCTAAACTTAACCCTTTGCCTAACCCTACCCCTAACCCTTCAACCTAACCCTAACCGTAACCTTAGCAAGCAGTTGCTTATCAACAGATAGTATGACCATCTGTAGACCATCCGTAGAAGCTCTATCTGGGCTATCCAAATAAAGTGTGACCTCATAATCTGTTAGATTTCATGTTAACAGTTGTGTTTATGTTCAATGCACCAATGTGAATGTTCATTTACCGAATTGCCATTCGAATTAAGATTGTCAAAGAAAGTTGACTTCATCGGTGAGATCCTGTTTTGTCTTAGCGAATATATTATGTAGGCTACAGACAACTATCCCCAGTGCACCCATTTCCCATAGTCACACAATGGTAGGTAAAACCTCCTTATCTTATTCCAGTGCGACCAGAGGGAGACCATAGTCAGTAAGCTGTCCTTGTCACCAGCCTTATTATCAGTTAAACACGGATTTAGAGGCCCCTAGTGTATGCTTCAGCCACACATCCTCAGCCACTGTACAGAATACTGAGTTTGACTTTCAATATGAGAGTATAGGCTATGGACGATATGTGAGTCTGGGGGTTTAAAACTTATGACCCAGCAAAAGGTCCAACCAGTGTGAGCTATTACTGTGTCCAACACCATCCATGCCACACCATTCATTACCATCAATAACCGTAATAATATTTGCACTGCACCTGGAATTGCTTTTCCTTTTTATATTTCAGTAGGATTTATGTTGTGTGTGTGTGTGTGTGTGTGTGTGTGTGTGTGTGTGTGTGTGTGTGTGTGTGTGTGTGTGTGTGTGTGTGTGTGTGTGTGTGTGTGTGTGAATGCATGTATGTACACCTGTGTGTGTGTAAGCGTTTCAACCATGTTTGAATACCGAAGGGACACCCCCCCATCCCCCCCATCCCCCCCCCCCCCCCCAGCCCGGCCTAGGCCCTGTAGTGAGTGGTCAGCAACCATGTTCCAGTGATATTAGTGAATTGATTTATATGTTGAGAAACACTGTGCACTCCCTCTAATAGAGCTTTAAGACAGGATGATGGAGAACTCCTCTGGATAGACTGCATTGCTGCATTTCTCCACTGTTAAAAGCAGCTGAATTTATTGTCGCTCTGATGTGATGAATTAAGCGCTCAGGCAAATTTAGCTTGTGACCTTTCTCATTCTAATCAACAAAGCAGGCGGCCAAGCCAAATATGTATACCCACACTGATCCCTCAGAACAGGTGTGTTTGGTTCAATACAAGAGGCAAATCAACATCGGGCTTGGGTCACAGTTCCACATTCCACCTCTTTGAGAAAGCCATACCGAAAGCAGTCAATGAAGCTATAGGATACTGTAGCCTACCAAACAACATTCTGGTGACTTTAAGTCAATTAAGGACCCAAAATCAGCCCAGTCTATTTGCATATGGACCACATATACAATACCGCTGATTGGCTGGTAGATAATTGGACCCCCTCAGCCAGATGACAACAGACTGATTGACCTGCGTTGACATTCTCGACATTGTCGGACTAAGTCCTCCACCCGAGGAGAGAGAAATCACAGCCAATCAGCCAGAGATATGCAAAGGCACATGTGGAGGATCTTGAGAGTTGAGACTGTAAGGGAGGGGATCAGCTGCCCTAACAGGCCACCCTGTCTTGATCTGAAAACCATCCACTCTGTAGAAGAGAGGCGCCAAAGAGCCCAGACATGACTAATTTCGAGAACTAAATTGCTTTCACTTGAAAAGGCAAGACGGTGTTACGAAACAAACCCCGCAGTGTGAGAAGTTAAGTTAGTCTGTCCCCAAAAAATGGAATGGGGAGGAAGCAGCAAAACGTTTGGCCGCACCGTCGCTACCGTCTGCATTTTTCCTGCTTTAAAACAAACCCCTTGTTTGTCAATATTGTTGTGGCTCTCACCTTGTAGCCCTTGTGAGTGCACCGGTAAAACTGGAAATAAAATCTGAGTCCCGTAGTCACACTCTCCATCTCTTACGAGTTTCTCTGAGTGAAGGGGCCTCTTGCCACTCTCTCGATCTTCGGAGCTGGTCTGTGCCACAGGGAGCGGATTTCTTATTTGTTGCATCAGTGATTCGGACTGAGCTGAGAGAAGAGGAGGAGGAGGTGGAAAAGAGTGGTCTAGGCAGAGGAGGGGAGGACAGGGGCCCTCCAGGACTAGCAGTGGCCCTGACCTTCAGGAACTTTATTGGCTTTCACAAATGGCTCTGCAGGGTGTCGTCTCCAGCTAGCCTTAGCCACTACTGGCCCGACGCCACCTCCACCACTACTAACCCCTTTAATGATTACAGCTATAGGCCCGGTTTACCATATCTGAACCGAAGCTGAGGCCATCATAACGTGGGCGCAGCACTTTTCTGTAGCATCTTGCAGTTACTTTACGTCTTTGTTAACAAAAAAAAATCAATCACTTGTTTGTTTTCAGCCTTCATATGAACCTGCTGGGTCTGCATAGGCCTACAATTAGTTATTTATTGAGAATGTTTAAACATAATGACCTGACAATCGCTGACTACCACTGGTACAAATAGCTCGTCTTTTGGATGAACGCCAGCCTTCGGTACAGCAGCAAAGAAACTAACATAGAGGACTTTATCATTTTTGCCTGGTGACCTTTCTGTCTTTCTCCTCCTCCCCTTCTCCCTACTCCTCTCAACGCCTTCTCCTCTACCTCTCGCCATAATCTGTGTGGTTCCATTCTTACCCATTCTCTACCTCCTCTCGCTGTCCTTCTCTACATCTCGTTCTCTCTCCTCTTTCCTCCCTTTGTCTCTCTCACTCCCTCTTTCTAGTTCTCCTTCTCGCTGCCTCTCTCCCACACTCTCTCCCCCTCCTTCTTTCTCTCCCCCTCTATCGCTCCCTTCCTTCCTTTCTCTCCCTCCCTCTCTCAGGAGAATTATTCATAGAGGGACTCTGAATAGGGTTTCAAGGTTAAGTGGCAGTGTGTTCGGCGGTCGTGCTGAGTTGTGCACTCTGTGTCTGTTCTCTGTACCGTGGGGGGGGGGGGGGGGGGTTGGCTGGGAGACAGCCTATCACATCGTCGCACAACAAACAGGGGGGCTGTGCCCTGGCCTGGAGTGAGAAACACAATAAGAGGCAATCAATAGGTTTCAATATGGCCCGCCGCAGGCTGGAAATGAAACTCAATTTTATTTCGCAATCTGGTGCATTTATTAGATGAGCGGATATTGATGGAGAAAATAGCCCTGGTGGTGCTCTGTCCAATGCACACACGAGCTGGGTCTGGTTTATAGGCAGATTTCTTGAGCCAAGACGAGATGAGACACAGTGTCTTTTGTTAATGGATGCTATACTGTAAATAGATCCTTATACAAATACTATGTCGATGTATACAAAACATCAATTAGATTAGATACTTCTCAGAAAAGTCACAGTTGTCACCTTCACATCCTCACTCCCCACTGGTTGAATCAAAGTTGTTTCCACGTCATTTCAATGAAATTACGTTGACTCAACGTGGAATAGACATTGAATTGACGTCTGTGACGTCTGTGCCCATTGGGTCATCCTCCTAACCCTTCAAGCATATACCTGTAGACAGCAACCAAAGTAGAGACCTTCCTTCCATGTAGTGACTTTGGTTAATCAAGAGTCACAGCCCCACAGCAGATGCTGGAAGTGAACGTCCATCCCACAGATCCCGCAGGGCCTATCAGGAGTTAACACGATTAAAGTGGATCAAGGCTGATTGTGCCTAATTCACCAGTTAAGTAATCAGAAATACTATAGCAGATGGTGCTCTGCTCTCCATCCACTATCCCGTTCTATACTTTGCTTTCATCCTCCTCTCTCTGTCCCCCCCCCCCCTTCCCCACCACCACCTCACACACACTTTCCCTCTCTATCAACCAAGGACAGGGTCAGGGGGTCGAGATGTGTGGATGGTGCTTGTGTGTGTCTGGTTGTGCTGTTGGGCACCAAGATATGGTGTTATTACAGGACCCGGGGTCTGTGGTAGTGGTGGTGATGGTGGTGGTGGTGGTGTCAGTGACTGCGGTGATGGGATTGGTTGTGAATGCGGCTATTGGTTGTGGTATAAGGTATAAAGGTAAAAAAAAAAGCTGCATGTTTAAGTCATGTCAGGGATAAGTTTATAATAATTCTTTGTCCTCCAAACACGACGAGTTGAGTTTTTACCAAAAAGTTATATTTTGGTTTCATCTGACCATATGACATTCTCACAATCTTCTTCTGGATCATCCAAATGCTCTCTAGCAAACTTCAGACGGGCCTGGACATGTACTGGCTTAAGCAGGGGGACACTGCAGGATTTGAGTCCCTGGCGGCGTAGTGTGTTACTGATGGTAGGCTTTGTTACTTTGGTCCCAGCTCTCTGCAGGTCATTCACTAGGTCCTCCCGTGTGGTTCTGGGATTTTTGCTCACCGTTCTTGTGATCATTTTGACCCCACGGGGTGAGATCTTGCGTGGAGCCCCAGATCGAGGGAGATTATCAGTGGTCTTGTATGTCTTCCATTTCCTAATAATTGCTCCCACAGTTGATTTCTTCAAACCAAGCTGCTTACCTATTGTAGATTCAGTCTTCCCAGCCTGGTGCAGGTCTACAATTTTGTTTCTGGTGTCCTTTGACAGCTCTTTGGTCTTGGCCATAATGGAGTTTGGAGTGTGGCGGTTTAAGGTTGTGGACAGGTGTCTTTTATACTGATAACAAGTTCAAACAGGTGCCATTAACACAGGTAACGAGTGGAGGACAGAGGAGCCTCTTAAAGAAGAAGTTACAGGTCTGTGAGAGCCAGAAATCTTGCTTGTTTGTAGGTGACCAAATACTTATTTTCCACCATAATTTGCAAATAAATTCATTAAAAATCCTACAATGTGATTTTCTGGATTTTTTTTTCTCATTTTGTCTGTCATAGTTGAAGTGTACCTATGATGAAAATTACAGGCCTCTCTTAAGTGGGAGAACTTGCACAATTGGTGGCTGACTAAATACTTTTTTGCCACACTGTATAGGACAAAATGCACATCACAACAAGAGAGACAACACAACACTACATAAAGAGACCTAAGACAATCACATAGCAAGGCAGCAACACACGACAACACAGCATGGTAGCAACACAACATAACAACATGGAAGCCACACAACATGGTAGCAGCACAAAACATGGTACGAACATTATTGGGCACAGACAACAGCACAAAGGGCAAGATGGTAGAGACAACAATACATCACACAAAGCAGCCACAACTGTCAGTAAGAGTTTTTGAATGAAGAGATTGCGATAAAACTGTCCAGTTTGAGTGTTTGTTGCAGCTCGTTCCAGTTGCTAGCTGCAGCGAACTGAAAAGCGGAGCGACCCAGGGATGTGTGTCCTTTGGGGACCTTTAACAGAAGGTGACTGGCAGAATGGGTGTTGTATGTGGAGGATGAAGGCTGCTGTAGATTTCTCAGATAGGGGGGAGTGAGGCCTAAGAGGGTTTTATAAATAAGCATTAACCAGTGGCCCTTTTGACGGGTATACAGAGATGACCAGCTTACAGAGTATAAAGTGCATTGATGTGTCCTATAAGGAGCATTGGTGGCAAATCTGATGGCCGAATGGTAAAGAACATCTAGCCGCTCGAGAGCACCCTTACCTGCCGATCTATAAATTATGTCTCCGCAATCTAGCATGGGTAAGATGGTCATCTGAATCAGGGTTAGTTTGGCAGCAGGGTGAAAGAGGAGTGATTATGATAGAGGAAACCAAGTCTAGATTTAACTTTAGCCTGCAGCTTTGATATGAGCTGAGAGAAGGACAGTGCACCGTCTAGCCATACTCCCAGCAATCGTATGAGGTGACTACCTCAAGCTCTAAACCCTCAAAGGCAGTAATAACACCTGTGGGAAGAGGGGCATTCTTCTTACCAAACCACATTACCTTTGTTTTGGAGGTGATCAGAACAAGGTTATGGGTAGAGAAAGCTTGTTGGACACTAAGAAAGCTTTGTTGTAGACCATTGTATCACACAATCCGGGGAGGGGCCAGCTGAGTATAAATGGATGAGACAGCTTCCTACTGCCTGAGCTATGTTGTTGATGTAAATTGAGAAGAGCATGGGGTCTAGGATTGAGCCATGGGGTTCTTCCTTGGTGACAGGCAGTGGCTGAGACAGCAGATTCTCTGACTTTATACACTGCACTCTTTGAGAAAGGTAGTTGGCAAACCAGGCCAAAGACCCCTCAGAGACACCAATACTCTTTAGCCGGCCCACAAGAATGGAATGGTCTACCGTATCAGAAGCTTTGGCCAAGTCAATAAAAATAGCAGCACAATATTGCTTAGAATCAAGGGCAATGGTAACGTCATTGAGGACCTTTAAGGTTGCAGTGACACATCCATAACCTGAGCGGAAACCAGATTGCATAACCGAGAGAATACTATAGACATCAAGAAAGTCAGTCAGTTGATTATTGACAAGTTGTTCCAACACTTTTGATAAACAGGGCAAAATAGGCCTATAACAGTTAGAATCAGCTTTATCTCCCCCTTTAAATAAAGGATGAACCAAGCAATGGGAACCACCCCAGAAAGGAGAGACAGGCTTGGCGATGATAGGGGCAGCAACCTTAAAGAAGAAAGGGTCTAAACCATCTGACCCAGATTGTTTTTTGGGGGTCAAGTTTAAGGAGCTCCTTTAGCACCTCGGACTCAGTGACTTCCTGCGAGCAAGGGAAAAAGAGCACCGGGGATAGTCACATTAGAAGGGGCGGGAGATGAGGAAATGTTGAACGGGCAAAGAGGCATGGCTGAGTCAAATAGGAATCCTGACTTAATGAAGTGGTGATTAAAGAGCTCAGCCATGTGCTTCTTGACAGTAACAACCACAGCATCAACATTAAGGGACATGGGCAGCTGTGAGGAGGAGGGTTTATTCTCCAGGTCTTTAACCGTTTTCCAGAACTTCTTGGGGTTAGACCTACAGAGAGAGAACTGATCCTTAAAGTAACTAACTTTGGCCTTCCGGATAGCCTGAATGGACTTATTTCTCATTTGCCTGAACGATAGCCAGTCAGCCTGAGTATGCATGTGCCGAGCCTTTCGCCAAATGCAATTCTTGAGGTGGAATAACTCTGCAAGATCACGATCGAACCAGGGGCTGAACCTGTTTTTAATTCTCATTTTCTTTATGGGAGCGTGTTTGTTAACAATACCACTGAAAATATAAAAAAAATAAGGTCCAAGCGTCTTCGACAGAGGGGATCAAGCTGATTCTATACCATTTTACAGTGTGAAAGGACAGTGTGAAAAGGAAATATCAGAGAAACCACAGTGTGCAGTTTGTTCGGGCCTGTGACGTGAATCAGGTATAATGGTCCCCTTGGCATCACCACTGGTCCAAGGTGAGTTGTGGCCATGGTGGGATGACGCACTGTATCTAAAGTCTGACGGGGACTCATCAGGTTGGGGTTGTCTCCTGTCTCCATCTGTAACCCAGCATGCATCTCTTTAGAAATCTAATCGCACATTAAGGGACAACAACCTTGAGATCCAAACAAGTCTCCCTTCATAGAACTCCCCATTACTAATCTGTTGTCAGGGAGGGACACCAATATGGTGAGTTAGGGGAGGAGGAGGAGGAGTGAGTTACCGATGTGATGTGAACTCTCATCCTGTCCGTGCTCATTTTCAGCATCAAATTACCTCGCGAGTGCATCACCGTGCAATAACTGTAAATCACCAAATGAGAAGAAATTATTTAGCCATTTCTAAAGGGCAAAAGAGCTCAGCCGATGAATTACAAGGTAGGGGATCTAACTGAAGCAAAAGACTAATTAGAAGACATCAATAACCAGGCGAGGAGGAGAGCTGTCCACGGCCAGCAGACCAAAGGTTAATAGATAAAAGGATAGCGATCCCACTCCATGGGTTTTCAGTGACACCCGCTTTGACTCTGAATATTCAACGACTTGTATTCATCCCTTTGACATGTTGTCAAAATGGAAATCTATCATTTGAATTGAAAGCAGTCAAGCACTTGCTTTCATAAGTGAGTGTGAGAGAGGGTGTTTGTGATTTTTTGTCATAGACAGGTGTTCTCTGTAGGCCGGGTGGATGCAACTTGAGAGTGTTATTTTGGAAGATATTATACATCATTTTTTCCTCCCCCTGGTTGTTACAGCGACTGCTTGACTGGTTGAGAGAGGAAATGATTTGTACAGCTGAATGAGTAAGCCACTGATGAGAAGTAAGGCTAATTAGAATTGTTTCTGTGATTGTAGTTCTTGGCACCTTTAAATATTTAATTAGTTAATGTTATATCATTGTATTAATTTTCTCCACAGAGCAGTGAAGATCACTTCTCCTGGGTATTTTGGCGGTGCAAAAAAAGATTAGACTTATCAACCACATATTCATGATGTGATTATCCTTGCTGATTTGCGCGTGAAATACTAGATATGGTCTGTGGTTTGTGTGTTACACAGGGGAATGCAAATCAATTGGATGTGCAATGTAGTAAACTGAATTTCAACCCAACAATGTCCCTCTATTCAGTTGTGTTTGGGAAGACATGCGCAAGTCAAAGTGACATTGTATTGTCAAGTCCGTTCTGTTGCTGGCTGAGTCTGTAGGGAGGTGAGAGAGACTGCATCTCAAGGGCCATTCTCCAAAGACGGACAGACATGACATTAGACATACACACATTCCCACAGGTGAGGGGATGACATAATGCATCAGCTGGGGGATAGTGAATGCATGAAACCGGAGTGTTTGTCTGGAATGTGATTACCATTTTGATGACTCTTCTCATTTCTCCCTCTGGATTATCGATGACATTTTCATTTGTTACATGTCTATCAGCTGTGATACATTGTATTTTTTCTGATGAATCCAGTGCCTTTTTTCCTGGTCTAGCTAGTCATTGGCTTTCTCTTTCGTGTGCGATGACTGGGGAAAGCAGAGAATTCAAATGCCAGTCACATCATCTGAATATCACGGTTTAAAAGGTTACGTGTGGGCAGAGCCTGGAGCTGAGCAGCAGTCTGTGATTGTGCTTCAGGGAGAGACTCAAAGTCAGACCAGAACATCCTTCAGCAGCACAGAGGCAGGCCAGAACATCCTTCAGCAGCACAGAGGCAGACCAGAACATCCTTAAGCAGCACAGAGGCAGACCAGGGACATCCTTCAGCAGCACAGAGGCAGACCAGGGACATCATTCAGCAGCACAGAGGCAGACCAGGGACATCCTTCAGCAGCACAGAGGCAGACCAGGGACATCATTCAGCAGCACAGAGGCAGACCAGGGACATCATTCAGCAGCACAGAGGCAGACCAGGGACATCATTCAGCAGCACAGAGGCAGACCAGGGACATCATTCAGCAGCACAGAGGCAGACCAGGGACATCATTCAGCAGCACAGAGGCAGACCAGGGACATCATTCAGCAGCACAGAGGCAGACCAGGGACATCATTCAGCAGCACAGAGGCAGACCAGGGACATCATTCAGCAGCACAGAGGCAGACCAGGGACATCCTTCAGCAACACAGAGGCAGACCAGGGACATCCTTCAGCAACACAGAGGCAGACCAGGGATAGGGTATCAATGCAGTAAACGACTGTTGTATTTCAAAAGTATTTTTTGTTAGTGAGAACAAAATGCTACAGTAAACTGGAAAGCGGTGACAGTACTGATGGAAAAGGAAATAGCCGCCATAAACAATGCCAATGTATTTACTGCCCTTGTAAAAAAATACGATGGAATACATTTGAACCCTGAATGCATAGTAAAATGAGTTGAAGGATATATGGCGGATGGCTAACTGACTGTAATTGCGCCTTAGCAATAGGCCTTTCCTTTAAAGTGTGTATGTGGAGTAGTAAAGATAACCTTATCTATTGTAGAGGGGTGTTCAGACGGCTGACATACTGTATGGGAGTATTCCTTTAGAGGAAGTCATTGCTGCTACCCGCAAGGATAGCCAGCCTGGCACTTGATGACCTTGTTGAATTCACTGGCACACTCTCACACTCTTGCTGAGACACACGTGCACAAGCGCACACACACACATGGATACGTACACACGGACGTGCACAAACTCACGCACGCACACTCACGCAGACCGGCCACACACTCGCATGCATGCACGCTCACATACACACACACACACACACACCAGCCAATAGATCTCAGTCTTCAGTGTTATCAGCAACCAGAAGCCACAGACAAGGAAGCTCTGTGAAGTACTGTCTACTCTACATCTACATAGATTCGGCTGTGTTCTACGATCCTCTCATGTTAACACACAGTTATCTATTTTCTGCCTCACACAGCTGCCCTTTACATCCTTTTATCAGGTAAAGATCACAGAATGTTATAAAAATCCCTCCTTTCACAGAAAGCACAATACTTCCATCCACACCGTTTTGTGATCTTGGCATAATGATACACTCATCATTTGTGTGATTACGATCCTGATGATAGATCTGTCAGATGAAAATGAGTTTCCCTCACCTTGGCTACTGTACTGTAGAGCTGATATAAAAACAGCTCCTTTGAAACAAACCTAATTAAAAGAGGGTGGGTTGATGGGGAGTGTAATGAGAGAACCGGTGGTTGGTGGGGGAGATGGGAAAACGAGTTAAAAGGTTCCTGTTTTAGAAGAGCGAGAAGACCGTCTGACTGGTGGGGGACGCTCCCGTCATGGGAAGGAGCCAATCAGCTTGCGCTCTCCCTCTGAGCCGCTTGGCAACAACCTCCTCTGGCAAAAGCAAGCTTCTGTGTGTGGGAGGAGTGTGTGCGCGTGTTAATCATACGACAGCCAGTACATGCCCCACTCTTCTGTATTCAGGTATTGTATGAGAGCCAGCTGTTTAATGCACTCAGGTTAGACAAAACACACACAGGCACAGGCGCGCGCACACACACACTTTCATTTGAGCTATAAAATGCATGATTCAGGGGTGACCACTTTCATCCCATGATTGACAGATAAATGGATGACCTCATGAATTTATAATGAAGGTCCAGCTATAAGTAGACATGGCACTACGGTCTGTATAGTTGGGACCAGAATATACAATGAGCCTTTACAAGCTCCAGTATAAACTGATAGTCCCATATGGAAAACATAAAGAAGAATTGAACAAGACTCTTATGTTCTACCTGCAGCGAAGACACATACAAGATTTATAGAAGATTCTTGTAATAGCTGACTTACTGTTTGTGTTGCATGTGTTGCATTACAAACCATACAAGAGACGTGTAAACCAAGCCTTCTAAGGTGGGGAAATCACCAGTCATGTATTTAAATCAAACCAAATGTATTTATAAAGCCTGTCACGCCCTGATCTGTTTCACCTGTCCTTGTGCCCAGGTGTCGCCCATCTTCCCTATTATCCCCTGTGTATTTATACCTGTGTTCTCTGTCTGATTGTTGCCAGTTTGTCTTGACCGTTCAAGCTTACCAGCGGTTTTCCTGTCAGCTCCTGTCGTTTCCCAGCCTCTCTTTTTCTCGTCCTCCCGGTTTTGACCTTTGCCTGTTCTGACCCTGTACCCGCCCGCCTGACCTCTCTGCCTGACCCTGAGCCTGCCATCCTGTACCTTTGCCTGTTCTGACCCTGTACCCGCCCGCCTGACCTCTCTGCCTGACCCTGAGCCTGCCATCCTGTACCTTTGCCCTACCCTGGATTTTCAACCCCGGCCTGACTTGACCTGTCTTTGCCTGCCCCCGTTGTTACAATAAACAGTGTTACTTCGACAGTCTGCATCTGGGTTTTACCTTGATTCCTGATAAAGACTTTTTTTACGTCAGAAAATGTCACAAAGTGCTTACATACTATTAAATTGTATTTGCCACATAAAGGCATTTACGTTAACGTATACAAATACAACCAATGACATATAATCGGCCAGAATATATTCTTATTTTGATTATTCTTTTCCATATGGATTTATAAACATCCTTTATCATATATGTATCAAGGTTAGTCCTATTGAGATACTGAGATCTCCATTCTATAAGGAAACTCAGGGCAAGAGGAAGTATAATAATTTATTAACCAGTGTAAAAAGGCTACGAAAGGGTACAGAATATTCTCACTCACCAGCACATTAAGGGAATAAAAGGGTGTTCAGCACATGATATAAGTAAACTCCACTATTGGCTGTGTATCTCTCCGTTTCTGTCAGGGTGGCTGTGTTTTGGGCTCCTAGGCAATGTTTCTAGAGGAGATCAAGTCGGGTTCCCGCTGAGGCGTTGGCTCCACTGCCAGAGCGCTAGCTGGCTCGTGCTGCTCACTCACAGGTGTCTTCCAATGCACCCTGGCCTCCTGTATCTGGCAGATACACACAAACAGTTGTCAGCCTCAACGGGGGCCTGTATGTGTCACTGGCCTCCATCATGGGAGAGAGGGGGATGGAGGGAGGGAGAGGGGGGTAGTGGGGAGAGGGGAGGGTAGTGGAATTAGTGTAGTGTGTGTGCGTACGTGTACATGCTTCGCTGTGTGTACATATAAGTCACACATAGAGTAGTAGCTACAATGCATCTGTGCCCAAGATGAAAAATGCGCACCACTTGATTAAGGTTCAGAAAACATTATGTATGGACACCCTTATGGTGTCCGTCAGAGTGACATAGACTGAAGGGTTTCTGTTTTACAATGCAAATTCATTCAACAAACTATTTCATCGGTCTGTTAAGTGATTATATCATCTGATTTAAAACAAAAATGCATATATTTTCTCATGGCAAACAAGCATTGTTTTTGTAAATTCAGTGCAGTAGATCTGCGTCTGTTGAATGTTTACAGAAATGCAAATGATGCTAAATCTAATTGTATTGGTCGGTTGTAGCGGGTGTAGCGAAATGCTTGTGTTTCTAGCTCCAACAGTGCAGTAATATCTAACAATTCACAACAATACACACACATTTAAAGTAAAGGAATTAATAATATATAAATATTTGGACGAGCAATGCCGGAGCGGCATACACTAAAATACAGTAGAATAGAATGCAGTATAGACATATGAGATGAGTAATGCAAAATATGTAAACATTATTAAAGTGACTAGTGTTCCAATTATTAAAGTGCCCATTGATTTCAAGATGATGTATATAGGGCAGCAGTCTCTAATGTGCTAGTGTTGGCTATTTAACAGTCTGAAGGCTTTGAGATAGAAGCTGTTTTTCAGTCTTGCGGTCCCAGCTTTGATGCACCTGTACTGACCTCCCCTTCTGGATGATAGCGGGGTGAACAGGCAGTGGCTTGGGTGGTTGTTGTCCTTGAAGATCTTTTTGGCCTTCCTGTGACATTGGGTGCCTTAGGTGTCCTGGAGGGCAGGTAGTTTGCCAATGGTGATGCGTTGGGCAGACCGCACCATCCTCCGGAGAGCCCTGCAGTTGTGGACGGTGCAGTTGCCGTACCAGGCGGTGATATAGCCCAACAGGATGCTCTCAATTGTACATCTGTAAAAGTTTGTGATGGCTTTAGGTGCCAAGACAGAAAGAATTGCTGTTGCCGTTGCGCCTTCTTCACCACACTGTTTGTGTGGGTGGAACATTTCAGTTTATCAGTGATGTGTACCCCGAGGAACTTGAAGCTTTCCACCTTCCCCACTGCGGTCCGGTCGATGTGGGTAGTGGGGTGCTCCCTCCTATAGCAAAGTATATTGAATTCAGAATTCAATATATTTTGCTATACATTACAGACAAGAACACAGTAGAGTAGTTTCAGAAGTGACAGAAGCACCAATGTGCTATTCCCAAGGCGCTCTATTTGTAAAGTATTGTGCATAAAGACCTGCCATTCCATTCAGTTTAGTGGTAAATAACTGCCACCTGCTGGTGAAAAATAAAAACTACAGTCTGCTTGACATAACTCAGACACACATGTAAATGTTTTTTTTTTATTATAAAGATGAAGACATAAATACACAATTCTAACCTGTTTAAAATAATGTAATATACAACGCAATCAAATACCACCTATTATAAATGTAGATTATACAGCAGTACAGTACAGTATCCCTTCACCCCTTCATAATCATTTATTTGATTAAAACATGCTCTAAATAATCCACTGTGTCATTCTCTCCTCCCATAACCTACAATAACAGAACCTGGATGATATGGGAGAGGAGAGGGACAGTCACAGAGCCATATCATCAATAAATAAATTGTGCCATTAACCCATACGGGCTCTTTTGAGATAAGTGCTCCGTTCAAGTAGGCCCTGCATCAAACGCAGCAGACAGCACCAAGACAAAAGGCTTATGTCTAAAGCCTTTCTAAGAACTGCTTATGAGGCTGACGATGAGTGACGACCCTCTCTCTCTTTGGCAAGCATGCCGTTTCAACATGCATTCTGCTTGTGTAAAGTGGATTATGAGCCACGCTCTCCTGTGAGTGTTGAGAGGAAGACTGAAAGGAAGGGGTACCTCACTATGAGCAGCGGCTCTGGCTGAGGTCCAGGTACTGTTGAAGGAGAGTCTTCCACGGTCTCATCTCCCCCAGGTAAGTCCTCTCCACCTCACTACCGCCTGCTAACTCACCCATCCAAGATGTTGTCACAACTGAGGACACAACATAGAAAGATAGAGATAATTGAATGATTGCTTAAATGAATAGGGGTATAAATATGTTGCGTACAATATATGCCTAGCATAAAGCAGGTAGGATTGGGTTTCTTGAGTGATGTAGGCCTCTAGCATTTGAAATAATGCATGTAGGATATTGCTAGGTTACCCATGAGATAGACAGCGTAGGAAGACAGCAACAGGATTAGCAGCAGAGCCAAAGTCAGGAGGATGAAGAGGATGAGGAACAGTCTGGGTTGAGGGTGAGTGTGTGATGTTTTAGTGCCCTCCTCTTCCTCACTGGTGTGTAGTGTCTTAATGTGCTCCTCTTCGATGCCAACAGTACTGTGTCCATTCACCAGCTGCATCACACCACCCAGGCAGCCTGGGAGATGAATAAATACTTGAACCTCTTCTTCGAGGGTTATCGTTGAGCGTCATGTTTTGTTTGTAGAGGTAGATGGAGACACTGCCTCTGGCTCTTCTAGAACATATTTTGCATGCCAAGGAGCCTTATCTATGTCTATTGATAGTACTTTGATTGATCCCTGGTAAATTAGTAGGAATGGATTCAGAGGTGTCGTAGGCATCTTTTTTTAAACATATAATTAGGCATAATGATTATGGCTCTAGATTGCAAGAAAAAGCTGTTTTAGGTTTTTGAAAAATGCTAAATTCGGCAAACTCCCCTCCATCCTCACATACTTTGCGCCCCCTCTACAATAATGGGTGCATGACACCCCTGAATAGATGTGTATACTTTTGCCTTTACCTGCTGCAGGCCAGTGTTATGATACTGATGATTTGTCGTAACAGATGGTTTGTTTACGTTCTACCGTTGTGGCTAGATGGAGTTGGCCTACAGCTCCATCTAGTGGTCATGTCGGGGACAACAGTGGTTGACAACTGTAGCATTGAAGCTAAACCTAACCCTTTCCATGAGCATAACCTCATTCTCCTAACCTGCTTCGTTAATTCACCTAACCTGCCACGTTAATTATCCTAACGTATCATGTTATTTATCCTAACTTGCTTTGTAAACAAACCATACCAATGGCATCACCACACAGGCCAGTGCTGTTGGCATTCTTCCCTCTTCTTTCTCCAGGAGTGGGTGTGGTCAGAGAGCTCATTGGCTGTTCTGAAACCAACCAGAAGAGAGGACAGCCTACTACTATATCTATCCGGAACACTTAAAGACCAATCACGCTACCATAGAAAATAAATCATGACATTATAGATACAAGTCATATACTGGAGAATTAATAACGCAATCTGTTATAACTGATTCCAGGCAAACCATGCGAGGGACATTTTATTTCCTGGATTCTGTCAGATCTCTGTCTTTGATCAAAAATAAATACATGTCTCACCATGGGGGATTATCGATATGCACACATTAATAATCAGAGTACATACAACATGCATGTGTATACATGATTATCTGAGTGCCTACAACATATACAGTATCTGTATCTATCTATCTGGATTCTTGTTGATGAGGAAAGATAGAGCGGGCAGAATATTCAGGAAATTATCATCTCTTCCTTCATTCCTTCACCGTATTGGTGCATGCTCAATCTCAATGCATAATTTCCTCCTTCCATCATATTTCCTTCTGTAAAAGAAGATTGATATCCACCGTCTTGAAACAAGGCCCATAAAAACACTTCACTGTGAGCCTATATGTGTACCTGCACCTCTCAGTGAATGTTTCTCTGACACAACCACAGCCCCACACTTCCTTTGTGCCTTGTCACTAAGGCAGAGAGCCTCAAGGCCAGAGCTGGCTAATTATACCCCAGCGGAGGTGACACACTAACAGGTGGCCGCTCTCCCAGTCTCCCTAGGGACATGGACAACCGTGCCACCACTGCAGCCAGCCAGCACTCAGCTCAAGTCTGTTTTTTTTCTCACTCTTACAGTACCTCTGGAGACTAGTTTGCTGCATCTGATTTAAAGGCACTCGACATACGCCACCATTGAGAGGTTCAGATTAGATATACTGTAGATGCTAGCAGTCACCTGGACATTGTGAAAGCAATGCAGGCATCTTCCAGTGTGTTCACATCCATCAGTGGGAGCTGCCATTTTGTCAGTGAGGCGTTCTTTTTTATTTATTTATTGTGATAGGCAGCAGAGCTGGCTGGCTGGCTCTGGGGCCAACTGTATACAGGGGTGGAGGGATGATGGGGGGGGGCAGTGTGAGTGGGGGGGGGTAGCTGCTGAGGAGATATACAAATACTGTGCATGAAAGTGGTTAGCATCCATGTGGAAGTGTGTGTGGCGTGCGTGCGCCGACGTTGTCTCACCTGTTCGTAGGCTTCAATACCCTGGGGGGACTAACCAGCCGTGGTAATGACTCGCTCACAGCTTTGCACCTCCCCACTTTCACTAATAGTTTGCACTAAACACATCAAACATACTGTATAATACCTACGCACATATGCAATGCCAGTGCATTGCATGCTATTAACATGCAATGGAGACAGTTTAAAGTTCATTATAACTCTAACATGATTGGAGACTGGAGGATAACTACTCATCACTATCAGCTATTCCATGCTGTTCAGACCTTCAAGCTCACAAAAGGTCTAGACGATATTCTTCTTCACCATGGAAAGCTCATATTGGTAATCCTAGAGAGGTTTAGTGAAGAAAAAGTGCTAAGTCATTCAGTGAAACAAGGCCAGCCATTGAGTCTAGACAAAAGTGAGGACAGAGAATGCATTCAATAGTCTGACGGAATTTGTACCAGCCAGCCGAGGAACATTCCTAAGCTTCTTCTTCGTATCTCGGACTGAATAACCCGCAGACAGATAAAGAGCTCATATATTGTAAGAATCCACACAGCCTCGAGAGAATAGTGTCTGTGGACTGACTGACCTAGTCTGCATGCATATGATGTGGGAATGAATAAGACAAGTCACTAATAAACAGACACCAACCTGTGAGTTTCAGCAGGTCCTTGGGGTCGGCGCACACGTTCATCTTGTGGAGGTCGTTCAGTGATTCTGCCGTGTAGTTTCCTCTCCTCGTCTAAGCATTCCAGGTATAGACATATCTCTGTCATTGTCTCTGATGTTAGGAACAACTTGAAGACAGGAAAGACTCTGTCAATGGAGTGTTATCACAAACTTAACCAGAGAGAGCCAATTCCATGCCTGAATTGAACCTTTATTTAACTAGGCAAGTTAGTTAAGAACAAATTCTTATTTACAATGACGACCTACATCGGCCAAACCCGGACAATGCTGGGCCAATTGTGCCGCCCTATGGGACTCCCAATTACAGACGGTTGTGATACAGCCTAGAATCTAACCAGGGTGTCTGTAGTGACACCTCAAGCACTGAGATGCAGTGCCTTAGACCGCTGCGCCACTCGGGAGACCAAGCCCCTTCAATAAACTAGATACTTTCAAAATAAATGGACTTCAAAATGAGTTGAATCCAAAAATAGTCCAAATTAAGAGTCTAATAGTCTGTTGATGAAGTCAGTCAAATAGCCTGGCTTTAGTAATTGGTAACCCAGTGGCCCCTGAGAAATGAGTCCAGGGCTGGGCATGGACCCCCTGGGGAGGCATGTGGGACATGACCCACAGCAGGTCCATCCGGTGTTATAGTCTGGCACTGCCATCCCCTATATCCCTCCGTCACTCCCAATTCTCCTGACAGACAGACAGCTGTGCCCTTGCCTTTTCCAATGGGTCCCTGATAAATGACAGCTCAGGGGGATTTAGAGAATGCCATTTGCCATAGCCAGGAAGGGTCCGACATCACACATCAAAGGGTCAGTCCATGTCAATTAGCATGCAGCCTTCACCCCGATTAACACTGATAGGTCTATCGGTCTCTGGTTCAAAGTGCCTTATAAAGTGACATGTACAGTAGTCTGGTCCAAGAACCGTATGTGATTTATCCAATTCCCCTGAGTATCATTATTATACATACATTATATAGCATGATAATAGACTGTGGAGTGAGTTATCTATTGCCTGCCTTGCTCAAAAGTTTTCTGGCAGTAAGTCATTGTTTTTCAATCACTGTACTTACCAGTCTGTAGGAGAAAAATGAAGCCCGAAAGATAAAGGATTTCCAAGCTGGATCACAATAAACTTGTGTGGTTGTTACCTCAATAACCCAGGCGGATACAGTGTTAATATCACAACATTGTGTGTGTGTGTGTGTGTGTGACTCAATTTGGCCCGAGAGAGACAGAGCAGAGCAGAGGATCAGGTTTCCAAATAGGCCCACTACTACCTACCAGAACTTTAGATGAAGACCCTCCCGTTCCCAATGTAAGTAGAAACCCAAGGCATGAAAGATGCATATGTTTATTTGTTCCTGACTTGGTGTTAAGCGATACCGTTCTCATAGCCTAAAGTTCAAAGCTTTGGTAGACTAAAGGGATAGTTTATTCAAATGTACAGTACATATTGATTTCCTTACCCTATAAGCAGTCTATGGACAAGGTATAACAGTATGACATAGGTATGACAGTACACTATATACACTGCTCAAAAAAAATAAAGGGAACACTTAAACAACACAATGTAACTCCAAGTCAATCACACTTCTGTGAAATCAAACTGTCCACTTAGGAAGCAACACTGATTGACAATAGATTTCACATGCTGTTGTGCAAATGGAATAGACAACAGGTGAAAATTATAGGCAATTAGCAAGACACCCCCCAATAAAGGAGTGGTTCTGCAGGTGGTGACCAAAGACCACTTCTCAGTTCCTATGCTTCCTGGCTGATGTTTTGGTCACTTTTGAATGCTGGCGGTGCTTTCACTCTAGTGGTAGCATGAGACGGAGTCTACAACCCACACAAGTGGCTCAGGTAGTGCAGCTCATCCAGGATGGCACATCAATGCGAGCTGTGGCAAGAACGTTTGCTGTGTCTGTCAGCGTAGTGTCCAGAGCATGGAGAAGCTACCAGGGGACAGGCCAGTAGACCAGGAGACGTGGAGGAGGCCGTAGGAAGGCAACAACCCAGCAGCAGGACCGCTACCTCCACCTTTGTGCAAGGAGGGGCACTGCCAGAGCCCTGCAAAATGACCTCCAGCAGGCCACAAATGTGCATGTGTCTGCTCAAACGGTCAGAAACAGACTCCATGAGGGTGGTATGAGGGCCCGACTTCCACAGGTGGGGGTTGTGCTTACAGCCCAACACCGTGCAGGACGTTTGGCATTTGCCAGAGAACACCAAGATTGGCAAATTCGCCACTGGCGCCCTGTGCTCTTCACAGATGAAAGCAGGTTCACACTGAGCACGTGACAGACGTGACAGAGTCTGGAGACGCCGTGGAGAACGTTCTGCTGCCTGCAACATCCTCCAGCATGACCGGTTTGGCAGTGGGTCAGTCATGGTGTGGGGTGGCATTTCTTTGGGGGGCCGTACAGGCCTCCATGTGCTCGCCAGAGGTAGCCTGACTGCCATTAGGTACCGAGATGAGATCCTCAGACCCCTTGTGAGACCATATGCTGGTGCGGTTGGCCCTGGGTTCCTCCTAATGCAAGACAATGCTAGACCTCATGTGGCTGGAGTGTCAGCAGTTCCTGCAAGAGGAAAGCATTGATGCTATGGACTGGCCCGCCCGTTCCCCAGACCTGAATCCAATTGAGCACATCTGGGACATCATGTCTCGCTCCACCCACCAACGCCACGTTGCACCACAGACTGTCCAGGAGTTGGCGGATGCTTTAGTCCAGGTCTGGGAGTAGATCCCTCAGGAGACCATCTGCCACCTCATCAGGAGCATGCCCAGGCGTTGTAGGGAGGTCATACAGGCACGTGGAGGCCACACACACTACTGAGCCTCATTTTGTCTTGTTTTAAGGACATTACATCAAAGTTGGAGCCGCCTGTAGTGTGGTTTTCCACTTTAATTTTGAGTGTGACTCCAAATCCAGACCTCCATGGGTTGATAAATTTGATTTCCATTGATCATTTTTTGTGTGATTTTGTTGTCAGCACATTCAACTATGCAAAGAAAAAAGTATTTAATAAGAATTCATTCAGATCTAGGATGTTATTTTAGTGTTCCCTTTATTTTTTTGAGCAGTGTATATAAAAGCATGTGGACACCTCATCAAATTAGTGGATTCGGCTATTTCAGCCACACCTGTAGCTGACAGGCGTATAAAATTGAGCACACAGCCATGCAATCTTCATAGACAAACATTGGCAGTAGAATGGCCTTAGTGAAGAGCTCATTGACTTTCAACGTGGCACCGTCATAGGATGGTGCCACGTTCAAGTCAGTTTGTCAAATTTCTGCCCTGCTAGAGCTACCCCGATCAACGGTAAGTGCTGTTAATGTGAAGTAGAAACATCTAGGACCAACAACAGCTCAGCCGCGAAGTGGAAGGCCACACAAGCTCACAGAACTGGACCGCCGAGGGCTGAAACGGGTAAAAATCGTCTGTCTCTGGAAGCAACGTCAGTCAGCACAACAACTGTTAGTCGGGAGCTTCATGAAATGGGTTTCCATGGCTGAGCAGCCGCACACAAGCCTAAGATCACCATGCGCAATGCCAAGCATCGGCTGGAGTGGTGTAAAGCTCGCCGCCATTGGACTCTGGAGCAGTGGAAACGTGTTCTCTGGAGTGATGAATCACACTTCAAATCAAATCAAATTTTATTTGTCACATACACATGGTTAGCAGATGTTAATGCGAGTGTAGCGAAATGCTTGTGCTTCTAGTTCCGACAATGCAGTAATAACAAGTAATCTAACTAACAATTCCAAAACTACTGTCTTGTACACAGTGTAAGGGGATAAAGAATATGTACATAAGGATATATGAATGAGTGATGGTACAGAGCAGCATAGGCAAGATACAGTAGATGGTATCGGGTACAGTATGTACAAATGAGATGAGTATGTAAACAAAGTGGCATAGTATAGTATAAAGTGGCTAGTGATACATGTATTACATAAGGATACCGTCGATGATATAGAGTACAGTATATACGTATGCATATGAGATGAATAATGTAGGGTAAGTAACATTTATATAAGGTAGCATTGTTTAAAGTGGCTAGTGATATATTTACATCATTTCCCATCAATTCCCATTATTAAAGTGGCTGGAGTTGAGTCAGTGACAGTGTGTTGGCAGCAGCCACTCAGTGTTAGTGGTGGCTGTTTAACAGTCTGATGGCCTTGAGATAGAAGCTGTTTTTCAGTCTCTCGGTCCCAGCTTTGATGCACCTGTACTGACCTCGCCTTCTGGATGATAGCGGGGTGAACAGGCAGTGGCTCGGGTGGTTGATGTCCTTGATGATCTTTATGGCCTTCCTGTGACATCGGGTGGTGTAGGTGTCCTGGAGGGCAGGTAGTTTGCCCCCGGTGATGCGTTGTGCAGACCTCACTACCCTCTGGAGAGCCTTACGGTTGAGGGCGGTGCAGTTGCCATACCAGGCGGTGATACAGCCCGCCAGGATGCTCTCGATTGTGCATCTGTAGAAGTTTGTGAGTGCTTTTGGTGACAAGCCGAATTTCTTCAGCCTCCTGAGGTTGAAGAGGCGCTGCTGCGCCTTCTTCACGATGCTGTCTGTGTGAGTGGACCAATTCAGTTTGTCTGTGATGTGTATGCCGAGGAACTTAAAACTTGCTACCCTCTCCACTACTGTTCCATCGATGTGGATAGGGGGGTGTTCCCTCTGCTGTTTCCTGAAGTCCACAATCATCTCCTTAGTTTTGTTGACGTTGAGTGTGAGGTTGTTTTCCTGACACCACACTCCGAGGGCCCTCACCTCCTCCCTGTAGGCCGTCTCATCGTTGTTGGTAATCAAGCCTACCACTGTTGTGTCGTCCGCAAACTTGATGATTGAGTTGGAGGCGTGCGTGGCCACGCAGTCGTGGGTGAACAGGGAGTACAGGAGAGGGCTCAGAACGCAACCTTGTGGGGCCCCAATGTTGAGGATCAGCGGGGAGGAGATGTTGTTGCCTACCCTCACCACCTGGGGGCGGCCCGTCAGGAAGTCCAGTACCCAGTTGCACAGGGCGGGGTCGAGACCCAGGGTCTCGAGCTTGATGACGAGCTTGGAGGGTACTATGGTGTTGAATGCCGAGCTGTAGTCGATGAACAGCATTCTCACATAGGTATTCCTCTTGTCCAGATGGGTTAGGGCAGTGTGGTTGAGATTGCATCGTCTGTGGACCTATTTGGGCGGTAAGCAAATTGGAGTGGGTCTAGGGTGTCAGGTAGGGTGGAGGTGATATGGTCCTTGACTAGTCTCTCAAAGCACTTCATGATGACGGATGTGAGTGCTACGGGGCGGTAGTCATTTAGCTCAGTTACCTTAGCTTTCTTGGGAACAGGAACAATGGTGGCCCTCTTGAAGCATGTGGGAACAGCAGACTGGTATAGGGATTGATTGAATATGTCCGTAAACACACCGGCCAGCTGGTCTGCGCATGCTCTGAGGGCGCGGCTGGGGATGCCATCTGGGCCTGCAGCCTTGCGAGGGTTAACACGTTTAAATGTCTTACTCACCTCGGCTGCAGTGAAGGAGAGACCGCATGTTTTCGTTGCAGGCCGTGTCAGTGGCACTGTATTGTCCTCAAAGCGGGCAAAAAAGTTATTTAGTCTGCCTGGGAGCAAGACATCCTGGTCCGTGACTGGGCTGGGTTTCTTCCTGTAGTCCGTGATTGACTGTAGACCCTGCCACATGCCTCTTGTGTCTGAGCCGTTGAATTGAGATTCTACTTTGTCTCTGTACTGGCGCTTAGCTTGTTTGATAGCCTTGCGGAGGGAATAGCTGCACTGTTTGTATTCGGTCATGTTACCAGACACCTTGCCCTGATTAAAAGCAGTGGTTCGCGCTTTCAGTTTCACACGAATGCTGCCATCAATCCACGGTTTCTGGTTAGGGAATGTTTTAATCGTTGCTATGGGAACGACATCTTCAACGCACGTTCTAATGAACTCGCACACCGAATCAGCGTATTCGTCAATGTTGTTATCTGACGCAATACGAAACATCTCCCAGTCCACGTGATGGAAGCAGTCTTGGAGTGTGGAGTCAGCTTGGTCGGACCAGCGTTGGACAGACCTCAGCGTGGGAGCCTCTTGTTTTAGTTTCTGTCTGTAGGCAGGGATCAACAAAATGGAGTCGTGGTCAGCTTTTCCGAAAGGGGGGCGGGGCAGGGCCTTATATGCGTCGCGGAAGTTAGAGTAACAATGGTCCAAGGTCTTTCCTCCCCTGGTTGCGCAATCGATATGCTGATAAAATTTGGGGAGTCTTGTTTTCAGATTAGCCTTGTTAAAATCCCCAGCTACAATGAATGCAGCCTCCGGATAAATTGTTTCCAGTTTGCAGAGAGTTAAATAAAGTTCGTTCAGAGCCATCGATGTGTCTGCTTGGGGGGGGATATATACGGCTGTGATTATAATCGAAGAGAATTCTCTTGGTAGATAATGCGGTCTACATTTGATTGTGAGGAATTCTAAATCAGGTGAACAGAAGGATTTGAGTTCCTGTATGTTTCTTTCATCGCACCATGTCACGTTAGTCATAAGGCATACGCCCCCGCCCCTCTTTTTACCAGAAAGATGTTTTTCCTGTCTGCGCGATGCGTGGAGAAACCTGTTGGCTGCACCGCTTCGGATAGCGTCTCTCCAGTAAGCCACGTTTCCGTGAAGCAAAGAACGTTACAGTCTCTGATGTCCCTCTGGAATGCTACCCTTGCTCGGATTTCATCAACCTTGTTGTCAAGAGACTGGACATTGGCAAGAAGAATGCTAGGGAGTGGTGCGCGCTGCGCCCGTCTCCGGAGTCTGACCAGAAGACCGCCTCGTTTCCCTCTCTTTCGGAGTCGTTTTTTTGGGTCGCTGCATAGGATCCACTCCGTTGTCCTGTTTGTAAGGCAGAACACAGGATCCGCGTCGCGAAAAACATATTCTTGGTCGTACTGATGGTGAGTTGATGCTGATCTTATATTCAGTAGTTCTTCTCGACTGTATGTAATGAAACCTAAGATGACCTGGGGTACTAATGTAAGAAATAACACGTAAAAAAACAAAAAACTGCATAGTTTCCTAGGAACGCGAAGCGAGGCGGCCATCTCTGTCGGCGCCGGAAGTAGCCATCTGGAGGTCCGACGGACGAATCTGGGTTAGGCGGATGCCAGGAGAACGCTACCTGCCTGAATGCATAGTGCCAACTGTAAAGTTTGGTGGATGAGGAATAATGGTCTGGGGCTGATTTTCATGGTTTAGGCTCCTTAGTTCCAGTGATGGGAAACAATGACATTCTATACAATTATGCGCTTCCAACTTTGTGGTAACAGTTTGGGGAAGCCCTTTCCTGTTTCAGCATGACTATGCCCCCATGCACAAAGCAAGGTCCATACAGAAATGGTTTGCGAAGATCGGTGTGGAAGAAGTTGACTGGCCTCAATCCCATCGAATACCCATGGGATGAATTGGAACACCGACTGTAAGCCAGGCCTAATCACCCAACATCAGTGCCCAACCTCAGTAAGGCTCTTGAGGCTGGATGGAAGCAAGTCCCTGCAGCAATGTTCCAACATCTGGTAGAAAGCCTTCCCAGAAGAGTGGAGGCTTTTATAGTACCAAAAGGGGGACCAACTCCATATCAATGCCCATGATTTTGGAATGAGATGTTTGACCAACTGGGTGTCCACATACTTTTAGTCAGGTAGAGTAACTACTATATGGTACCTATGTTAGCATGTTCACATTTCCCATCCAAATCATCTATAAATAACTTGAGTCACAGAGTAGATTTTATACTTTAGTTGATTTGGACATGAAGCACAAAATGCTTCCATTGGTGCAAATATGTCATTATGCAATTCGGTTGATCTATCCCTTAAAGCTAGAATCCTTAGTTGCTACATCAATTTTTGGACTTATAAATTAATACATACACGTAACGCCTCATGACCTTAGTTCAACTATCGTTGAACCCAAAATAAGCTTGTTTTACTCCGTTTGTAAACAAACACTTTATAACCTCGAAAAATGGTGAAAACTATACGTTTGATATCATGCATGGTCAGTCAGTCCTTGCATCCATAACTCTGAATTTGAGAGTGGTTACATTTCTCGGTAACACTATTTTGGTAGTCCGTCTTGATCAGTAGCAGTTCAGCGATCTACTTACCCTAACGATGGCCGAACCAAATATTGTGGCCCATTCCTCATCTTTTTTTACCAAAACAGAGGCGGGTGATCACTTTATGGTTTTAATTAAGGACTCCATAACTCGTATTTTTTATTCGATAGCAGGTATTTGGGGCCCAAACTCCAGAGAAGCAGGGACGTTCTTGGTTGTTTGACTAGTTACCGAATCATGCATCTCTGCTGTGCTGCAGTGTAGCGTTAAGTTTTCTACGAAAATAAAACAGGCATACTTGTGGGAAAGAACATCAAGTACTGTAATGCTAATATCTTCTTCCCCTGTCCTTTCCTCACTCAGCTTGCACAAGAACATCTCTCTGGAGGACCCATTTTACAACCATATGCACAAACTGCAACATTCTCTGAAAAAACAGGTTTAGATGGACACATTGACAACTACACATTTCCAAAGCAACTGTAAAGCAGTTCCTCTTCCTCAAATGTGAAATCAGCTTCCAGGAAAAGCTGAGACTAGGTTAAATTAACCAGAAATCCATTTGGTTGACTGGCAATTGGTTTCTTCTATTCCATTCACTTTGTGCGCATCTGATAGATTACATAATGACATACTTCCGCTCAATATGCTACTTACCCTCTCACTGGTCTGAAGGCTGGCCATAAACAATGATTGACCTGGAGATAAGTACTGAAGCGCAAGAAATGCACATTGAGACTGGTCCATAAGTATTTATTTGGGTTTCTCACTTCCCCAATAGACCTACTAAAATACAGTGAGTGTACAAAACATTGACACAATCTTTACATGACAGATGATACCTTAGTGATGGCACTTGTTAAATCTACTTCAAATCAGTGTAGATGAAGGATTTTTAAGCCTTGAGATGTGGATTGTGTATGTGTGCCATTCAGAGGACGAACAGGCAAGACATATTTAAATGCCTTTGAACAGGGTATGGCAGGTGGTGCCAAACACGCCGGTTTGTGTCAAGAAATTCAACACTGCTGGGTTTTACACACCGTTTCCCCACCATGTGTATCAGGAATGGTCCACCAACCAACTTGACAACTGTGGTAAGCATTGGAGTCAACATGAGCCAGCATCCCTTTGGAACACCCGACACCTTGTAGTCCATGCCCCGACAAATTGAGGCTCTTCTGAGGGCAAGGGGGTGACTCAATATTAGCAAGGGGTTGCTAATGTTTGGTATACACAGTGTATAACAAAATACGTCAGGATTCAGGGGTCCATAGGAAATGTTAACCAATTAGTGCATTTTCAAATAATACATTAATGTTAAAATGGACCACAAACAAAAACAGAGCAACAAGGTCTACATCTCACATGACACTTTATTCCCTACATAGACACTCTGGCTAAAATTGGTGCACTGGCAAGTTCATATGGGGAATTAAGGCATCACTTGAGACAGACATGATTACTCATATTTACAAATACCAACCACTTGACCATTGGATAAATTAAGGATAGTAACAGTGATATTCAAGATTGTTAATAAAAAAAAAAATTAAAAAAAGAGGTCCGACCCATTAAAACTCCCCGACGTCAACCCTCTTGTCTCTGAACTTGTTCCTGGCCTTTGTCCGAGCCTTGAATGCAGCTGCGTTGTAGAGATGCTGGAAAAGACCGCAACGTGAACACAATAAGAGACCGGTTCTTTTTTTTTTTTTTGCACTGGAAGTATATCCATGCGAATGTCATGCCAATAACACATTTCAAATGTAAAATGGATAAATAATTAAACGCAATGAGTCCATTTGGACTCCTAGACCATTTTCGATATTGTGCGTTTCAGCTACTGACTGCTGGGTTGTACCTTTGGATTCATCTAGTTCTCCTAGATCCGTTGGTCTGTGTGGTTAACGGAGGGGTGGGGTGAGCTAGAGCTGTGTTTGCGAGACAAGGGCGGATCCCGAAGGGGCTAGGTCTTTACAGACTGGTTGGAGCTACTGTTAATGTCAAATTGTTTTTTTTTTAATGTACTTGTAGACCTGGTTGTCCTGAAAATAAAAACATTTCATTGGGAGGCTAAATATAAAGGCTGGATAAATTTTGATCAATGAAAAGATGATTTTTGGATGGAGTCTCAAGACTGGTTCATTGAAAGAAAATACACTTGTGACCTTTTTAAAAACATTAGTCGCGTTAAATTAGCCATCAAAGAAAGAAAAGCATGCAGTCTAGTAAGGATAATTACCCTTTCGAAGCGGGAGATTTTCATGGACTTAAGTGTGGCCGTGTCAACCAGCACGGGTGGTCCCAGTTCAAACACACCACGAATAAACTCATTGGCCTGTAGGTGGTAATTCATACCAGAGCCCACAAACTCCCTGAAGGCATCGTATGTCCTCTTCCTCACCCAGCTGTCGATGGTCATACGCTCAGTGCTGAAACGAATTGTCTCAGCCTGAAAGTCCCTCTCCTAAAACACACACACACTCTGTACACTGTTCTGGTTTCTCACAAGACAACAAAATGGGTAAACGTTACTGATAACTAGATGGGTAGATTATATCAACACAGGCACACAACTCACGCCATGAATCAGCAATGAGTCATCACATGAAATTCAAGCTCTATTCCCCAGACAGTGACCTACTATTGCATAATATGCCCACTCACCTCCACAGCCTTGAGCACATCCCTGAACACAGACCTCTGCTTCCTCTTGTCAGTCTTGGCACGGTGTTTGTTGCAGTCGGTGGCCAGAGAGTTCAGCTTGTCACACTGGGGCTCCCAGTCATCATACTCAAACGCCTGAGAACATCACATCAGAGCACAGGTCAGTCATCACTAAAGAAGTGTATACAGATTAACACGCTATGCTGGCACTGCATTTCAGTCAAATTCAATTTTAAATTCAGTACAGGGTGGGGATGTGCACAGCGAAACAAAACAGACAGTATTCAAATACTTGTGTGAGTATTCATTTGAGCAAAAACTATTTATAGGTAGGTATATTTTAACTGAAAAGGCTTTGTCTAAATTAAAATATCCATGTGACATTGTTACATACAAGGTTATACCATAACACTACAAATTATACATTTTATCCAAACATATTTTTCAATGTGGATATTGGGGCGGCAGGGTAGCCTAGTGGTTAGAGCGTTGGACTAGTAACCGGAAGTTTGCAAGTTCAAATCCCAAGCTCACAAGGTCGTTCTGAAAATAAGAATTTGTTCTTAACTGACTTGCCTAGGTATTTTTATGAAATGCCCCAATAAAACAAGCACAACTGGAGCCTTCACGTATAGCTTATTGTTTATGTTAGCCATTCAAAGCAGCTAAATGTTTAGCATATGATTTAAAATAATTATAAAAGTGACTGAAATGAGAAAGAGTAGGCTACAACGCGTAACTAACAGGAAGGCCATTTCATCTGAATGGGTGTTGGGGAGAAACCGCAAAATGTTGCCTCAACTAGCTAGCTTTTCAAGGCTACTCCAGGCAAGACAGGCTAAGGCAAGGCGAAATGGAATAAATAACATTGCGACTGCTACAAGTTAGCTAGTCTTGGCTGTAGCGTCCCCATCTCTGCCGACATCTGCTCGCTCCAACCTAACCGGCACCATCGCAGCTGCAGCCTCTCCCATTTTCTTTTACATTGTAGATAAATAGAATACATTTTCTTCAAACAAAGATAAAATGACATGCTACAAACAGATGCACAAATTGCTACAGAGAAACCACTACTAAAAGGACACCAATAAGAAAAAGAGACTTCCTTGGGCCAAGAAACATGAACATTAGACTGGTGGAAATCTGTCCTTTGGGCTGATGAGTCCAAATTTTAGATTTGTGGTTCTAACCACCATGCCTTTGTGAGATGCAGAGTAGGTGAACGGATGATCTCTGCATGTATGGTTCCCACCGTGAAACTTGGAGGTGTGATGTGTGGGGGTGCTTTGCTGTTGACACTGTCTGTGATTCATTTAGAAGTCAAGGCATGGCTTCTAAACCAGCATGGCTTCCACAGCATTCTGCAGTAATACGCCATCCCATCTGGTTGGCAGTTAGTGGGACTATCATTTGTTTTTCAACGGGACAATGACCCAACACACCACCAGGATATGTAAGGGCCATTTGACCAAGAAGGAGAGTGATGAGTGCTGCATCAGATGTCCGGTGATTGTAGAGGCCAGGTCCCCAACCCAATTGCGATAATTTGGGATGAGTTGGACTGCAGACTGAAGGAAAAGCAGCAAACAAGTGCTCAGCACATGTAGGATCTCCTTCAAGACTGTTGGAAAAGCATTCCAGGTGAAGCTGGTTGAGAGAATGCCAAGAGTGTGCAAAGCTATCAACAAGGCAACGGGTGGCTACTTTAAAGAATCTAAAATACATTATGATTTGTTTAACACTTGTTACTACATGATTCCATATGTCTTCACTATTATGCTGCAATGCTGAAGATAGTAAAAAATACAAATAATAAAAAACTTAAATGAGAAGGTGGGTCCAAACTTTTGACTAGTACTGTAGATTATTTAGAATGTCCGGATATCCGACAAACTCATGATGCTATTAGAATAGTGACATTTCAACCCCCCCATCCCTAGTATACGGGGATTGAAAATCCAATGCAAGATTTGAACAGCACTTTCTAAATGAATTAAATGATTCTCCTGAATTTAAAATGGAACTGAGCCACAGACCAAAGAACAGGTGAGCACTTACAGGGTCCATATCCCTAGCCAGCTCAAACAGCAGAGCGATGGTCTCTCCCGCTGCTATCCTCATGTTGACATCATCATTCTCCAACAACCGGGGTAGTTTGGGCAGGTGCCTGACAAACATATTCCAGTCAAAAACAAGTAGAGTCTCAATTTAAGACTCCCCATCCCCATGATATTTCCTTTATCTTCGCTGGTAAGACAACTGGACAGGTAAAAACATCTCAAGCACACATTCACTATATTGTTTTGATCAGATGCATCCAATGACCTATAGGCTGAAACGGACTGCAAGTCGTGTCCCAGAGAGACTTCGAGGTTCACGTTAAGTACTTGTGCGAGTACATACTTGCGTGTGACTGCTTTGACCTGGCTGCCTGTGCAGATTGTGAGCAGCAGGGCCCAGGAGAGGAGGGCGTTGGTGTGGAGCAGGGTGGTCTGGGGGTTGAGAGAGGGGCGACTCCCATCCTCCTTCACATAGGAACGCATGAACAAACTCTCAAAGCTCTCCATGGTGGCATACACATCCTGGAGACCCAGAGAGAAAGGGGTTAGTCATTTATGTTTAACCAGGGTGAGATTGGACTATGCAGACAATTGGAGAGTAGTCTTGGTTTCTGTAGCTTGTGCCAAATGCTGAACAGAAAATGCTAAACAGAATGCCAAATTTTTCAGCAAAACAACGCATTTCCACACACACACACGCAAGCATAGAGAATATCACATTGGAACATCAAATACAGCCACATACCAGGATGTCATCTTCCACCACGAGAGTGCACAGGCCCAAACTTGTTGCGCACTATAAAAGAAAGAAAAGGCTTTCAGTAGAACTATAAAGGCCACTTCTAGCAAACCAAACTTATTTTAAATGATAGGTTCCGGGCAGATACTCACCGCTTGTCTGGTTTGGATGTTGGCCGCTCCATCCAACAGAATGTTCTTGAAAATGGGTTTGAGGGTCTTGAACACCTCCTCGCTCTCAACGCCTGAGCCCAGCTGAATACACAGCAGACAGGCCAGGGAGGCTGCTGCACACTGCTCCTGTCCTTTACCTGGGAGAGGGATTTGATTTATTAGGATCCCCATTAGCAACAGCTAGTCTTACTGGGGTCTGACAAAAAAAAAATACATTACAGACAAAAGATTTTACATACATTAACATGTAGTGTGCGCGCATCAATCAGTTCCATATACACACAAGTAGGTCACATGGGGGAGAGGCATTGTATTTGTTTCTTGAAACCAGGTTTGCTGTTCACTTGCGCAATATAAGATGGGCGTTCCATGCACTCATGGCTCTGTATAATACTGTACATTACCTTGAATTTGTTCTGGACCTGGGGACTGAAAAGACCCTTGGTGGCATGTCTGGTGGGGTAAGTGTGAGTTTAAGTTGACTACGCAAATCATTTGGAATTTCAAACACATTGTTTAAAAAAAAAAAACAAGTGACCAAGTCAGTCTTTCCTCAACTCGTAGCCAAGAGAGACTGGCATGCGGTGTCCCTAAACCGGGTCAGTTGTTGCTCAATATGCAATTAGGTGACTAGAATGACGTTGGAAACGGACAACTTTCCGGGACATAGACATGTCTTATATGGGCAGAATGCAGTTAAATTAACAATAATTTAATCTGTGTCCAATTTACAGTAGCCATTAGTGAAAAAAATACCATGCCATTGTTTGAGGATGGTGCACAACAACAACACTTATCACAGAACTTGGTTTCATACATTCACCTCTAAAGGTAAATAATGTACTTACATTCAGTAATCTTGCTCTGATTTGTCATCCTGGGGGTCCCAGAGATAAAATGTAGCGTAGTTTTGTTTGATAAAATCTATTTTTAATATTCAAATGTAGGAACTGGGTTCTACAGTTTGACCCCACTGCAGTCTCTGGCGCCACACCCACCCCGCCATCTAGATGTGTTACGGTTAGTATCTTTTCTGTAGGGAAGCTAATGATCCATCTTGTATTTCATTCCTGGGAGTTCGTAAACATAATTTTTTTTTACCATAGCATTTTTTCGTATGATCTCTATAGTTATGTACTCAAATGTATAAATTGACCAATTTATACAAGACTTGATACAAAATGTGATGCAGTGATGTAATTCTTCACTGGATCTGTCTGAAACTTTGCACAAATTGCTGCCATCTTGTGGACAACATCTAAATTACACCTAGAATCCTACATCACTGTCTGGCCTTTCTCTTGTATTTCAAAGATGCAAAAAAGAAAAACACCTGTTTGTTTTATGTTACCAGAGCTAATGTGTTATATTCTCCTACATCAATTTCACATTTCCAAAAACTTCAGTGTTTCCTTTCAAATGGTATCAAGAACATGCATATCCTTGCTTCAGGTCCTGAGCTACAGGCAGTTAAATTTGTTTTTTTAAATCTAACAATTTGCTAAGCCCTCGTAGCAAGCTGATAGGTCTGCTTTACTACTCTTGGGTACAGGAATGACTTTGCCTTCCCTCCAGGCCTGAGGACAAAGACTTTATTCTAGGCTCAGATTAAAGATATGACATATGAGTGGCTAGAGTCAACTACCATTATCAGTAACTTTAAGGGGGTTATAGTAACTGCTGAAAACTCAATACTACAATGTTGCTGTATTGGTATTTGGTGAATATAACACATGACTTGGTGAAAGACTGAAAGCCTGTAGTAGCTAACCTTTCTTGAGACAGCGCTCAATGCTGTCGGTGATGGTCATCCTCCTGTCTGAAATGAACTCGTACAGGATCCTAGTTGCCATGGCAGCCTTCAGCCCATCCAGAGCTCCTTGTCTGGTCTTGGCACTGTCAATGAGGTAGAACAGTAAAAGATGTAGGCCTAGTGTTTGAAGTAGCTTATGTAACATCTACACAATTCAGTTTTCAGCAGCAATCTTATGAATGGAAAGGTTGATGTCTTGTTGCATTGTGTTCATTAGTTAACATCTCAGGTTCTGTCGATCCAGTTCTAGGCCTATGCGATCTGGTTCCACATCTTCTGAAAGCGATACAGCTAACAGAAATAGCAGGTAGACCAGTTTCCCCACAGTGGTTTAGACTTGCCTCTTATCCACAGCGCTGTCAATGAAAACATTCAGCTTGTACTGTAAATCCTCCTGGGCTGTCTCCTCACCTGTTTCCCCTCCTACACATAGGAAGATGAATACAATATACCATGAGAAATACAGAATTGTACTATGCTATTCCCCTAGTAGTTCGTATTCTTTGAACCATTTAAGATAGAAACATAAAAAGGCTGTATGACATTAATCACAACTTCACAGGTCAATTGTTACAGCGCTTTTTAAATGTATTTTTTACTTGCCCTTTGTTGCTTTATGAATGGGACACAGGCAAGCGCGTGCACACGATCACATACCTTCGTCTGCCACACTCATGGCATCACTGAAGCTGCTGCAGTGGCTGAGGGTCTCGATGGAGGCATCCTCATCGCTGAAAGGTTGCACAGCTCCATGAGGCCCCCCTAAAACAATTACATGACCCCCCCCCCAAAAAAAAATCATTCATAGTCATGGTACAATGTGTGCATTCTACTCTGGGGGTTTAACCAGTACACATCCATGCAAGCACAATGTAGAACTTTAAATGCAATTATTTGACAGAACAAAAGCCATATTGCTACTCTTATGGGATATGCACTTGATATTTTCTCCCTCAAAGTCAAGGGCTCCCTAAAGCCCCTTAAGTGGGTAGCTGGCCAGGCAGTGACAGAATCTAAACCCAGCGGGTGCAGCTTATTATGTTAAGTCTGTTCCCATCTAAGAGGAAGGGACACAAGGTCTGCTCTGCACATGTGTAAAAGTGACCATGTTCACGTGGCAATCCATTGCTTCCTTCTCAGACCATAGCACTGAACAGACAATTCTGGGGGAAAAAAAGTAGACTAACATGATCCTGATTTATATCAATGCTGGCCCTATAACGTGTGACAGCTATGTAGCTAGCTTGTTGTAATGTGAATAACGGGTTAGCTAGCTAATCCAGCGAGTGTTATATAACATTGAGGGGATTGGATGAATCTGTCCCGGTCAAGCGTGTTTTACACCGGGTGAAAGTTGCTAGCATTCGTTTTGAGCCAGGTGCCCCGTTCAAAGTCCACGGCGAAGTCGTCACAAAACAAAAGTTAGGTAGGCGCGTGCAGTAATGAGTAGTATTCGGTGTTCTCGCATGCAAAGGTGAATGCTTTTGATATCTGCCTTCCAATGAAAGCTGGTTAATTTCAAACGTATTTTATGGAAAAGCATGTTGTACGTTTCTGGATGATCCACCATGCTGCCTTGTTGACAGCATGACCAACCCGCGTAAATGGAGTTGGTCGATTTGAGAAGTGCGCTCCTCCCTCACAGTTTTTGACCGTTAACGTCACGGGCCATAGGACGGTGCCCTGCGGCTCAGCATAATCGAAGCCGCCCATTATTTGACTTGATTGGCTGCCGACCTCACTCAACTGTTGTGGCGTCCTTCCAACTAAAGTTATTGTACTGAAACAACCATCCCTTTGCAGGAAGGAAGTCCAGGAGAACTCGCTAAAAACGAACACACACGACTAACACTGGCAAACTGACGTTAGTTGCTAGGTAACAAATTAGTTTCAAAAGTCAATCTAAAAATAATGTAATCGCGGTATTGGGTGTAATTTCTATAATCACAATACTTATACAATGTCGGCAAACAACATGATATTGATCGTTGAAGTTAATTACAATTATTTTAAGAGAAAGCGAGAGTTATGTCTGAAACCTCTTGGCCTGATGTCAACATAGGCAATGATGCCACTTTTGTAGTCCTGTCAGACATGTACTTGTCGTTAATCTCAACACGCTTTAAGAATGCACAGAACTACAATTCCTACAATGCATAAAACTCAAAACCACGAGAGTAGGCCAAAATCAACCCGGTCTGTAGCGATTTACTTACCCCTGGAACTCCTCTTCCTGGACCTTGGCATTTTCGTGCAGAAATATGAGAATATGAGCTAAAATAAATCAGCCGACACACGACCAGTTTTTATTAAACTGTATCATAAATTGACAATCTTTCCGTGGCACGGTAGAGAGAAAGGAATTAAAAGCGATCCTGGAGAAAGACTGTGGGCGAAGAAGATACATTTTTCCTCGGGAAAAAAAATAGGGCTGCGTTAATGTCGCGAGGTTCTAAGAATTGATATGACCAACGTCACATGATCAAACATGGGTTTACCCCTACACCAACGACCAATCATGTTGCATAAGTGTATGACGCATTGTGATTGGGATCTCTTTGCTGTCTGTGGGTCATGTTCTCTGTGGTCATGTTCTTTGACAGCCTCACGAGAGTGCTGCTACCCTGTCCACAAAAGCCCTGCTGTATCGGTCGTTGCTATTCGGAATCCTTTGGACGTCCAATTCTGACGTCACCATATCGAAGTTGAAAATGGTTAGGGTTACTAAGGTTATGTAATAGTTAAGGTTAGGGTTTATGATGAATAATGGTAAAACATTAAATAGGGTTTAGGGTAGGGATGTCCCAAGGATGCCAGATAGCACTAACCCTGCTGTATCCCTGGCCTAAAATACACAGTGGTGAGGTCTTCTGACTGGGTGGACAATGATGTATATAAAGAAGTGGAGGCTGCTGATGGGAGGATGGCTAATAATAATGTCTGGAACAGAGCAAATGGAATGGGATCAAACACATGGTAACCATGTTTCCAAGATGACGTAGCAGTCGGACGTCTGTTTTGTCTTGTCCCGTCACGTCCCGTGCATATACAGTTGAAGTCGGAAGTTTACATACACCTTAGCCAAATACCTTTAAACTCAGTTTTTCACAATTCCTGACATTTAATCCTAGTAAAAATGCCTTGTCTTAGGTTAGTTAGGATCACCACTTTATTTTAAGAATGTGAAATGTTAGAATAATAATAGAGAGATGTATTTATTTCAGCTTTTATTTCTTTCATCACTTTCCCAGCTTCTACTTAAAAAAAAAAACACCCTTCCAGAAACAAGTCTCTCACAGTTGCCGCTTGTTATAGACCTCTTCAGCCCCTAGCTGTGCCCTGGACATCATATGTGAATTGATTGTCCCCCATCTATTTTCAGAGTTCGTACTGTTAGGTGACCTAAACTGGGACATGCTTAACACCCCGGCCATCCTACAATCTAAGCTAGATGCCCTCAATCTCACACAAATTATCAAGGAACCTACCAGGTACAAGCCTACATCCGCAACCATGTGCACCCTCTTAGATATCATCCTGACCAACCTGCCCTCTAAATACACCTCACTGTCTTCAACCAGGATCTCAGCGATGCCTCATTGCCTGCGTGCGTAATGGGTCCACGGTCAAACGACCACCCCTAGTCATTGTCAAACGCTCACTAAAACACTTCAGCAAGCAGGCCTTTCTAATCGACCTGGCCCGGGCATCCTGGAAGGATATTGACCTCCTCCCATCAGTAGAGGATGCCTGGTTGCTCTTTAAAAGTGCTTTCTCACCATCTAAAATAAGCATGCCCCATTCAAAAAAATGTAGAACAAGGAACAGATATAGCCCTTGGTTCACCCCAGACTTGACTGCCCTTGACCAGCACAAAAACATCCTGTGGCATTCTGCATTAGCATCGAATAGCCCCCGTGATATGCAACTTTTCAAGGAAGTCCGGAACCAATATACTCAGTCAGTTAGGGAAGCAAAGGCTAGCTTTTTCAAACTGAAATTTGCATCCTGTAGCACTAATTCCAAAAAGTTTTGGGACACCATAAAGTCCATGGAGAATAAGAGCACCTCCTCCCAGTTGCCCACTGCACTGACGATAGGAAACACTGTCACCACCGATAAATCTACAATAATCAATCATTTCAATATCAATGATGTCGCTCTTGCTGCTGGTGATTCTCTGATCCACCTCTACGCAGACGACACCATTCTGTATACATCTAGCCCTTCTTTGGACACTGTGCTAACAAACTGCTAAATGAGCTTCAATGCCATACATCACTTCTTCTGTGGCCTCCAACTGCTTTTAAATGCTAGTAAAACTAAGTGCATGCTCTTCAACCGATTGCTGCCCGCACCCTCCCGCCCAACTAGCATCACTACTCTGGATGGTTCTGACTTAGAATATGTGAACAACTACAAATACCTAGGTGTCTGGTTAGATTGTAAACTTTCCTTTCAGACTCACATTAAGCATCTCCAATCTAAAATTAAATCTCGAATCAGCTTTCTATTTCACAACAAAGCCTCCTTCACTCATGCTGCCAAACATACCCTCGTAAAACGAACTATCCTACCGATCCTTGACTTTGGCAATGTCATGTACAAAATAGCCTCCAACACTCTACTCAGCAAACTGGATGTGGTCTATCACAGTGCCATTCGTTTTTGTCACCAAAGCCCCATATATTACCCACCACTGCGACCTGTATGCTCTTGTTGGCTGGCCCTCACTACATATTCATCGCCAAAACCACTGGCTCCAGGTCATCTATAAGTCTTTGCTAGGTAAAGTCCTGCCTTATCTCAGCTCACTGGTCACCATAGCAACACCCACCTGTAGCAAGCGCTCCAGCAGGTATATTGCACTGGTCATCCCCAAAGCCAACACTTACTTTGGCCGCCTTTCCTTCCAGTTCTCTGCTGCCAATGACTGGAACGAATTGCTAAAATCCCTGAAGCTGGAGTCTCTAACTTTAAGCATCAGCTGTCAGAGCAGGTTACCGATCACTGTACCTGTACACAGCCAATCTGTAAATAGCACACCCAACTACCTCATCCCCATATTGTTACTTATCCTCTTGCTCTTTTGCATCCCAGTATCTCTACTTGCACATCATCATCTGCACATCTGTCACTCCAGTGTTAATGCTAAATTGTAATTATTTTGCCTCTATGGCCTATTTATTGCCTTACCTCTCTACTCTCTCTTTTATACATTTTGGAGCGTGCATCTTAATGGAACCCCAAATTACATCTTATGACTTTTTGACCACGTTGTCTGTTGTTGGCGTGTTTAATTAAAAAAATATGTTTTGCAACTGGTGTGTGGGATGTTTAAACAAAATATTTTATATCAAAGAACCAGAGCTCAAACACTCTATAGCAGGGTCACAGCCAAGTATACAGTGCCTTGCGAAAGCATTCGGCCCCCTTGAACTTTGCGACCTTTTGCCACATTTCAGGCTTCAAACATCAAGATATAAAACTGTATTTTTTTGTGAAGAATCAACAACAAGTGGGACACAATCATGAAGTGGAACGACATTTATTGGATATTTCAAACTTTTTTAACAAATCAAAAACTGAAAAATTGGGCGTGCAAAATTATTCAGCCCCCTTAAGTTAATACTTTGTAGCGCCACCTTTTGCTGCGATTACAGCTGTAAGTCGCTTGGGTTGTCTCTATCAGTTTTGCACATCGAGAGACTTTTTCCCATTCCTCCTTGCAAAACAGCTCGAGCTCAGTGAGGTTGGATGGAGAGCATTTGTGAACAGCAGTTTTCAGTTCTTTCCACAGATTCTCGATTGGATTCAGGTCTTGACTTTGACTTGGCCATTCTAACACCTGGATATGTTTATTTTTGAACCATTCCATTGTAGATTTTGCTTTATGTTTTGGATCATTGTCTTGTTGGAAGACAAATCTCCGTCCCAGTCTCAGGTCTTTTGTAGACTCCATCAGGTTTTCTTCCAGAATGGTCCTGTATTTGGCTCCATCCATCTTCCCATCAATTTTAACCATCTTCCCTGTCCCTGCTGAAGATAAGCAGGCCCAAACCATGATGCTGCCACCACCATGTTTGACAGTGGGGATGGTGTGTTCAGCTGTGTTGCTTTTACGCCAAACATAACGTTTTGCATTGTTGCCAAAAAGTTCAATTTTGGTTTCATCTGACCAGAGCACCTTCTTCCACATGTTTGGTGTGTCTCCCAGGTGGCTTGTGGCAAACTTTAAACAACACTTTTTATGGATATCTTTAAGAAATGGCTTTCTTCTTGCCACTCTTCCATAAAGGCCAGATTTGTGCAATACACGACTGATTGTTGTCCTATGGACAGAGTCTCCCTCCTCAGCTGTAGATCTCTGCAGTTCATCCAGAGTGATCATGGGCCTCTTGGCTGCATCTCTGATCAGTCTTCTCCTTGTATGAGCTGAAAGTTTAGAGGGACGGCCAGGTCTTGGTAGATTTGCAGTGGTCTGATACTCCTTCCATTTCAATATTATCGTTTGCACAGTGCTCCTTGGGATGTTTAAAGCTTGGGAAATCTTTTTGTATCCAAATCCGGCTTTAAACTTCTTCACAACAGTATCTCGGACCTGCCTGGTGCGTTCCTTGTTCTTCATGATGCTCTCTGCGCTTTTAACGGACCTCTGAGACTATCACAGTGCAGGTGCATTTATACGGAGACTTGATTACACACAGGTGGATTGTATTTATCATCATTAGTCATTTAGGTCAACATTGGATCATTCAGAGATCCTCACTGAACTTCTGGAGAGAGTTTGCTGCACTGAAAGTAAAGGGGCTGACTAATTTTGCACGCCCAATTTTTCAGTTTTTGATTTGTTAAAAAAGTTTGAAATATCCAATAAATGTCGTTCCACTTCCTGATTGTGTCCCACTTGTTGTTGATTCTTCACAAAAAAATACAGTTTTATATCTTGATGTTTGAAGCCTGAAATGTGGCAAAAGGTCGCAAAGTTCAAGGGGGCCGAATACTTTCGCAAGGCACTGTAATGAAATAAAATAATTAGAATTTCAGAATATGGAACAAGTCCCCCCCTGACCCCCAGTTGTAGTTGCACCCCTGTGCTAAACTGTGCAGAAACCACACAAAATCTAATTGGGTAATCATGAAAGGGTTGGTGACCATAAAATACCTATATTCATATTCTATCGACCGTTAGGCCTATGTAAAACGGGTTGATTGCACTTACCAGCCAGATGTCTTATTCACCATTGATCTCTGACTGTATCACTGGTTGAAGATAAGTAGTACTTCAATCGCCCAGAACCCATGCTACATACACTAAAGCAGGAGTGTCACTTTGGTTTTAGAAGTTGAGGGGACATGACCTGCCGGGGAGTCAGGGGGTCCTCCCCCATAATTAAAAAAGCTAATTTCCTGCATTTTTAAACAATCCAATATGCCTTCTCCATGTAGAACAAAAACTAAGCAACAATGCCGACAGTCATCAAGCTAGGTAAGATATCATTATTAAATATGTTTAACCTTTCTAGGGTAAGTGGGATGGTAGCGTCCCACCTGGCCAACATCCAGTGAAATTGCAGCGCGAAATTCAAAAATACTAAATTCAAATATTTAACATTCTTGAAAATATATGTGTTATACATCAAAATAAAGCTTAACTTCTTGTTAATCCAGCAGCCGTGTCAGATTTCAAAAAGGCTTTATGGCGAAAGAAAGCCATACGATTAGGACAGCGTGCCACATACAAGCACATGAAAATCATATTTCAACCAGGCAGGTGCGACACAAAAGTCAGAAATAGCGATATGAAAAATGCCTTACCTTTGACGATCTTCTTCTGTTGGTACTCCAAAAGGTCCCAGTTACATCACAAATGGTCATTTTGTTCAATAATGTCCTTCTTTATATCCATAAACAGTTTAGCTGGCGCGCTACAGTCAATAATCCACCCATTTTCCCTCCATCAAAATGCATACAAAATGAATCCCAAATGTTGCTAATAAACTTTTCCAAACAAGTCGAACAACGTTCATAAACAAACCTTAGGTATCCTAATATGCAAATAAACGATAAAATTTAAGACGGAGAATCATTATTGTCTTTACCAGAGAAAAATACCAAAGAACGCGCTTTCTTCCACGCGCTTGGAAACACTACAGCAAAACTACAATTTCTGGGTCATTTTTTCAAAAACCAGCCTGAAACTCTTTCTAAAGACTGTTGACATCTAGTGGAAGCCCTAGGAAATTCAATCTGGGAGGACTTGACCTTATAATTAAAGTAATTGCCATTGAAAAAAGTGGTAAGCTGATTTTTTTTTTTTGGGGGGGGGTGGTTTGTCCTCGGGGTTTCGCCTGCCATATCAGTTCTGTTATACTCAGACATTACTGAACAGTTTTAGAAACTTTAGAGTGTTTTCTATCCAAATCTACCAATTATATGCATATCCTAGCTTCTGGGCCTGAGTAACAGGCAGTTTACTTTGGGCACACTTTTCATCCGGATGTCAAAATATTGCCCCTACTCCAGAGAGGTTAAGTGATTAATAAGACTTAACTAGATCTAAGGTAATTCAATAATAAATGTTGTGTTGCACCTTTAACCAAATGCCTAACAAATGAACAACTCTTGAAAAAATACAAAGACTTTTGATTGTCTTTATTAAGACATCCTCTATATTCCATTTTAGCCAGAGCGACCAGTCAGCCCGGGCCACCTGCACGCAAGACCCCCACCAGTCTAGTCAATGACTAAACTCTCTCCCAACACTATTTATTTTGCTTACATTGCTTTAATTCCCAAGGGAAGGTTTGGAAACTAAAAACTAAAAACTCACATACACATCAAATATACATTAACACACAGAAACAGCAAATCCTCCCTGTAATTAATCTCATAGGACTAATTGTACTGTAAAGCTCTTTTTACTTGCACACAATATAGCTGGATAGCACACAATGCATTTCTTAGCCGGTATAAATGATTGGTTACACAGTTTCTTCAGATAACAGTCTCCAGTATCAACATTTCTAAGCAAACAAAAACAGGGAGTAGGGGGAATCTGTAGACTTGCTGAGATAAAAGAACATACTCTTTGCCAGAATTCAGCCATTCTTCACAAGACCATAACATATGCAAATATGTCCCCTTTTGTGTTTACACCTCCAGCAGAAGAATTCCATTTCTGAGTAATTCAGGATCACTGGCATATACAGTGGCAAAAAAACGTATGTGAACCCTTTGGAATTATCTGGATTTCTGCATAAATTGTTCATAAAACTAGATCTGATCTTCATCTAAGTCACAACAGACAAACAGTCTGCTTAAACTAATAACACACACATTGTTGTATTTTTCTTGTCTATGTTGAATGCATCATTTAAACATTCACAGTGTAGGTTGGAAAAAGTATAGGGTGTGTTCAATAAAGACACGAAAACATATAATTGTGTATTATTAGATTAAGCAGACTGTGTTTGTGTATTGTTGTGACTTAGACGAAGATCATATCAAATTGTGTGACCAATTTATGCAGAAATCCAGGTATTCCAAAGGGTTCACATACTTTTTCTTGCCACTGTAGTATGTTCTATGGATGGCCTTAAATTGCAGTAATTTATGTCTGAGATTATATGATCATGACGGGGCATTCAAACACATCTGTATCCATTCATCATCATCAATAGCTTCTACATGTTTTGTATCATCAGGAAAATTCTATCAACCCTTGATACAGTTTGGAAATGAACCTTGGAGGTTTGTCAGACTGCCTTAAAATAGCATCTGGCTTGTCCAGTGTTTTCTGCACAGAGGGAACAAAGTGTTGTATCTGCAAAAATTCACCTCACCTCCATCACAGCCTGGTCTTCCCTGGCCGACTGACCCTGCTGAGACCCCTGTCGCCATCTGATCCTCCTAAGATGAGGCATGACAAAGAATTACCTTGGTGTACATTTATACATTATATTATCCAAGAATAAAATCAATGGTTCAATAATTGAAATGACCATTATTTACAGATCCCGGACTGTAGCTTTAAGTTTAATCTGCTGTCCTGTAGCTACTGTTGGTCTACCCATCAAGATGGAACTTTGTATCATTTACTGATATGTTTAATATAGGCCTCCTACAAAATTCACCTGAGCTCCGTAGACTGGCTGTCTGACCCTGCTGGGACCCCTGTCACCATCTGATCATGATAAAACATGAGCACTGTGCTGTGTACTGACTACACTAGAGGGCTGCATTCCCTCTATTCCCTCAAATGCAACCACGCGCAATGATCTCTGTCGGGACCCGAAGGTCCCACAGGCGTCCAGCGGGTCCCGACAGAGATCATTGCGCGTGGTCGCATTTTTCATATTGCAGAGGGAGCAGGGTTTCAGACAGACTACTTTGGGATGAACATATTTTTTGTTGTCCCACAGATTATTGGAAACGGTCCTCTTTCATTGTATTAAAAACACATATTTTTATTTGTCTCTGCCTGCAAATCGTCCTCACAAAATGTAGGCTATATCATATAGGCCTATGCAAAACGTAGCAAGTGTCGCTGTCATCATTCTTGATGCTTCCAGTTCATTAGCCATACCTGCGAGATCATGTGCGAGTGGGATCTCAAAATAGAGTAGGCTAAAGCCTATAAATGGGTGGAGAAGCACTGGCAGTTATCTTTCCAAGGACATGTTCTTCCTTAATAGGCCTATGATTATAGTTTACTACATAGCCTAGAAATAGTCCTGAAAATATTGATCACCCATATATCTCCCTCTGAAAATCTTCCCTCTCCTAAAAGGTAGGCTTTGAAAAATAGTTAGAGAAAGTGCAAGTCTCTCCAAATCTGTCTGCTGTTGGCTGATACACTGTAAAAAATATTGTGCCCCTTTTAATTCAACATTTTTTAGTAACTATTTGCATCAGCCTTTTAAGTAAATCCAACAAGGAGAATCATTTAAGTACAATATTTTAGTGCATTACAAACTCAAATATATTAAGTGCAAACAACTAACAGGATCTCAAAAATTCCTTTCATTCAACTTCATTTTATCAGGTTCAGAAGTTTTTTTTAGTTTGACCTGCTTAAGTCCTTCAAGTCCCAGAACTAATGTTATAAGTTTGATATACTTAATGTAATCAGTTACAGAACTAATATTGTAAGTTTAATTTGCTGAATTTACTCAGTATCGTAATTTATAGTCTATGTTTAATCTACAAATGTTTTTTTGCTCAGTTACTTATGGTACTCAAGTTAGTAAAATGCATTTAAATTGGGTTCCTACTACTCAAATATATACTCACAGCTATACTTAAAAAGCTGATGCAAATAGTTACCTCAATATACTTGGGATAATTGACTAAACATGTTTATTTCTAAACAAGGGAATATGCAAAAAGAAACAACAGTGTTCAGCTTCAAACTTCAACACCTTTATTTTGAATAAAGGTTTCTTCAAACTTCAATCTCAAATTGCCCCTTAAACCCTACTCCTTAAGCATTTGTGGAGAGCTCATTATTTTTTAATCTGTAAGCATTCTGGGTATAACTCCACCTTGCCTCCTAAAGTTACATCCAGATAGCTTGCATCTGACTACAAATAATTTCAGATCTTCACATCTCTATAAAGCTTAGGTGATAGTTTGGGATTAGCACTTTGACCTCACATCTTGTACATTTTGGCAATAATTCTCTCGTGGTCTGTGTGCCCCTTAACATCAAAGCGATATTTTAACAGAAATGTAAATTAACAATTTATCTTAATAGACTTTACACAAAGCACAAAATGAATTTTAGCTCAAATACAACTTCATTAAAACTGTTTTAGATTCATCCAAACATGGGTTTTCAAAACATACATTGTTACAAAATATATGCCAAAATATATGCCAAATTGTCCCTTAAGCCTGACTCCATATGGACATATTATTTTGACAGGTATAAGCATTCTGGGTACAACTCCACCTTGCCTCCTTAGGTAAAGTTACATCCAGATAGCTTGCACCTGACTACAAATAATTTCAGAAATCCACTAGTGCATATGAAGTAAGTTTTAAAACAAAGCTGTTTTTTAACCGGGAATTGTCAATGTCTCATGACTTCACCTGAAAAAGAGCATCATGTAAACTGTTGCTCCTATACTACCTAATAACTAGTTTTTCAACTTACTGAGTAGGGCTTAGACCACAGTTTGTGAGTGGCCCTTTGAGAGTTCTTATAGATATCTTTAGATATCACTGAAAACTGAAAGATAACTTCATCTTTAGAGCTTGGACCCGTGGGGAGGTCCTGAGATCATCAAGTTCCAAGAATACTTTTTGGAACACCTCAAAGGTATATTTCAGTTCTTTGGGGTACCTTAGAATTAAGCCATAGATGAGGCCCAAAAGCAAGGCTTGGGGGTAGAAGCTATTTAGGAGCCTCTTGGACCTATACCACTTGCCGTGCGGTAGCAGAGAGAATAGTCTATGACTAGGGTGTCTATGGAGTCTTTGGGCCTTCCTCTGACACCGCCTGGTATAGAGGTCCTGGATGGCAGGAAGCTTGGCCCCGGTGATGTACTGGGCCGTACGCACTACCCTCTGTAGTGCCTTGCGGTCGGAGGCCGAGCAGTTGCCATACCAGGCAGTTATGCAACCCATCAGGATGCTTTCGATGGAGCAGCTGTAAAATATTTTTTGGTTCTGAGTACCCATGCCAAATATTTTCAGTCTCCTGAAGGGGAATAGGTTTTGACGTGCCCTCTTCACGACTGTCTTGGTGTGCTTGGACGATGTTAGTTTATTGGTGATGTGGACGCCAAGGAACTTGAAGCTCTCAATCTGCTCTACTTACTACCCCGTCAATGAGAATGGGGCTGTGCTCGGTCCTCCTTTTCCTGTAGTCCACAATCATCTCCTTTGTCTTGATCACATTGAGGGAGAGGTTGTTGTCCTTGCACCACACGGTCAGGTCCCTGACCTCCTCCCTTTAGGCTGTCTCATCGTTGTCGGTGATCAGGCCTACCACTGTTGTGTCATCAGTAAACGTAATGATGGTGTTGGAGTTGTGCTTGGCCACGCAGTCGTGGGTGAACCGGGAGTACAGGAGGGGACTAAGCACACACCTGAGGGACCCCCGTGTTGTTGCCTACCCTTACCACCTGGGTGCTGCCTGTCAGGAAGTCCAGGATCCAGTTGCAGAGGGAGGTGTTTAGTCCCAGGGTCCTTAGCTTAGTGATGAGCTTTGAAGGCACTGTGGTGTTGAACGCTGAGCTGTAGTCAATGAATAGCATTCTCACATAGGTGTTCATTTTGTCCAGGTGTGAAAGGGCAGTGTGGAGTGAAATAGAGATTGCATCATCTGTGGATCTGTTGGTGTGGTATGCAAATTGGAGTGGGTATAGGTTTTCTGGGATAATGGTGTTGATGTGAGCCATGATCAGCCTGGGGTGGGGTATGTACGTACAGTCATTGTGGGGACGACGTTCCTTGATGTACTTATTGATGAAGCCAGTGACTGATGTGGTATACTTCTCAATGCCATCGGAAGAATCCCGGAACAAATTCCAGTCTGTGCTAGCAAAGCAGTCCTGTAGTTTTTTTTTATACAACGAGTCAATGGTGCTTCCTGCTTTAATTTTTGCTTGTAAGCAGATATCAGGAGGATAGAATTAAGGTCAGATTTGCCAAATGGAGGGCGAGTGAGAGCTTTGTACGCGTCTCTGTGTGTGGAGTAAAGGTGGTCTAGAATTTGTTTTCAACTGGTTGCACATTTAACATGCTGATTGAAATTAGGTAAAACTGATATAAGTTTACCTGCATTAAGGTCCCCGCCACTAAGAGCGTCGCCTCTGGATGAGCATTTTCCTGTTTGCTTATGGTGGTATAGAGCTCATTGAGCGCGGTTTTAGTGCCAGCATCGGTCTGTGGTGGTATGTAGACAGCTACGAAAAATACAGATGAAAACTCTCTAGGTACATAGTGTGGTCTACAGCTTATCATGAGATACTCTACCTCAGGCGAGCAAAATCTTGAGACTTCCTTAGATATTGTGCACCAGCTGTTGTTCACATATATGCATAGGCCTCCACCCCTTGTCTTACCAGATGCTGCTGTTCTGTCCTGCCGATGGAATGTATAACCCGCCAGCTGTATGTTCTTAATGTCGTCGTTCAGCCACGACTCGGTGAAACATAAAATATTACTGTTTTTAATGTCCCTTTGGTAGGATATACATGCTTTCAGCTCGTCCCATTTATTTTCCAGCGATTGAACATTAGTTTGCAGGACGGAAGGCAAGGGCAGATTAGCCACTCGTCGCCTGATCCTCGCAAAACACCCTGATCTTTTTCTACGAAATCTTTGTTTTCTTCTCCAGCGAATCATGGGGATCTGGGCCTGGTCAGGTGTCTGTAGTAGTATGTCCCCTCCCGTCCGACTCATTGAAGAAGAACTCTTTGTCCAGTCTGAGATGAGCAATCGCAGTTCTGATTTCCAGAAGCTCTTTTCAATCATAAGAGATAGTAGCAGCAACATTATGTACAAAACAAGTTACGACCAATGCGAAAAAACAAACAAAATAGAATGGTTGGTTAAGAGCCGATAAGACAGCATCCCTCCAGCGCCATCATTAACTGGTGAAAGCTAGCCAAGTACATTTACTTCTGAAACGGGACAAAACAAAGACAACAAAACATTTCCGTACAAACAACAGCTGTTAGATAGTAATAGTAGCTACTTCATACTGCTATCCGACAGATAACTAGAGACTAGAGCTGACCTGACTGTGGTAGCTACTGTACTAGCTAGCTAGCTCAGTCGAGAGGGGATGAAACATTACATATCAGTTACATATCAGTTACAATACTAGTTCAGCACTGCGAATAAACACTAGTTTAGTTTTTTTTCTGTTAAGTTAAGCAGCAGTTAGGGCCTCCCGAGTGATGCAGTGGTCTAAGGCACTGCATCACAGTGCTAGCTTTGCCACTAGAGATCCTGGTTAGAGTCCAGGCTCTGTCGCAACCGGAAGCAACTGGGAGGCCCACGGGGATGGCGCACAGTTTGCCTAGCGTTGTCCGGTTTAGGGGAGGGTTTGGAACAGGGATGTTCTTGTTCCCTCGTGCACTAGCGACTCCTGCAGCGGGCTGGGCGCAGTGTAAGCTGGCACGGTCACCAGGTGTACGGTGTTCCCTCCGACACATTGGTGGGTCTGGCTTCCGGGTTAAGTGGGCATTGTGTCAAGAAGCAGTGCGGCTTAGCTGGGTTGTGTTTCGGAGGGCGCACGGCTCTCGACCTTCGCCTCTCCCGAGTCCGTAACTACCAATTGGATATGACGAAATTGAGGAGAAAAAGGGCTAAAAAAATGTAATAAATAAAAGTTGAACAGCAGTTACATTGCCAGCTACATCAGTCAACTAAAGAGGAGCCAGTCTCTGCTCTGCTTGCCTTTAAAACTTGGTGAATGGGCACAACACATACACACTGAACAATGCTCAACTCTCCAGTGCTGATCCAGCCAGCCTTCCAGATCTTATTTCCCATAATATGCCCGTGCTTACCTGTATGGTAGCATACAGTGGGGCAAAACAAGTATTTAGTCAGCCACCAATTGTGCAAGTTCTCCCACTTAAAAAGATGAGAGAGGCCTGTAAATTTCATCACTTCAACTATGACAGACAAAATGAGAAAAAAAATCCAGAAAATCACATTGTAGGATTTTTTATTAATTTATTTGCAAATTATGGTGGAAAATAAGTATTTAGTCAATAACAAAAGTTTATCTCAATACTTTGTTATATACCCTTTGTTGGCAATGACAGAGGTCAAACGTTTTCTGTAAGTCTTCACAAGGTTTTCACACACTGTTGCTGGTATTTTGGCCCATTCCTTCATGATTTTCTATGGGGTTGAGATCTGGAGACTGGCTAGGCCACTCCAGGACCTTGAAATGCTTCTTACGAAGCCACTCCTTTGTTGCCCGGGCGGTGTGTCTTCACAAGGTTTTCACACACTGTTGCTGGTATTTTGGGCCATTCCTCCATGCAGATCTCCTCTAGAGCAGTGATGTCTTGGGGCTGTTGCTGGGCAACACATACTTTCAACTCCCTCCAAAGCTTTTCTATGGGGTTGAGATCTGGAGACTGGCTAGGCCACTCCTTCGTTGCCTGGGCGGTGTGTTTGCTATTGTCATTGTCATGCTGAAAGACCCAGCCACGATTAATCTTCAATGCCCTTGCTGATGGAAGGAGGTTTTCACTCAAAATCTCACGATACATGGCCCCATTCATTCTTTCCTTTACACGGATCAGTCGTCCTGGTCCCTTTGCAGAAAAACAGCCCCAAAGCACGATGTTTCCACCCCCATGCTTCACAGTAGGTATGGTGTTCTTTAATCCAAATGCTCTCTAGAAAACTTCAGACGGGTCTGGACATGTACTGGCTTAAGCAGGGGGACACGTCTGGCACTGCAGGATTTGAGTCCCTGGCGGCGTAGTGTGTTACTGATGGTAGGCTTTGTTACTTTGGTCCCAGCTCTCTGCAGGTCATTCACTAGGTCCCCCGTGTGGTTCTGTGATTTTTGCTCACCGTTCTTGTGATCATTTTGACCCCACGGGGTGAGATCTTGCATGGAGCCCCAGATCGAGGGAGATTATCAGTGGTCTTGCATGTCTTCCATTTCCTAATAATTGCTCCCACAGTTGATTTCTTCAAACCAAGCTGCTTACCTATTGCAGATTCAGTCTTCCCAGCCTGGTGCAGGTCTACAATTTTGTTTCTGGTGTCCTTTGACAGTTCTTTGGTCTTGGTCATAGTGGAGTTTGGAGTGTGACTGTTTGAGGTTGTGGAGAGGTGTCTTTTATACTGATAACAAGTTCAAACAGGTGCCATTAATACAGGTAACGAGTGGAGGACAGAGGAGCCTCTTAAAGAATAAGTTACAGGTCTGTGAGAGCCAGAAATCTTGCTTGTTTGTAGGTGACCAAATACTTATTTTCCACCATAATTTGCAAATAAATTAGTAAATTCATTTTCTGGATTTTTCCCCCTCATTTTGTCTGTAATAGTTGAAGTGTACCTATGATGAAAATTACAGGCCTCTCTCATCTTTTTAAGTGGGAAAACTTGCACAATTGGTGGCTGACTAAATACTTTTTTGCCCCACTGTATCTGTCAATGATCACCAACATTTAATGTAGGTCTAAGTACCTGGAACTGATATAATAAAGTGTCGTCATTTTCCAGCACTACCTGTGGATGTCTCATGAGTCGCAACAGTATGAGTCACAAGTTCATAACAAAACATGTGACAATGTGTGTGTGTGTGTGTGTGGTAGGCTAACTGAGGGCATTTCACAGGAGACATTTTCCAAGAGAAAATACTATTGCTTGCCTCTGACTTTATTTCCTGTGTTTTGAATGATTGTTTGTTGTTGAGGTGGGGCAAAAGAGAAGTCACATTTACACAAGCCTGTGAAAGACTCCCAACCTTCAGAGTGGGATAGAGGACAGATAGTAGGGTGGTTGAATATCATGGGTGCCTGCTAAAACTAACTCTGGGGATTTCCTTAAGGAATAGAATATTATTGTTGTCCATTTTGAAGGTAGCTGAATCGCTCTATCCAGTCTCAGAGAGACTTATATCAGTCATAGACTATGCCTGCAATATAGTCACAACCTTTACCCATTACAGCCAGCAGGTTGATATGGCCTATACAGACAGGGAACAGACTGGCAAGCAGTTAAAGTATGTATTATTTTTGGAAGGGGATACATTTGATAGACATTAGGAATAATCCAACACCAACGGATTGTATAATTGTGTCCTAATATGTGAATAACTATCAATTTAGAAGAACAGATAAAATAGCAATGTCATTGTTTTGTTTATTTAACATGACTAGTTCATCACGGGGTTGACGTGTCACTATTTGGGGGTTCTCACATGTAGGTAAAACAATCGTCATGCCAACTTGGTTTCAATTTCGACCACATACAAACGTCGCTCTGACGTTTACGGAAGACAGGTTATAAAGAAACACCAGGAGTCAGTCGGACAGGCAGCAGCAGAACGAGAGTTTTAAGAATCAGAAGAACGCTCATTCACCGGCGAATTTATAACTTAAAACGTTGGCAACTAGCGCAGACGTAGTACTGTTATACGTAAGTAGGCATGGCTTTTTATTTGATAAATAAGTAAGTGCCGATTTATTAACTTAAACTTTGTTAAAGTTTTACTGTCCCTGGTTGGTTTCTCAGTACGCGCCTGGTAGTAGACGTTTTTGTGAGAAATCTTCCGAACAAGAATTTCGCATTAATATGAAAATACTACATGTAATGTCTCAAAGTCGATATATATCTTATCTCGATATTGTGCCGAAAATCTCCCCCCTGGCAGAATTCTTTATTTTTTTCCCCTCAGGCCACCATTGAATTATCCCCTCCAATAACCTTTGAACGAATTATGTTGGCGACATGAGGTTTGAGCCATTGGCTTTCTTAGAGGAGTATCTACACAATTAACACATTTTATTTTACACATTGGTCAAAAGATGCGTTTTTGATTGTACACACTACTATTTAAGACAGTCTGGATAATTTAAAATGCTTATAATTTGGTGGGTACTTATTTGTCCTATTTAACACATTTAGGCAGCTACAAGTGTGTTGTACTTGTATGCGCATTGGAAATATATATATTTTTGCATGTCCCAACTCCAAGTGCTTTGCTCACGGTCACATTTACATATTTTTCACCTTCAAACTAGCAACCTTTCAGATACTGGCCCAAAGCCCTAACCACTATGCTACCTGTCACCTATTGATGTCTTGTCAGACTCAGAACTCACAGGACAAAAGGGTGTGCCTTGGTATGTTGTCTTCCCATTTTTTGGCATCAGTTACGCCCTTTACCACCACATGAGTGCTGCTGCTCTCTAGAGGTTGTTTTAATGTTTTCTTTTCAGTGAAAATTTTCATTCTCTATTCCCAATGTGCTGTTTGGGGGGGACTGTGCATTGCACTCTTCCAGGAAAGTATACATTCATAAACTGTTTTTAAACTGCATTGGAAAACTTACAGATCAATGTTGTTGGATTTGTGTAATAGGCTGTTGCAGCTATACACTCACTTCCTGTTCCTGGTTTGTTTGTTTATTTTTGTTTAGGGAGATGGCAAACAGCAATGCCAATGGGAGTACCAACAGTAATGTGAATGGGAGTGCCAAAGCTGGGCTGCCAGGGGATATGGATGGCATGGAGGACAGTGTGGAGTTCAGGCTGATGATGGCGTACGCCCAGAGGAGGAGACCTAGGGAGGTGTTGTGCCCGCTACCTCAAGGCACAGACACCCAGCCGGGTGGTGCACAGACACTAGAGGGCCATGCAGACACATTTATAAAGAAGGAGAAGAAAAGGAAGAAGAAGGGGATTAGAAGGAGGCTGCAGAGCTTGTTGAGCTGTATCCGACCCCACAGAGATAGTACAGCTGTAGCATCAGGACCACCAAGAACACCATCACCACCAACGGGCACCCAGAGGTCCTCCTTCAGATCCTTTGGCAACTGTGAGTTTGTATCAGGGGAAGGAGAGACGGGAGGGTTGTTCGATTGCATGTGTTGGTGTAATACACTGTTCCTTACATTTTAAAGTATGTTTATTCTTTAGGCAGATGGTTTGTTGACATGCCAAGTATACTAAAGCTGTGTGTGTTTGTTTCCGGTTTAGCGAGAGATGAGCTGGGGGAGGTAGCTGACCGGTTGACTCAGATTGCTGACGGAGTGACCTTCAGTCCTGGGGACCTGGAGACTGACGGAGAGGAAGGTATAAGACCAACTCAGCCGTCATATATGGGATGTATTCATTAGGCACCAAATGGAAAAGGGACTGAAAATGGGAGGGACTACCTGATCTTGTCAAATAAGAATCGCAAGGAAAAACATTTTTCTACCATGTGCCTTAATCAATACGACCCTGAACTCCTCTTTGTTTTTTACTTATGACCTCTAACCCTTACCCTCTTATCTCTGCCTTTCAGATGCTATAGAGAGGCTGGTGGGGCTTCTGCTGAGAGGAGCGGGAGACAAACTCAATGAGGAGGTAAAGTATGGCAGGAAATATCAGTTTCTGTAGATAGAACCTGTGTGATTGTGTAGTTCTCTGCCCACTTGGTGTCCCTCTACACACAGATAATATTAGTCTATCTGCAAGACTGGGATCCCCTCACAAAGAGAAATGGAAAAAATGGTGTTGCATTTATCATTCATCCATTTTTCATCACATGGGCATTCACCCAGAAAATTATTGTGGGATTGGGGTGTAAACTTTACTGTCCTCTATCATGTCCCTGGCAGGTCCTGAAGGACGCCTCTCTGTCCTCAGAGCTCTTTGGCTACAGCTTGTATGAGAGGACCATCTCCACCTTCCTCGGCAGACTTGGCCTGACCTCGGACCCCAGCACTCAGGGGTCACCCACGGCCCAAATCGCCATGACTTGTGAGGTAATCATGACAGAATTACATTTACATAAAACATTTTTTTCCCAATCCTTTTTCTAACTAATGGCCATTTTCCCAGACACATATTTGAACATACTCCTGGACTAAAATGCATGCTCAAGAATCCCTATTGAAAGTGTTTTTTACTCCAGAAATAAGCTTAATCTGGGTCTTAGAAACTGTCCCTGTAAGTGCTTTACATTGTATGCGGCTAAATCACCCATCGGAGTACCACAAGCATGTATAATATTGGTTGCATGGCAGCCATTTTGTGTCAAGTCTCAACCCTCTGCTCCACCAGGTGACCAGTCGCCTGTCAGCGGTGGACAGCCTCCCTATGAGCCGGGTGCTGGGATTTGGAGCGAAATACCTGCAGGATCACTTCTCTTCCTGGGCCATACAGCAGGGTGGATATGTACGTACATACAGAGAGATCTATCGCCTATAGTACTGGAGGTCCACCTTCTTGTTCCTATCAATGATCTCCAGCTGACAAAAATATCAATGTTATTTTGTGAGATGTTGGTCAATACAGCTTTCATTTCTCTCTCAACAGGAGGAAGCTTTTGTGAATGATGAGGAGGAAGTCGACTGAGTCAGAGGGATTTTCCCCATCCTATACACCCATTGGTTCTTCCTGATTATCCACCCTTTTCCCAAAGTATGCTCTTGCGCACTTTCTTCCATGGATCAGAATTTCATTGGTGTAGGTATTGGCTAAAGTGAGTTTCCACCATTGTTAAATACATGGGAAAGGGTGGAGAATTGGGATGTCGCCCTCTAACCCCAACCCCTAGAGAAGTTTCAACTCAGGTTAATATTGCATGCCCAATTTAACATTGATTTTGCACAAAGAAACATGCACATAGAAATATAGACTGTCTTCCAGAGCCATAGTATATAAGAACATGTACATCTCAAACCCCATTCCTTTTTTTTTTAAATTATACATTGATATGATATAAGAATGTATGTGTAAGTACAGTATTCAGGTGTTTTGTTAACATTTTAATTTGGACTAGGAATGTAAAAAAAAAAAATAGAAACATATTTACTTGATTTTTTTTATTGTAAGAATAATAATGATGATGAGACTGTCGACTATTGATGTAGCCTATGCTGTCTGATCCAAATAATGTTTACATAAAGCAAAGAGGTCAACATGCCAGACCTCCAGGACTTATGTCCTCAGTTGATCCAGAGATTGAACCACTACATGGTTAAACCATGACTGGACCAAAGACTGGGGCAGCTACTGTAGCCTACATATACTGTATGGAAGTGCATCTATTCTTACTGCTATATGGTCACACTTTCATTCTGTGTGCTGAGTCTATGCATTGGAATGTCTGACTTGTTTAGGAATAATTAAACAAATTCCATGTTATGATTATAGTGTTCAATGTTAACACTGATTTAGACAGCTTTGTTTCAATATTGATTTATTGAATAAAAATAGTTCTGTTGAAGACTCCTGACATTGTGTAAAATGATTTAGGACCAAGTGGTCATTTATATTGAAATGCATTCTCAGAATCATCACGCACAGCATGCTTGTACAGGTATGTCACCCATGTGCAGGTATTGTGTACAGGTACGTCACTCATGGAGGGAGGGGGGATTTATTGGGGTCTGTACTGAAATGAACCTAAACGGTTTCCTGCACCTGCTCAACCTGCTTACAGACAAGAAGAACAGGCCAGAGCGAGAAAGCAGTGTCATCTATTCACACAATGTGGATTTCAACATGTAGGTAACATGTACTAAACTAAACACCTTGTTCTGTATCTCATCTGTGTTGCGCGCGAAGAAGACTAATCGTTGCTGTCGCCTGTGTGCCCGAAAGAGTGCGTAAGATCATGCACCAAAGTAGGAAGTACTCACCGATGCGCTACATCGCGTGATCGGCGTATCACAGTTAGCTGTGGATATCGCTAATAAATCAGCACTGAAGACGGTGAACTACAGTCGAGGGGAATTGTTCAACCCGCCTAGGATGTACCATTCGAAAGTCAAGGTAGTCCGAGCCGCCCGAAGGCATACCTCTACTCCAAGCAGGAGTCTGGAGAACATCGAGGCGGTCTGGTGCAAGATCAGAGCGGACTCGTTACCAAACCTCGAAGAGAGAAGACCGGAGCCGGTGAAGGTGATGAACCCCGCGGAGAACGGCTGCCCTGTCCGCGGCAGTAGGAAAAGGGGGTTCAAGCCCCCGGATGTGAGGACCATATTCTCCCCCAGTGAGAGAGACTCCCAGATGAGGGGGGAGGGACACACCTTCTACCTTGGTCTTTCGGGCGCATGGTGCGATGTTTGCCGCGTATACATCCTCCACTTCTCCCTGATGTGTTCAGGTGAGTTCTACAACTGTATTATGTTTCAGTTGAGATCGCTTGACTGTCTTAGCATCAATATCATCTACTACAGCAGACAACATACTGGTTAACAGAGAGTCTCAAGGTATGAAGCTTATCAATTTAATGATTTATCAACTGGATACCTAAACTGCCTTATGAAACTAGACTTTCTTACAGGCTCCATACAATCTGGATATTAACATATATTCATACCCCTTTGCTTATTCCACATTTTGCTGTGTTAAGCCAGAATTCAAAATTGTTTTTTTGTCACCCATCTACATACAATGTTTTTAGACATTTATTAAGACCTGTATTCAGAGTGAAATACGGAAATATCTCAAACACACAGGTATTCACACCCCTGACTCAATACTTTGTAGAAGCACCTTTGGCAGCGGCGATTAAAGCTGTGTGTTTTCTGGTTTAAGTCTCCAAGAGCTTTCCACACCTGGATGGTGCAGCGTCTTCCCATTATTCTTCAAAACAATTCTTCAAGCTTTGGCAAATTGATTGTTGATCATTGCTCGACAACCACGGAAAAAGTCAAGGGTTGGGAATACTTTATGTTGGTTGTACATGTTCAGGAAGGCATGGCTACGTATAGTCTACCCCTACACAGGGCCGGGCTCTACGCACACACTCACACCGTGCTGATAAACTGGTTTATAAACTGTACATTTGTACACATGCTTTCCTCTCGGCTCAGCTTTCTCTGTATTCTTCCACTGATAGGCACTCACTTCCTCGATCTAATGTCCTAGGAACCTGTTTACTGATGATTGATACAGTACATTCTTGTTGTTACTCCTATCATTGCTGCATTACTCCCCACTGGGCAAAAACTGGTTGAATCAACGTTGTTTCCACGTCATTTCAATCCCCCTAATCTATGTTATGACGTTGAATCAATGTGGGAAACTGATTGGATTTGCAAAAAGTCATCAATTTAAGGGCATTTCTTTTAACCTAAATCCAATGACATGGTGACATTTGTTGATTTCACATTAGTTGACAACTCGACCTTGAACTGACGTCTGTGCCCAGAGTGGTCCATCAGTCATCACACGTTTAAAAGCATTGCTTGTACATTAATGGTTTCAAAGTGTAACAGTATAGCTTCGGTCCCTCTCCTCGCCCCTACCTGGGCACGAACCAGGGATTTGTTTAACAATTTCTTGGTTATTACATGATTACATTTGTGTTACTTCATAGTTTTGATGTCGTCACTATTATTCTACAATGTAGAAAATAGTAAGAATAAAGAAAAACCCTTGAATGAGTAGGTGTGTCCAAACTTTTGACTGGTACTGTATATGATGATTCTATGTGAGTGAGTGTGTGTAGACTCAGCATAATTGTATGTGCATAATACAGTTGAAGTCAGAGGTTTACATACACCTTAGCCAAATACATTTAAACTCAGTTTTTCACAATTCCTGACATGTAATCCTCATAAAAATTCCCGGTCTTAGGTCAGTTAGGATCACCACTTTATTTTAAGAATGTGAAATATCAGAATAAAGGAGAGAGAATGAGTTATTTCAGCTTTTATTTCTTTCATCACATTCCCAGTGGGTCAGACGTTTGAATACACTCAATTAGTATTTGGTAGCATTGCCTTTAAATTGTTTAACTTTGGTCAAACGTTTTGGGTAACCTTCCACAAGCTTCCCACAATAAGTTGGGTGGACGAGTCCTATATCGAACACAACCTGAAAGGCCGCTCAGCAAGGAAGAAGCCACTGCTCCAAAACCACCATAAACTACGGTTTGCAACTGCACATGGGGACAAAGATCGTATTTTTTTGAGAAATGTCCTCTGGTCTGATGAAACAAAAATAAAACTGTTTGCCCATAATGACCAAAACAAAAGGGGGAGGCTTGCAAGCCGAAGAACACCATCCCAACCGTGAAGCACGGGGGTGGCAGTATCATGTTGTGGGGGTGCTTTTCTGCAGAAGGTACTGGTGCCCTTCACAAAATAGATGGCATCATGAGGTAGGAGAATTATGTGGATATGTTGAAGCAACATCTCAAGACATCAGTCAGGAAGTTAAAGCTTAGTTGCAAACATGTCTTCCAAATGGACAATGACCCCAAGCATACTTCCCAAAATTGTGGCAAAATGACTTAAGGACAACAAAGTCCAGGTATTCGAGTGGCCATCACAACGCCCTGACCTCCAATGCTATAGGAAATGTGTGGGCCGAACTGAAAAAGTACAGTGCCTTGCGAAAGTATTCGGCCCCCTTGAACTTTGCGACCTTTTGCCACATTTCAGGCTTCAAACATAAAGATATAAAACTGTATTTTTTGTGAAGAATCAACAACAAGTGGGACACAATCATGAAGTGGAACGACATTTATTGGATATTTCAAACTTTTTTAACAAATCAAAAACTGAAAAATTGGGCGTGCAAAATTATTCAGCCCCTTTACTTTCAGTGCAGCAAACTCTCTCCAGAAGTTCAGTGAGGATCTCTGAATGATCCAATGTTGACCGAAATGACTAATGAGGATAAATACAATCCACCTGTGTGTAATCAAGTCTCCGTATAAATGCACCTGCACTGTGATAGTCTCTGAGGTCCGTTAAAAGCGCAGAGAGCATCATGAAGAACAAGGAACACACCAGGCAGGTCCGAGATACTGTTGTGAAGAAGTTTAAAGCCGGATTTGGATACAAAAAGATTTCCCAAGCTTTAAACATCCCAAGGAGCACTGTGCAAGCGATAATATTGAAATGGAAGGAGTATCAGACCACTGCAAATCTACCAAGACCTGGCCGTCCCTCTAAACTTTCAGCTCATACAAGGAGAAGACTGATAAGAGATGCAGCCAAGAGGCCCATGATCACTCTGGATGAACTGCAGAGATCTACAGCTGAGGTGGGAGACTCTGTCCATAGGACAACAATCAGTCGTATATTGCACAAATCTGGCCTTTATGGAAGAGTGGCAAGAAGAAAGCCATTTCTTAAAGATATCCATAAAAAGTGTCATTTAAAGTTTGCCACAAGCCACCTGGGAGACACACCAAACATGTGGAAGAAGGTGCTCTGGTCAGATGAAACCAAAATTGAACTTTTTGGCAACAATGCAAAACGTTATGTTTGGCGAAAAAGCAACACAGCTCATCACCTTGAACACACCATTCCCACTGTCAAACATGGTGGTGGCAGCATCATGGTTTGGGCCTGCTTTTCTTCAGCAGGGACAGGGAAGATGGTTAAAATTGATGGGAAGATGGATGGAGCCAAATACAGGACCATTCTGTAACCTGATGGAGTCTGCAAAAGACCTGAGACTGGGACGGAGATTTGTCTTCCAACAAGACAATGATCCAAAACATAAAGCAAAATCTACAATGGAATGGTTCAAAAATAAACATATCCAGGTGTTAGAATGACCAAGTCAAAGTCCAGACCTGAATCCAATCGAGAATCTGTGGAAAGAACTGAAAACTGCTGTTCACAAATGCTCTCCATCCAACCTCACTGAGCTCGAGCTGTTTTGCAAGGAGGAATGGGAAAAAATGTCAGTCTCTCGATGTGCAAAACTGATAGAGACATACCCCAAGCGACTTACAGCTGTAATCGCAGCAAAAGGTGGCGCTACAAAGTATTAACTTAAGGGGGCTGAATAATTTTGCACACCCAATGTTTCAGTTTTTGATTTGTTAAAAAAGTTTGAAATATCCAATAAATGTCGTTCCACTTCATGATTGTGTCCCACTTGTTGTTGATTCTTCACAAAAAAATACAGTTTTATATATTTATGTTTGAAGCCTGAAATGTGGCAAAAGGTCGCAAAGTTCAAGGGGGCCGAATACTTTCGCAAGGCACTGTATGTGCAAGCAAGTAGGCTGCAAACCTGACTCAGTTACACCAGCTTTGTCAGGAGGAATGGGCCAAAATTAATCCAACTTATTGTGGGATGCTTGTGGAAGAGTAGCTGAAACGTTTGACTCAAGTTAAACAATTTAAAGGCAATGCTACCAAATACTAATTGCGTGAATGTAAACTTCTGACCCACAGGAATGTGATGAGATAAATCATTCTCTCTACTATTATTCTGACATCTCACATTCTTAAAATAAAACAGGGAATTTTTACTAGGATTAAATGTCAGGAATTGTGAAAAACTGAGTTTAAATGTATTTGGCTAAGCTGTATGTAAACTTTGTGACTTCAACCGTAAATGTGATATTTCAGTTTTATATTTTTTATAAATTAGCTAAAATGTCTTAACCTGTCTTTGCTTAGTCATTATGGGGTATTGTGTGTAGATTGATGAGGGAAAAATACTATTTTGGAATAAGGCTGTAACGTAACAAAATGTGGAAAAAGTCAAGGGCTCTGAATCTTTCTGAAGGCACTGTATGTGATGCGATTTATGGACAGTATGTGGATCAAATATGTACTCTATCTGAAGAATACGTTGCATACAGTAGTATATTTTCAGCAATAGTTGAATAGGATGGACCGGACGAGAATACAGTATATTCATATGAAATGGGTAAAACAGTATGTGAACATTATTAAAGTGACCAGTGTTCCATGTCTATGTACATAGGGCAGCAGCCTCTAAGGTAACCATGTGGTAGCCAGCTAGTGACAGTGACTAAGTTCAGGGCAGGGTACTGGGTGGAGGCTGACTAGTGATGGCTATTTAACAGTCTGATGGCCTTGAGATGGAAGCTGTTTTTCGGTCCCAGCTTTGATGCACCAGTACTGACCTCGCCTTCTGGTTGATTGCGGGGCTCGGGTGGCCTTGATGATGTTCTTGGCCTTCCTGTGACACAAGGTGCTGTAGATGTCCTGGAGGGCAGGCAGAGTGCCCCCGGTGATGCGTTGGGCAGACCGCACCACCCTCCGGAGAGCCCTGCCGTTGCTGACGACGCAGTTGCCCTACCAGGCGTTGATACAGACCGACAGGATGCTCTCAATGGTGCACCTGTAAAGGTCTGTGAGGTTCCTAGGTGCCAAGCCTAATTTCTACAGCCTCGTGAGGTTCTTCACCACGCTATCTGTGTGGTTGGACCATTTCAGATTTTCAGTGATGTGTACGCAGAGGAACTTGAAGCTTTTCACCTTCTCCACTGTGGCTCCGTAGATGTGGATGTTGGCTTGCTCCCTCTGCTGTCTCCTGAAGCCCACAATCAGCTCCTTCATTTTGTTGACGTTGAGAAAGAGGTTATTTTCCTGGCACCACTCCACCAGGACCCTTGCCTCCTCCCTGTAGGCTGTCGCGTCATTGTTGGTAATCAGGCATACCACTGTTGTGTCGTCTGCAAACTTGATGATTGAGTTGGTGGTGTGCGTGGCCACGCATTCATGGGTGAACAGGGAGTACAGGAGGGAGCTGAGCACGCACCCTTGTGGGGCCCACAAAGTTCAGGACCCAGTTGCACAGGGCTGGATTCAGACTCAGGGCCCCAAGCTTGAAGGGTACTATGGTGTTGAAGCCTGAGCTGTAGTTATTGAACAGCATTCTTACGTAGGTGTTCCTCTTGTCCAGATGGATAGTGCAGTGCGATGGCGATTGTATCACCCGTGGATATATTGGGGCGGTATTTATCCCTGTCATTCACACAGAACCATTGGCCTTATAAGCCCAAATGGTCAGCTAGGCCTGTGGGCCTCGTCCATAGCCATTTACATGGAGAGGTGAGAAGTTCGTGAAATCAGATTAGACACAGAGGAGATGGGGGATTAACATGACCATTCATTCACCACAGGGAAGTGTTAGAGACCTGTTGTGCTCCTGGATTGGAAATAACTTGTTGTAATTCCCCATGACTAGATCAGCTTTCATTCTCCACTGAAGACTGTGTGTGTCTCTGTGTGTGTCTCTGTGTGTGTCTCTGTGTGTACTTGCCTGCCTGCGTATGTGTTTTCCCTAGTGCCCAGCTGCTGTTTGTGCAGGTGCAGTGACAGTGTGGCTCCAGAAGACACTACTCTCTCATTGTGACAGGTTAATGACATCACAATGACCACACACACTTTATGTATTACTATCCTTGTGGGACCTAAAATGCATTTCAATTCATAATCCTATTTACCCTAAACCTGACCTTAACCCCTAACCCTAACTCCTTCACCTAACCCCTAATTGTAACCATAACCCTTAACCCAACCCCTAAAATAGCCTTTTTCCTTGTTTTACTATCCTTATGGGGATTTCCAGTACTCACGAGGATAGTAATCCTCACACACACACACACACGCACACACGCACGCACAGGGTGAATGGGGGGGCGACAGTAAGGGGAGGGACTAGCACAGGCCAGACATGACACAGAAAAGCCAGACAGGGTAGGATAGAGGGGGAGAAAGAGAGGAGGAGAAAGAGGGTAGAGAGGGGCCAGAGTGAAAGACAGTCTGGGATTTGCAGGACCGGGGCAACCTTATGTTGGATCTGCGCAGTGCTCTCTGCAAAATGGAGCCCACTATGTGTGAGTTGGAACCTGGGTGTGCGAGCGTATGAGTGTGTGTGAGCTCTGTGTTAGTGAATGAGCAATGGGGCTGGCTAAAGGATTTGGGAGGACTCTGAGGAGGTTATCAGGTTTCTTCTTCCGTGTTCCCAAACTGATCCGCCGCTCTGGACGCCTGGAACTAAGCCTACTTTGGAGGAACTCTGGTGAGTGTGTGTGTTTGTGTGTCTGTGTGTGTGTGTCCGTGTGTGTGTGTGTACGTTTGTATATGTGAGTGTGTGTATCTGGGCCTGTGTTTAGCCAACCCCAGAGCATGGTGTTAAGGCAGACAGACGGTTTGGTGTCACTTAGAGGCCATGAGCTGAGAGATAAAATAAGTGTATAAACACATTGTTGTGTCCACAGACAGATCACTCAATGTCATCCCTGACCTGTCATGAAACACCCAAGACTCAGCACAAACACTTTGTGTGGAAGACAGGCAGGTAAACAGACAGACAGACTCTGCAGAGAGACCGAAAGACAGAGGAAGGGATACCCGTGAGAGGGAGAGTGGAAGATATGCACGTTCCATAATTAAGTGTGTGTGCATTTCAGTTAGGTGTTTAGCAGCCATGTGTGAAAAGGCTCTTAAGTGCTGAGGGAATGGGTTTAGTCCCGTCGCTGGTGTCTATGGGAAACGGATTACCGTTGACTTAGGAAAACAACACTACCACAGTGGAATGACAACCCTTCCGTCTCCTCCACTGACAGTCAGCACGGTCTGAGACCACCTGCTGTCCTGGCAGTGTGTATGTGTGTTTTTAGTGCGGTGTGTTTTGTTAGTGGGGGCCTGAGTGGAGCCGGATAGGAATGAGAGACGTGGAATTCCAAATTGAAGTCTCCGAATGTGGAATGGGGAACTAAGAGGGCTGTTAAGTTTGCGCAATGCTGCTTCAAGAAGGATATCTATTTTCTACAGTCTAAAGAAAGCGCAGGAACAAATTCAACGCACCACCTGTCTGGACTAGACACACAAACACACAGCTCTCCAGCCCCAGACCATTCTACTCCTATTACAGTCCAGAGCCTTAGTGTCATACCAACTGCCTCAGTAAGTTGATCACGTCAACCCACAGCCCAGATACAGCTATTGTGCCTACTGAAACACAAGGCTTCATTCCACCTTTGATTACAGGATAAGAAAACGATATCTCTCACACACACACACACACACACACACACACACACACACACACACACACACACACACACACACACACACACACACACACACACACACACGCACGCACACACACCATCCCCAAACACGCACACAGGTCTACCTGGTCACAGCAGGACTCCAAGAAGAGTAGGCTTGAGTACTGTTATGTCTTCTGCAACCACACAGTGTCCTGTGGGTGAAGGTCTGGCCCTCTCTTACTTGCTTTTAAAACCAAGGCTATGGTCTTTACATGTTGGGATTGATACTGCAAGATGTGTGTGTTGTGGGGAGGGGGAGGCAGAGTTTGGCTGAATTGGCTCTTGGCACGTCAGTGAGAAAGTCGCCACAGGTTCCTCATCTCTCCTCCCAGCACACAGAGACATGGTTAGACAGCCAGCTCTAAATACTACACACAGCTGACAGTGGCTAGGCTCAGGGGCGAGTGGTGTTGGTACGCATCTGTTTGTGGAGTGTGTTGTTGTTCTTTGTGGGAGTGTGGGAAGATGCTGACTTGCGCTCTGTTCTCCTCTCAGCTCCACTGATTAAGTCTGATTGATTGGTTTTGCCTGGCTGATTACAGGAAGGGCTATTATCAATGAGACAGCACAGCTATACCACACACACACACACACACACACACACACACACACACACACACACACACACACACACACACACACACACACACACACACACAACACTCCCCACAGGCCCAGGAGACTCCCAGAGAGAAAAAAAGTGCTTAACTCATCAGACAGACAGTAACAATCATCATCAGATCGTCAGTCTTTTGCAGTTGTGTAAGACATGGAAGTGTGTTTTATTTCTCCTCAATGGGGCGAGACAAATCTCCTCTAAGTTCATGCATCACAGGCATAGTGCCTTATGTCTGATGACATAGCCTGTGGTGGTGTTTGTTATTCTGTCATGGCGTCGTGGACGGACAGTGTACCGTTTCCTCTCTGGTTCTGTCCCAGCGCCAGGGCCTAGCTGAGACAATACCCAGGCTTTGCCTAATTGTATCGAAAGCTACAGAGGGTTAGCGAGTGTTAGGGCAGGAAGCCTAGCAGACAAGAGCTGACCACCCTCTTTGTGTGCTGGTGAGCTCAGAGAGGAGCATCCCTGGCCTACACCCACACACACGTACGCACACACTCTCTCGCACACACGCACGCACGCACGCTCGGACACACACTCTCTCTCTCTCCCCCCTCCATCTCTCCCTCTCTCTTCTCTCCTACTGTCTGTGTGTCCATCACTGTGACCCACTGAGCCTCCATTTGACAGGCAAATCACCCACTCAGCACTACCATACATAGAGAGTGGGAGGGGGAGACCGAGAGTGAGTGGGCGAGTGTGAGAGAGAAAGCGAGAGAGAGTGGTAGCAGCTAGTCTAATGAGTCTCTGTGTAGGTCTGGGCTGGCGAGGGAGGTGGGGGGTTCCCAGTCCAAACAGGCTATTGTTCCTGATGCTTGTTGTGCCTGTGTGTAAGAGAGTGAGTGCGTCGAAGCTGGGCCTGTTGCAACTGGCCAGTGGTGGTACAGTGTGCGCAGTGGTCAAGGAGTATTGGTTGAGCAGTGAGGGAGAGCTTCAGAGAGAAGAGTGTGTGAGGCAGGAGGGAAATGGTGTGCTGGTCGGGGATGGGAGCAGCCATCTGTAGACTGTCGGTGAAGCTCAGCCGGCAGGTGAAGAGGAGGTCCTCAGGTAAGAGAGGAGACACAGACAAACGCACGCGCACAGGCCACTCTGTTCCTGTACACCGGTGCTAACAACGAGGACTCGCTGGATGTTCTGTACTCTGCAGAGGGAGTGTCACAGTGATGTGTAATGTATTCTGTGTTATTAGCGGTCTCTCCCTGTCTCTCCTCCACGCTGGGTTAATTCTAAGTGGGCTGCTGGATGCTGGCCAAGCCGGCGCAGAGAACGAGAGGGGAAAGAGAAAGAAAGAGAGGACACATTAGAGATTCCACCAACCTTTTTGTTCTGCCGCGGCGGAGTTACAGTGTGCACGGGAGGAAGTGTGTGTGTCACTTGGAGACTTTTCCCCGACCTGTCAGACAGATCTGATCAAAGGGCAGCAGAACAGTTCCCCTTGTTCTTTGTCACTCCGATGTATTATATCATGTTTACATTTTTCTTGCACTTGGAATAGTTTGGAATGGTGACTTCTGTTTCACTTGGCTGAGATGAATGTTTTCGAGAGCTCAGGTGAAAGATTTTTTTGCACTGGTGACTGTGAACGGGGTCAGTGGGAGTGTTCGCACACTGTGGACAACCTCGTTTCCATCTCGTCCTTTCCCTCCAGACACAACACAACCTCGCCTGGTCATTCATTGCTGTTGCTGGAGACCCGAGCCTGGAGTCCCAGGGAATACTTGCGTAGCAGCTTGGGGTTGCGTTACAGATTAAATAAGTTAGTGGCTGGGTTATACATGAGTTATTTGGTTATGGGTGAAACCTGTTAGGGGTTGGCGGAGTATTTAACATAGTACTTGTGACCTGAGTGCATGCACGGGTCTCTGTTAATGATCGCGCTGCTATTGAGTCCAACACAGATGAAATATTTGAACTCCTCCTGGCAAGGAAGTGGCAGGAGTCTTCAAGAGGTGGAAGAATAACTAGAAGTATGAAATGAGGGTATTTGGTGCAGTGTTGAACGCCGCCCGCTCCGTTGACACACACCGCGAGACAATGCAGGCTCTATGAGTCTGCCAGGTCAGGTCAGAGTGTGCTCTTTACAATTATTTAACAAGCTCCTCTCCTCCTGCTCCAGGGTGTAAGTATACGTGTCACCCAGAGTGTCGGGAGCGAGTGTCATTGGACTGTCCCCCCGGTGGTCCTGTTGCCGCTGACACCCCCCTCAGCCAGGACCACCTTAACAACAACACACCGGCCATTGTGAGTACCCACCTTCTCTCTCACTCCCTCTGTGTGTCTGTGTTGTCTAATTAAAGGGTCAACACTTTGTTCCTTGAGATGAGGGCTGATATTATATTCTGTGATGGTCACATTATGACTGAATTTCGTGTGTTTCACCACAAAGGGGTGTTAGAGTGCATAGAATGAGTATTCGCCCTGCCTGTGATTACAGTGAGTGACTGAGACGTAGTTCACCAATGTACCACCAGATGACGCTCTCTCTGTCTCTATACTGTATCTCTTGTCATAGAACTCTTGGCTTGAGTGAGTGACTGTTTGGGGGATGTGTTGCTCTTAGGGTTTTTTGGGGGGATAAATGGCTTGGCTCTAGGTACTCTGATGGTATCATACTGAAGGGTGCGTGTTTGGGATTAGCTAGGTGGGGCCAATGCTTTGAGACCAGCTGTCCATGTCATTCTCTATATAATAGGAAAGGGAAATGGAAAGTGGGGGATACCTAGTCAGTTGTACAACTGAATGTCTTCAATTGAAATGTGTCTTCCACATTTAACCCAACTCCTCTGAATCAGAGAGGTGCGGGGGGGGCTGCCTTAATCGACATCCACGTCTTCGGAGCCCGGGGAACAGCTGGTTAACTGCCTTGCTCAAGGGCAGAACGGCAGGTTTTTACCTTGTCAGCTCGGGGATTCGATCCAGCAACCTTTCGGTTACTGGCCCAATCAAATCAAATGTATTTATATAGCCCTTCTTACATCAGCTGATATATCAAAGTGCTATACAGAAACTCAGCCTAAAACCCCCAAACAGCAAGCAATGCAGGTGTAGAAGCACGGTGGCTAGGAAAAACTCCCTAGAAAGGCCAAAACCTAGGAAGAAACCTAGAGAGGAACCAGGCTATGAGGGGTGGCCAGTCCTCTTCAAATCAAATCAAATTTTCTTTGTCACATACACATGGTTAGCAGATGTTAATGCAAGTGTAGCGAAATGCTTGTGCTTCTAGTTCCGACAATGCAGTAATAACCAACGAGTAACCTAACCTAACAATTCCCAACAACTACCTTATACACACAAGTGTAAAGGGATGAAGAATATGTACATAAAAATATATGAATGAGTGATGGTACAGAACGGCATAGGCAAGATGCAGTAGATGGTATCGAGTACAGTATATACATATGAGATGAGTAATGTAGGGTATGTAAACATAAAGTGGCATTGTTTAAAGTGGCTAGTGATACATGTATGGGGCGGCAGGCTAGCCTAGTGGTTAGAGCGTTGGACTAGTAACCGGAAGGTTGCAAGTTCAAACCCCGAGCTGACAAGGTACAGCTGTCGTTCTGCCCCTGAACTGTCATTGAAAATAAGAATTTGTTCTTAACTGACTTGCCTAGTTAAATAAAGGTCAAATTTAAAAAAAATAACATAAAGATGGCAAGAGGTGGTATAGTCATACTGTACATATGAGATGAGTAGTGTAGAGTATTCTAAACATTATATTAAGTGCCATTGTTTAAAGTGGCTAGTGATACATTTTTACATAAATTATTCCATTATTAAAGTGGCTGGAGTTGAGTCTATGTTGGCAGCAGCCACTCAATGTTAGTGGTGGCTGTTTAACAGTCTGATGGCCTTGAGATAGAAGCTGTTTTTCAGTCTCTCGGTCCCTGCTTTGATGCACCAACTGACATTTACTCAGTTTACTCTGGCTGTGCCGGGTGGAGTTTATAACAGAACATGGCCAAGATGTTCAAATGTTCATAAATGACCAGCATGGTCAAATAATAATAATCACAGTAGTTGTCGAGGGTGCAACAAGTCAGCACCTCACGAGTAAATGTCAGTTGGCTTTTCATAGCCGATCATTCAGAGTATCTCTAACGCTCCTGCTGTCTCTAGAGAGTTGGAAACAGCAGGTCTGGGACAGGTAGCACGTCCGGTGAACAGCTCAGGGTTCCATAGCCGCAGGCAGAACAGTTGAAACTGGAGCAGCAGCACGGCCAGGTGGACTGGGGACAGCGAGGAGTCATCATGCCAGGTAGTCCTGAGGCATGGTCCTAGGGTTCAGGTCCTCCGAGAGAGAGAAAGAAAGAAAGAGAGAAAGAGAGAATTAGAGAGAGCATACTTAAATTCACACAGGACACCGGATAAGACAGGAGAAATACTCCAGATATAATGCTCTAACCACTAGGCTAATAGCCCCGGAGTCATTGTGTGTGTGTGCGTGCGCATTCTAAACTACCTGGCCCTGTAGCACACCCAACAGCAACATGAGCCGGCTGCCACATATAGCGGTGGTTGTTTTGGGTGGCCTCACACACATTTCTGACCTCTGTGGTCCCAGGAGAATCAAAAGGTGTGTGTGTGGGGGGGGGGGGGGGGTCAACCTAATGTACGCAAGCATGCACACACACACAACTCTCGTGTGGGATGGATGGATGGATGGATGGAAAGAGTGAGGGCATTACGCCATATAGACACACCTCTGGATCATATTCTATTATGGCACAAGGCGAGACCCAGATGCAGACACAGGAGGCAGACGGTTGGAGCCTTACAATATTTATTCATCCAATAGGGTAAGGCAAGAGAATGGTCGCGGACAGGCAAAAAGGGTCAAAACCAGTTCAGAGTCCAAAAGGTACCAAAGGGCAGGCAGAATCAAGGTCAGAGCAGGAAGGATGATCAGGCAGGCGGGAAAGTAGTCCAGAGTCAGGCAGGGGTCAAAACCAGGAATATTAGCAAAAAGAGAATAGCAAAAAGAGTACGGTAAAAACACGCTGGTTGACTTGAGTAACCTACAAGACGAACTGGCACAGAGAGACAGGAAACACAGGGATATATACACTGGGGAGAATAAGCGACACCTGGAGGGGGTGGAGACAATCACAAGGACAGGTGAAACAGATCAGGGCGTGACATATTCAGGGCATGTCAGGGATCTTCAACTCTGTCAAAAACAGTCTGGCTTCAATACTGCAGTGAAACAGTTTAGTGGTGAGATGTTAGCTCAGCAGAAACCTGGGACCAGTGCTGAACAGTGCTGCTGAGACATGCAGATGTCTGTCGTTGTTGTTTCACAGTGCCGTGTTTCTGTTTCTGTGTTAATCTGTGGTTGGGTGTGTGTGTCTGTGTGTCGTCTGTGTCTCTGTGTGCGTGTGTGCGTGCGGCCGGGTCAGACAGCGGGAGGCATTGTTGGGTTTTGATCAAACTCTCCCATGTGACTGCCCAGAACCAGATTCCTATATTTATATGATCCTTTATTATCCTTATATAAAGTACTCTGAACCTCCCAGTAGACCGTAGCTCTATCTCTGTCCAACTCTCTGTCTCTGCTCTGTGGTCTGTGGTCCCAACTCTCCTGAAATGGACAGATAATGATATGAACCCATGAGACAGGAAATGTCTCGGTGAAAGAAATGGAATCGGAGAGAGGCTGGATGGATGGATCTCTGTTATACCCAGAGGACACAGACACAGGAAGACAATGAGCTCCTTATCCTAGTTTAGAAGAGTCTGTAATAAACTAGGAATAGAGAGGGCCTCTACAATATTACTCAGTAACTATCACGATTAATAGATTAACACCTAGTGGTTGTCTGTCTGTCTGTCTGTCTGTCTGTCTGTCTGTCTGTCTGTCTGTCTGTCTGTCTGTCTGTACGTACAGTGGGGCAAAAAAGTATTTAGTCAGCCACCAATTGTGCAAGTTCTCCCACTTAAAAAGATGAGAGAGGCCTGTAATTTTCATCATAGGTACACTTCAACTATGACAGACAAAATAATAATTAAAAAAAAAAAAGAAATCCAGAAAATCACATTGTAGGATTTTTAATGAATTTATTTGCAAATTATGGTGGAAAATAAGTATTTGGTCACCTACAAACAAGCAAGATTTCTGGCTCTCACAGACCTGTAACTTCTTCTTTAAGAGGCCCCTCTGTCCTCCACTCGTTACCTGTATTAATGGCACCTGTTTGAACTTGTTATCAGTATAAAAGACACCTGTCCACAACCTCAAACAGTCACATTCCAAACTCCACTATGGCCAAGATGTCACGTTCTGACCTTTATTTCCGTTGTTTTGTATTTATTTAGTATGGTCAGGGCGTGAGTTGGGTGGGCAGTCTATGTTTGTTTTTCTATGTTTTGGGGCATTTCTATGTTTTCGGCCTAGTATGGTTCTCAATCAGAGGCAGGTGTCATTAGTTGTCTCTGATTGAGAATCATACTTAGGTAGCCTGGGTTGCACTGTTTGTTTGTGGGTGATTGTCTATGTTAGTGGCTTGTGTCAGCACAGGTCTCATTTTGTAGCTTCACGGTCGTATTTGGTTTATTGTTTTCGTTACTCTTTTGCATAGTGTTCAGTCTTTCTTTATTAAAGATTCACCATGGACACTTACCACGCCGCATATTGGTCCTCTGATCCTTCTCGCCTCTCCTCTTCAGACGAAGAGGAGGACGACCGTGACACAAGAACAAAGAGCTGTCAAAGGACACCAGAAACAAAATTGTAGACCTGCACCAGGCTGGGAAGACTGAAGAACCACACGGGGGGACCTAGTGAATAACCTGCAGAGAGCTGGGACCAAAGTAACAAAGCCTACCATCAGTAACACACTACGCCGTCAGGGACTCAAATCCTGCAGTGCCAGACATGTCCCCCTGATTAAGCCAGTACATGTCCAGGCCCATCTGAAGTTTGCTAGAGAGCATTTGGATGATCCAGAAGAAGATTGGGAGAATGTCATATGGTCAGATGAAACCAAAATATAACTTTTTGGTAAAAACTCAACTCGTCGTGTTTGTAGGACAAAGAATGCTGAGTTGCATCCAAAGACCACCATACCTACTGTGAAGCATGGGGGTGGAAACATCATGCTTTGGGGCTGTTTTTCTGCAAAGGAACCAGGACAACTGATCCGTGTAATGGAAAGAATGAATGGGGCCATGTATCGTGAGATTTTGAGTGAAAACCTTCTTCCATCAGCAAGGGCATTGAAGGTGAAACGTGGCTGGGTCTTTCAGCATGACAATGATCCCAAACACACCGCCCGGGCAACGAATGAGTGGCTTCGTAAGAAGCATTTCAAGGTCCTGGAGTGGCCTAGCCAGTCTCCAGATCTCAACCCCATAGAAAATCTTTGGAGGGAGTTGAAAGTCCGTGTTGCCCAGCAACAGCCCCAAAACATCACTGCACTGGAGGAGATCTGCATGGAGGAATGGGCCAAAATACCAGCAACAGTGTGTGAAAACCTTGTGAAGACTTACAGAAAACATTTGACCTCTGTCATTGCCAACAAAGGGTATATAACAAAGTATTGAGATAAACTTTTGTTATTGACCAAATACTTATTTTCCACCATAATTTGCAAATAAATTAATAAAAAATCCTACAATGTGATTTTCTGGATTTTTTTTTCTATGATGAAAATTACAGGCCTCTCTCATCTTTTTAAGTGGGAGATCTTGCACAATTGGTGGCTGACTAAATACTTTTTTGCCCCACTGTATGTACAGTACGTATGTATGTACGTACGTACGTACCTGTCCTACTAAATGAATCACAGACAGCTGGTTACGCGATGAAGTTCACAGGAGTAAAGCCGACTCAATATGGCTGCCAGTCAACACATGGTGACATTTTATAACTAGGAATCCTACACACTGTAACACAGCCTCCGAGTGTGACAAGATCTGGGGCAGCACTCAGTCCTAACGTGCAGGAGCGTAAAGTGATTAGCTGATTGAATAGATCAGGGATTGCATCTAGCAGTGATTGTTCTGGTCTGGAGTGTGTCACTGAGTTGACTATAACAGAGTAATACAGAGATTGACATAAGTCTGACCCAGAGCTCTTGCCCTGTCATGGGCTAACTCTGTTACTGGGCTTGAAACACAGTTCTTGGTAATGGCAAGTGTCACTGTCAATTTCTCACCATAGAGACATGATTGCATCACATGCAATGTACATCTCTGTCAGCGCTAACTAAAGGTCTATACACAACAAGAGCTCACTAACTCAAAAATGAACACACTAATGCAAGAAATTACACACAAAGACACCCGAGTACATAATTTGTACTCGGTTAGTTAATGTGTGATTTAGTTAGTTCATGTATAGTAAGTTTAGCTGTAGAGGTAGTTGTTCTGACTGAGGGGATGTGTTTTCTGACTGAGTGACTATGCACAGTGCTGAGAGTGACCTCTGAACTAATATGACAATGTCCCCTACTGCACTCTTATAGGCTGAGCCATGCCCTCTGGTAGGTTATCTAACCAGACAGGCGGTAAATAATAGGTATATTTCCTGTTCCTGTACGATGGGAAAGTCAAACACAGGGACCTGGGGGGGGGGGACAGTTGTTAGGAGGAGAAGAATGTTGATGTATTCCCTCTGGGCTTCTTTGCTGCTCGTTAACCCCAAAATGTTAGCTTAGGATAACCTGCATAAGTTGTTGAACTTTAACCTTTGACCTTTGTGACACCTCTGTTAATATGTGCATTCTTCACAAACCTTCACAGAACTCTTTATCTGTGGCGGAATGCTCAGGGACTCTACACCTCTCTAAGCTCTCAGACTAACGGGAGTCTCCCTTATTCCCTTCCCTCTTCTCCTCCTCATCGTGCGCGGGGTAATGTAGTACGTCCTATAGGGTTGCTTGCGTCATGCCATAGGTATGCTATCTTACCTGCTTCAGTCCGGTTAAGCTATGGGCCAAAATCAAAGGATACCGTCAGTATAGACAAGAGGACAGGAAAGGCTCTACATAGATCGAACAAAGCTTTAGACCTCATGCTGAATGAAGATTCCTCAACAGCACACTGTGTAGCCAACAGAAATAGCCAACCGTTTCCTTAGTGACCCCAAATGTTAAATACAATTCTGCGTGGCTCCGTTGGTTTTTCATGGTGCTTGTAACGCCAAGGTTGTGGGGAACCCGTGTGAAAAAAAGTATGAGAATGTATGCACTCACTACTGTAAGTCATAAGAGCGTCTGATAAATTACTGAAATGTAAATGTTTAGTGGAAATACCCCCGAACACTTGTCACTGAATCACTGAAAGGCTGCTCTGTCACACGGCTCTCGCTATAAGATATAGGCCTACACTCCTCTGATAACAGAACCCAACCTCTCAGCAGAGTGCCTGGTCCTGGAACCGTTCTCCAACCCAGAACCCAGAACTCGGAAACAAAATCCACCAAATCATATATTGCGTAACAGCTCTGTTCTATATGATTAGTGGGCTGTAATTTAAGATAGTTTACCTTTTAGTGACCTAACCTCAACTGCAGGGATATTGTGAAACACACAGTTAAAAAGGACTTGGTTGACCAAGTCACACCCGGTCCTGATTTACTGTAGATGTTGATGTCGGGTTTTTATTGTTACGTGGTTGTTGTGAGGGAGCGGGGTCAGAGTTCAGCCCAGATTGGTTCATCATGTTGCTGTTTTACAGACAGGGTGTTCCAGTTATTTCAATGTTCCCTCTCTGTGTCAAACTGGGCAGATAAAGATGTACGATAACATCTTCAACACACCAGACATCCACAGGCTTTCCCCATAACCCAGCTACCTCTGACAGACAGTGTTTCCTATCAGCAGACATAGCAGGCATGACTGTCTGGATCAAAGAATCGTCTGGGACTCTACAGTGAACTCTATTGAACTAGAATGTCTATCACTACTAGTCAATATTCATTTGGTCTGCGATACATCAGTGGTCATCCCAGTCCCTTATGGTTCCAGCGTAGTTCCCCTATCATTCACAGCCCTACAAGAAAACCTTATGTCGAGCCACAAGACAGAGTGGCTTCTGTGCTACGATCACAATCAAAACCCCATCACGATCACAGCCTGAGGACTTCCAGGTCAGCCTGTAAAAACTGGATGTATTATTGTTTCTTATCTGCACCTCCTCTCCCCTGTTTCCCATCGTCTCCCATCTTTCCTGCCAGTCTGTAGTGTAATCAGTGAGTCATTGTGTTGTGACCTGAGGAGAGGAGACGTCCATGTTGTTGACAGAGCCAACAGCTCATCAGAGCCTGCGTCTAATCCAAGTGTGACGAGGGGATAATCTCACCCGATGTTTTATGTTGCCTGTAGTGGCTGTGTGTTTTAACTGTAGCGTCTCTGTGCTTCCCCCTCAGTGTCTATAGGTAGTGTTTGTGCTTCCCCCTCAGTGTCTATAGGTAGTGTTTGTGCTTCCCCCTCAGTGTCTATAGGTAGTGTTTGTGCTTCCCCCTCAGTGTCTATAGGTAGTGTTTGTGCTTCCCCCTCAGTGTCTATAGGTAGTGTTTGTGCTTCCCCCTCAGTGTCTATAGGTAGTGTTTGTGCTTCCCCCTCAGTGCTTCCCCCTCAGTGTCTATAGGTAGTGTTTGTGCTTCCCCCTCAGTGTCTATAGGTAGTGTTTGTGCTTCCCCCTCAGTGTCTATGGGTAGTGTTTGTGCTTCCCCCTCAGTGTCTATAGGTAGTGTTTGTGCTTCCCCCTCAGTGTCTATAGGTAGTGTTTGTGCTTCCCCCTCAGTGTCTATAGGTAGTGTTTGCGCTTCCCCCTCAAATGTACAGACAGAGTGGGGACCTGATGATTCTAAGCCCTGTGTCCATCTAAGGGCCAGACAAAGGAGCCACAGTTAGTTACTGTATATGGGGCATAAGGCGGGGAGAGAGCAGGTCTATTGTGACTCTTTAAGCGAGTCCTGACCTGCCTATAGTATTATGCCTGTGAGCAGCAGCTGTTCCTGTGTTGTCTGCAGTTATGAGTAGGATAAAGTTGCCCCTATACATTTATAGATCTGTGCCTATGGGCTGATCGTAGGGTAGCCAATGGTGTGGTATGAATCGGGTCTGTGTGTGTTTATGTTTACAATGCTGCCTTGAACTCTGCCCACCGTATCTACCCGTATAATCGCTGCCTCCTCCTCCCGCTCCTCTGCAATAAGCTTCCACTGCAAATGGCACACATTCGACACTGATAAAGGTATAAATGTACAAAATTAACGTTGAAAGACTTGAGATTCAACTGGATTTGAGAAAACCGAGAGCGTGTGAAGTGGATAGTGTTGATCTGGCTGTGTTGGCAACGACGAGTGTAGAATTATGGGCAGCAGCTCAACTCCCCAAAGAGTAAGTATGTTACCCAGTATAATAGTCCCTTTGATCTCTCCGGGGTCAACGCTGGGTGCCAGGTTCTTTACCGTTTGAAGTGCAAAATGGAGGGTGGTTTGTGTAGCTCAGAAACCAGTTAAGTGAAATACAGTAGTCTGCACATAACTAAGAACTTTTTGTTGTTGTTGTGAGCTTGTGAAAATTAGGTAACTACAGAAGCAAAGATGGAATATATTACAGTAGCATAGTGTCCGTATCCAAGCATTCCTATGGTGTTTGCTCATGAGTGAGTGGCGCTTCTTGGCTGTCAGAGAATGTTGTGAGTTACTGTGCCTCAGAGGAAGAGAGGCAGCAGATATATTTCAACACACACACTCACTCCAATGCACTCAGTGCCTCAGAAGAAACACAGGAGAAGTCAAAGTTGAGTCACTCAGGCCTTATTTGGCGAAGTAAAAGGGGGTAGGGACAGGTATCCAGTACTATTCTGGTGTAATCTAACCTCGTATATGGCCACAGGTGTTGAACAAAAAAACTCAGCAATCTACACACAATACCCCATAACGACAAAGCAAAAACAGGCTTTTAGAAATTTTTGCAAAAGTATTCAAAATAAACAACTGAAATATGTATTACATAAATATTCCGACCCTTTACTCAGTACTTTGTTGAAGCACCACAATTACAGCCTTGAGTCTTCTTGGGTACGACGCTACAAGCTTGGCACACCTGTATTTGGAGAGTTTCTCCCATTCTTCTCTGCAGATCCTCTCAAGCTCTGTCAGGTTGGTTGGGGAGCGTCGCTGCACAGCTATTTTCAGGTCTCTCCAAAGATGTTCAATCGGGTTCAAGTCCGGGCTCTGACTGGGCCACTCAAGGACACTCAGAGACTTGTCCCGAAGCCACTCCTGTGTTGTCTTGGCTGTGTGCTTCGCGTCATTGAACCTTCACCCCAGTCTGAGGTCCTGAGCGCTCTGGAGCAGGTTTTCATCAAGGATCTCTCTGTACTTTGCTCTGTTCATCTTTCCCTCGATCCTGACTAGTCTCCCAGTCCCTGCCACTGAAAAACATCCCCACAGCATGATGTTGCCAACACCATGCTTCACCGTAGGGATGGTGCCAGTTTTCCTCCAGACGTGACGCTTGGCATTCAGGCCAAAGAGTTCAATCTTGGTTTCATCATACCAGAAAATCTTGTTTCTCATGGTCTGAGAGTCCTTTAGGTGCCTTTTGACAAACTCCAAGAGGGGTGTCATGTGCCTTATACTAAGGAGTGGCTACCGTATGGCCACTCAACCATAAAAACCTGATTGTTGGAGTACTGCAGAGATGGTTGTCCTTCTGGAAGGTTCTCCCATCTCCACAGAGGAACTCTGGAGCTCTGTCAGAGTGACCATCGAGTTCTTGGTCACCTCCCTGACCAAGGCCCTTCTCCCTCGATTGCTCAGCTCTAGGAAGTGTCTTGGTGGTTCCAAACTTCTTCCATTTAAGAATGATTTCACGGTATATGATTACACCTGTTGTATTCGGCGCATGTGACAAATAAAATTTGATATGATTTGATGAAGCCCACTGTGTTCTTGGGGACCTTCAAAGCTGCAGAATTGTTTTTATACCCTTGCCCAGATCTGTGCCTTAACACAATACTGTCTTGGAGCTCTACGGACAATTCCTTCAACCTCATGGCTTAGTTTTTGCTCTGACATGCACTGTCAACTGTGGGGCCTTATATAGATAGGTTTGCCTTTCCAAATCATGTCCAATCAATTGAATTTATCACAGACTCCAATCAAGTTGTAGAAACATCACAAGGATGATCAATGGAAACAGGATGCACCTGAGCTCAACTTCGAGTCTCATAGCAAAGGGTCTGAATACTTATGTAAATAAGGTATTTATTTGAATTTTTTTATACATTTGCAAAAATGTCTAAAAAACGGTTTTTGCATTGTCATTATGTGGTATTGTGTGTAGATTGATGAGGAAAACATGTATTTAATCCATTTTAGAATAAGGTTGTAATGTAACAAAATGTGGAAAAAGGAAAGGGGTCTGAATACTTTTCCGAATGCACTGTATACAGTATACTGAAACTAGCTATCCATCACTCTTATGAGTGAGCATTCCTCATCTGTGTTTTATCTCAAGCACATCATATATCATTGCTCATAGGAATATTTTTTGTACTTCCTGATAATAAAATAGGGTGAATTATTACAACAATGTCGTCATTCTAGATGATAAAGGTAGGGGAACTCGGACTCCCACACTCACTGATTAGCCTGAAGTAGAGAGTGTCAGTTTTCTCACAACACTCTCTCCACAGACTAGCCTTTGTGGTGGAAGTCTCATTTATGGAGTCATTTATGGGACATTCCTTACGCCTCCCCGACCTCACCCACTCACCTCCTTATGCACCTACCCCTTTTACCTCACCCTCACCTCTTCTTACCCCTTCACCTATAACTAACTAAATCTGCAGCTTGGAAACAAGCAGTGTGCTGAGAACCTTAACCCCCTGTCTGCAGAGGAATGTGGGTAATGTCTGCCAAGGGCTGTAGCTTTCAGCCAGAGAGACTACAGGCCTAGTGAAGGTTCACCTCTCTCTCTCTCTCTAGCCTGGCCTGCCTGACCGCTCTCTCTCTCTCTGTGGAGATCGGGAAGGGGGGGGGCGGGGTTCAAGCTGAGTGTCCATTGTTTTACACCAGGGAAGGGAGAGGGAGTTTGAGGGGGTTGGGACTGAGAATGAGTTTCCATGTGTCTGAGACATTCTCTGTGATTTTTTTTCACACGCTCCCATGCACCTACAGGAGCCGATCTGTTGGTTCCAAAGTCAGCACAGTACTACAGAAATACAGGCCACGGAAGCCATAACAACTAGTGCCCATCACTCCACCTGACCAGAAGCTGTTGGTTAGACAGGGTTCTAGTGGACTGTATAGTTTGTCCTCGACAGACATGTGGGCAGTTGGCTCTGAGACTGCAAGAGAACTGGACAGAGAGGCCAGCTGTATGAATCTTCTCTGGCCAGGCTGTGGTGTGGTTGAAGGGTTTGGCTGTTCCAGTGCTTCTAGGTTATTTTTAGGTCGCCTCTGCACTCTGGGTTTAAATTAGGGTTGTCCCTCCATAAACCCCAAAGAAGCCTGCTACAGTATGTGTTGGGTGTGGTCAGGATAAGGGTTGTACGCCTTATTCACTACAGATGTTACATACGTTTGACCCAGTATCTGACATTGTAACATCCTTTCTAGTGACTGGGTGGGCTAGTTAGTTGAATGATATTAGTGTGTTAAAGAACAGGCCACACAGGAGGAGCCATGTAGAAATGTACTCAGAAAAAAGCCTTAGGCAACTAAAATCCTAATAGAAATTAACTGCATGCACTTTTCATTATGGCTGTTAAAGCATTATAGCTCTGCTCTCTGAGAATCACAGTAATGGGTTCCATTTGTTGGCTGATGCAAGACAACTTTATCAGACACTAAAAACACCACCACTGAGTTAAAACATGAATAAAAAACATATTACACATTTATAACCAAATAAACCCAGGAGCCAGCTAGCCTCCCCACCGTCAAACACCAAATGTGTTTTTAAGAATGTTTATTAATACTTATACAACAGATTATCTGACACTGCATGGGGTGGTTGTCGTAACAACAGCATGAGAAGCTGCTGATGAAATGATTACATTTTCATGACTCACTGTGATCAATGCCAGTAGGAGAGAAAGCCAACCAACATCAGGGAATGAGAGTCAGTAGCAGAGAGGGGTTTATTCCTGGCTAGAACCCAACCCAGTCTCATGTCTAACAGAGAACAAGACTTTAATTTGGGTGTTTTTATTCAGCTTTTCTTCATCCATGCCAAACGTTTACATAACTAATGTTGTCCTCATATGGTAGAGATGGACCAGAGATGGACCCCAGGTCACTATAACCAATGCCTTGACCAGTTTGGATTGAAAGGTGAGAATGCAGTTGAACCGGAGTTCCTGCGTAGGGTTCTCGTTGTCCCATTTCCTGGTTACTGATGATGTCATGTTACCCCTGGCTACAGAATCCCGTCCGAGCACATTGAGCTGTGTTAGGGTGGATCCCATAGGCCTATGCAGAGTTTAGAAAGGGGCAAGACATTCTGATTTTATATATAGGTTATATGTGGTTCTGGTAGATAGGCAGGGGTTTTTGACATGTACACACTAAGAGACACACAAACACACACTACCACAACTATCAAGGGTCACTGGGAATTTTAAAAGGTTGGTCTGACTGAACGGCTGATGTTCCACCCATTCATCTGGGCGTATGTAAGTCTAAAGTATTAAATGCCTTTGGTCTGCATTTTTAGTTTAGTTGGTCCTGGAGCTCTGGTAAAGCAGCATGTTGCAGGGAAGGAAAATAAGAAAGCTAGCTTCGCTGTGCTGCATGTTCATTGAGGTAAGTGGGAAGCAGATGTTATGTTGTCTCTTTAGGATGTGTGCACCTATGGATTCATATGGATTATTTGATGATGAGTGGAAGTGCTGAGCATATAGACAGACCTACAGTATAAAAAATAATGTCACCTTTATTTAACTAGACAGTTAAGAACAAATTCGTATTTACAATGACGGCCTACACCGGCCAAACCCGGACGACGCTGGGCCTATTGTGCGCCGCCCTATGGGACTCTCAATCACGGCCGGATGTGATACCGCCTGGAATCTAACCAGGGACTGTAGTGACGCCTCTTGCACTGAGAAGCAGTGCCTTAGACCGCTGTGCCACTCGGGAGTATGTCATCAAGTGCCACACTGACTAAGGAAAGAAAAGTATGAGAGGCAGGAAGTAAGAAAGAATGAAATAACTATTGGTTTCACTTCATTGATGTGAACGTAATGGAGAAGCCGGTGGAAACTGTTGGTTGGGAAGAGGCGAAAGAGGTGCGATGACGCGAAAGCGCAAGAATGGCGCATAAGATCAGAGGTTTGTCTCCTGAGTTTGAGGAGTACATACTGTACATACTTACGTCTCCTGATTACAAACCAAGTCATCTTACTTATAGGTCTTCATGCTCTCTTGAGAACCTTGAGGATCTTGAAATGGAGTCAGTCGGCAGTGGTGAGCACTCTGAAGTTGAGCCAGTCCAGGATGTAGTGGTCCTACATGCGGCAGCAGGTGTGGTAGAGTCTTTCAACGTTTGCCCCGAGAATCCTACCGGAGAGTGAGATTTTAGAAAAGGGTTGATTCCGGCTTTTTGGGCAACCCGTACGTTGTGTCAAGCTGGGTAAAGGATAAACTGGGAATGGTTACATCTGAAGTTTCGAGAAGTGGAATTGTTTGGATTTTTTATGTATCTGCCTCCCAGAGGAAGCGGGTGCTTTAAGTCACGCAGCTCGGGGTTCAACCTGTGGTGTGCTTTGCTCTCCGGAGCAGGGCACCGCTGAAAGGGGTGCCCTGTGGGGAAGTGTTGAATGTAGAGGTGGATCAAATGAAAATGAAGATTCCTAGTGTTTGTGACTTCTGCCATTTGGTGAGATGTAGACCCGATGGCAAGACTGAAAATACCCTGTCTGTTTTGTTGAGCTTTGACCCAGAGTTTCTACCTGTTAAGGTTAGGTTATATTTGCTATTCTGTGAGGGCCTATGTTCCGAACCCGCTACGGTACTTTAGGTGCCAAGGTTTTGGACATGTTGCAGCAGTAATGTAGAAGGGAAATCCCACGATGTGAGAAATGTGCATGAGAGCACAGTCAGAGGGAGTGTACTGTTGGGATAGAGAAAGCACTGTGTGTCAACTGTGAGGGTGCCAATGCAGCTGGGGATACGAAGTGCCCTGTGAAAGAGAGACAGGTTGAGATTGCCAGGGTTCGAGTGGGTCAGAAAGTTTCCTATGCTAAGGCAGCCGACTGGGAGCCCCCCAGTGAGCAGGCATGAAGAGAGCGAGCCAGAGAGGATAAGTTTTAGTAAGGTTGGATTTCTTGCGGTTATAGCCATGGTGATCAACTGCACTTCACTGATGGAACAGACACCACTGAATATACTGTAGATGTTGTAGTTGCAGTAGCAGAGAAATATTTGGGTGTGAGAGATTTTAGTGCAGAAGTTCTACAGGAAGGTTTGAGAGAAGGGGTTCCATCCATCGGGCAAAAATAGTGGAATGGGGTGGTGGGTTTTTGGGGATAGTGTATAGTTGCATGGTTAGATGGTGGTGCAATTTAAATGTGTCCAATTCCTCTTTCCCTTTTTTGGGGGTGACCAAAATGTGCAATCTGCTCTCCTACCTGTAAACGGCAGCAACACAGCGTCTAGTCTGCCGGAAAACCACACGAAGAAGAAGAGGAAGAAAGTCAAAGGTGATTTCTATAGAGGAGTTTTCAATGAATTCTAGTAGGCGTGTCTTCAGAGCGGCTGACAGACGGCGGCTCCATAGTTGCTAGAGTGTGAGGATTCATCAGTAGTTGGTTGAAGAGTGAACGGAGGATTCGAGCGTTGGAAAGTGTTCGGCTTTTTGCGGTTCACAAAACAAGTTTGCGGAGGTGTAGCCAACTTTATTTTCAAGTTGTTGCTTTGCTGCAGCCAAATTTGAAGAGATTAGTTTTCTCCTCAAATGACGTGGACTAGCACCATGAGTAGTGGCTACAGTAGTTTAGAGGAGGACTCCGAAGAGTATTTTTTCACCGCCAGAACTTCGTTCTTCAGGAAGCCTTCAGGGAAACCAACCCAGTGCAAGGTACATGAACTTTAATTTGTGCCAACGTCTCACCTGTTAAATACTGTGTTTTGTCATATAAAGTTAGCAACCTGTTGCTAACGCGTTAATTTAAGGAGTTACCAGTTTCGCGTGCAGTCCTGCTCTACAGTATGTTCAACGTAACCAATGGCAGGCAGGCTGGCTAGCCGTCTCATGAGTTAACTTTAGCTATCAATTATTTGTTTAGGCTAAATCCGTATTGGTTTGCCAGGCTTTATGATTTTAGATTTGAATGGAGCTAATCTGATGGTGGACAATTATATCCGTAATCTGAGTGGCACGTGCAGCTAATATATTTCAGAACCACGTGGGATCATACTTTGATAGTGGCACCTAAATTGCTATCCTAACACTTTATATTTTGAGCTATAGTCAACAATTTAAATTGTATAGCTGTATTTTAAACAGTGGAAGAGTTGGTTAACGTGCATGCCAGAGGTGCATGCCAGAGGGGACCTTTAGCCCCTGATTGGGTTAAAGCTCATGACATCCTGACTATGGGTTCTGGAACTCATAAGTAGGTCAATTTGTGCTCATCAATACTGGTCTGTCTCCCAGACTCAAGACTCTGCATATAATGTAAGTTATTGTCCTGTCTCTCACACACAACTGCATTCACTATGTGTGTGTTGAGCTTGCAAACTCTTCTCAGCCTGACCTCTCATATTTCCATATGACCTTGACACAGTCATATTCCATGCCACCCTGCGGACAAAGTGGCCCATGCAACACACACACACACTATGCCATGAAGGGACTTGCCCACTAAGCATAATGCTGTGTCTGCACCCACAATTGTGTTATTGTGAGTGAAACGTCACTCAGAGGGTCTCTCATAGTAGCCCCTCCAGCAGCTCAAATCCTGCTGTATGGGGTTCTATTCATCCAGTACCATGTGGAAGACTTAATGCCTTCTTTTTAAATGTACTGTTCTTCATGGTGCCATTGGTTATGCCACTGCTACTTGTTTCAAATAGGTTTCATGGGCTTAGATAACTCTCTTTCCTTACCCCCCTGACAGCCCCAGCAAACAACAGTTAAACTACCAGTTAATGATAAAGATGAGGGGCTAGTTAGGTTCTTCCGTAGCAGTGTCTCCTCTTGCGCAATGGTTTTTGTGACGATTTAGATTCTCTGTTGGCCTTGGCCCATGTTTAACCAAGAGTGCCTGTTCATTGTGGTGTGTGTCTTTACAAGTCAAAGTTTCAGCTTCAACATGCCTCTAGTCTTTCTGTTTACCCCTTAGCACCATGGACACTCAAAGCTCTGACTCTGCCCGGGCTGCTGGGAAACAGCTGCAATAGACACACACGGTGGCGGCACAGCTTCTGAGTGACGGGGCCTCATAACCCTCCTCAGCTAGTCTCTGTCTCCAGAGTAGCTAGCTAATACTGTGGACTACTCAGTAACTCACAGCCCTCTTTCTGTATACGGGAGGAGAGAACCCTAATGGGTTTGTAGAGGAGCTATGTGATAGATATATTGCTGTATAGTACATTAATCCTAATAGTAGGTGTGTGTAGTGTTAGTTATAGTTATCGTATTTGCTCCTGAGTGGCACAGCGGTCTAAGGCATTGCATCTCAGTGTTAGAGGCGTCACTACAGACCCTGGTTTTGATTCCAGGCTGTATCAACAACCGGCCGTGATTGAGAGTCCCATGGGGCGGGTCACAATTGGCCCAGCGTCGTCTGGGTTAAGGTTTGGTACGCCGTCATTGTAAATAGGAATTTGTTCTTAACTGACATGCCTAGTTAAATAAATACTTAAAGTAGTTAGGTTTTAGTAGAGCTGTTTGGGAGTGAGTTGGTCTGTTTCAATCTAACATGGCAGCCGTGTAGAAAGAGGGCTGCTGTTTGTTGCTCTGCTCCAAAGTCAACAACGGCAGACGCTTATGTAAGATAATCATCACGCATTATCTCCTCTGGCAGTCTTCCTGTATAAAACTATAGGCTGCCTCGGTCACAGAGAGGGCTGTTGGTTGGGTTGAGTGGAGGACAAGCGGTGGCTGTTTGTGTGTTTAGGGTGCTGTACAACAATAATGCATTTCAGGTTCTCTCCTTGAGTGCTCTCTTTTTCCAGATGGAGAGGGTGGGAGAGAGATCTGTCCAACAGAGGGAGGGAAAGAAACAGCTTAGTACCGGTCTTCCTCAGACATCAGAAACACTGCTCCATCCGGACCAGAGGATGCCCCAGATTACTAGAAGGGGATGGAATCACACCCATGATTTCTGTGTTGCTACAGATAAAGAAGCTGCTTTAGCCTCCCTTCCCGTCTCTACTGCTGCTGGTGGGAAAAGGCCCCTTTTAGTTGGATCTCAGTCCCGCAGACTATATTCCTGTGTAAGTACAGGAGGGTTTTGGTGGCAGTGCCCCCACACACGTTCAGGGAGGCTGGGTTTGACTTGTCTATGACATTACCTGGCAGCATGGTGTGATCAACCACACAATCCATTAACACACCCTCCCTCACGCGTCTCCCCCTCTGCCACCCCTAGTTCCTCAGCTATTGTATTGCAGTTCCTGATTGTTCCCAGCTTTGTATCTGGTTCTCTGTTTGCTGTCACTTTCAGTTCAAGTTGTGCATAATGTATTTTTTTTAAATTTATGCTATCCAATTGGTAGTGACAGTCTAGTCCCATTGCTGCAATTCCCGTACTGACTCGGGAGAGGTGAATGTCGAGAGCCGTGCATCCTCTGAATCATGACCCCGCCAAGCCGCACTGCTTCTTGACACATTGCTCGCTTAAAGCGGAAGCCAGGAAACACCGTACACCTGGCAACCTAGTCAGCGTGCATTGCGCCTGGCCCGCCACAGGAGTCGCTAGAGCGTGATGGGACAAGGACAACCCGGCCTGCCAGCCAAACCCTCCACTAACCCGTACGGTGCAGGGCCAATGTGCGCCGCCTCATGGGTCTCCCGGTTGCGGCCGGCTGTGACACAGCTTGGGATCGAAGCAGGATCTGTAGTGATGCTGCACACAATACTTTACATACTGCAGGTTTTTAAAGGACCAAGGAGTTTGGTCTGCTTCGTGTTTTCATTTTTGCCATCCAAAAAATATTGCGCTATTGGTATCGTCCTTGCCCTAATTATTATAGTATCACATTTAACACAGTTCCTCCATTTGGTCATGCTTGTCATCTTGCTGTAGGAAATGAGGAAATGTAAACAAACATGCAAGTCTAAAGTACATACAACAAACCTGTTCACCAGGCCTGCTCTTCCTCCTGGGCCGTACTGTGCTAGCGTTTACTTAGCACTAGCTTTCGGGGAGTGGAAAAGGTCTGAGTGAAAGAGAAGCCAGCCAATCTCAAACTCACACTAGAACCTTCAGTCTGCTGTGAGTTTACATAACGGCAGCCAGACCTCTCCAGACGCCTGTTCCAGAAGTGAGAACGCCTGAGAGCTTTGTCTCTGCTATTCAGGGACGGGGTGTCTGTTTTTTCCAGCATACCGGTCTGTGTGTGTGTGTGTGTGAGAGAGAGAGATGACTCCTCTGACTTGAGTTTTCAGATTTGGAGATGAAGTGAGTATGTCAGTGGCACACCCAGCCTAGACAAAATGTAGGATCTGCTCCAGGGAGATCTCAAATAGATCTGTGTAATTAACAAGTTATATATATATACTTGCTGTCCAAGCGGTGAATGACTGGTGCCACGACAGTTGTACCTTCATCAACCTTACACAAAGCCTTTCGTGTCTCTTTATGTGTGTTTCAATATGGCGTATTAATGATAGGAGATAGAATAGTATGACTAAGCAGTGGCAGAGGGCTCGGGGCACCACTTGAGGTACAGACTGTTTGAAGAGGAGTCCCTGAGGCTTTCATCTGTTTATGTTCACAACCTAGCCAGCCCTAAACACTGCTCAGCTCGACTCAGCTGTGTGTGCCTTGTAACCGTGTGTTTGTGTCAGTGGGTGCCATGCAGGCCTGTTTCCTTCCTGCTGTTGTGAGTTTTGTTCTGCTGCAGAAAGGAGAGAATGTCAACTGTTTCTCTGTTTTCATACTTCAGCTAAACAAAGCAAGACCCACACAGCATACTCCACCAATTCAGCCCTCGCAGCTACTGATAAAAAAAAGGCTGATTATGGAAACGTGCTTCTTAGTTTAGAAATGCAAAACGGGGCCCTACGTCATCTAGCCTACATACCAAACAGAGCCATGTTGAAAAAAAGACTGTGCTCCAAAGGTGGGTTTTACTGCAGGGAGTTAGCATGGGAGTAGGCTGCTTCATGATCCGTGGCCAGTCTTCCTCTCTTATGTTGCTGTTGCATGACCTGCCTGCATGTTACATAAAGCCCTTTTTATAACTGCCTGCTGCTCTAAGTGTTCTGTTCCAGAGGAAACTCAATTTGATTGTTTTTGCAATGGCCCCGGTTGCTATCGCAGTCCCCCCCCCCTACACGCACACACAGAGCAGGCTCCTTGATAATATGATTACCTTTCAGACTGCCTGCGTCATGGAGCAGATGAGGTGTTTGTTAAACACTGGACCCGTGTGTGTGCTCGACTACTCGTGCATGCACAGCCACATCAGTTATGGAACGGCAGCACTTGATCAAGCTTCCAGACCTACTGAACTGTATCACCTGTGGTCATGTCCCATCCTAGCAAGACAACAGAACAGGTGGTCTATTAGACACACCCCCTCACTGTCTGTGAGAGAATCCCCTCTCCTCTGGACAACAAACTATCATTATCCTGAATAATGCCCTGTATTAGAACTACTGAGGCCCAATAGGAGCTGGTTCTTACTCATAGGTCCCAGAAGACACCTGGCCTAAAGGTGTCTATTACACACTAGGAAGGGTATCCAGGTGGTCATTTAACTGATGGGTGTCAGCCACCACCCTCTCATTTCCCCTGGCTAGGGTCAGAAGCCAACTGGTACAGAGCAGAGGGTTGTGGGTCACTATCCTTGAAGATCCCTGGCTACCATATGCTGTTTCTGGGAGCAGTTAGAGAAATTGGCTGTGGCTGTAATTACTCTACCACAATCACACACACACACTGCACATGGTATCTACACACATCATTACACACTACGTACAAGCTCCACACACACCATTGCACACTACGTGAGAGGAGAGCGAGAAAGGGAGGACATGCCAACAGCATGGAGTAAATTGGATCTCGTAGCTACTTGCTAGCTATACCTATTGACATGTGTACACTGTATACATTTAAATGTATCAGCTGCTCAATCATGTCACTTGTAGGTCCATGAAACAGGACGTCTTGGAGAGATGCGATTGAAGTTGCTCAGGCCAGTTTTGTGGAAACCCAATCTTTACTGTGGGCCTAATGTGTTTATTGCTTTGTTGGTGGGTATCCCATCACGCTCAATATACTCGCATGGGTGTTCCAGCCCTCACAGCATAATGAACACCATTTGCCTAATTCAAATGAAATTGTATTTATCACATGTGCCGAATACAATACCGTGAACTGCTTACAAGTTCTTAACCAATGCAGTTTTAAGAAAATAAGTGTTAAGAAAATATTTACACAAGTAACAATAATGAGGCTATATACAGGGGGTACTGGTATTGAGTCGATGTGCGGGGGTACAGGTTAGTGAAAGTAATGTGTTAGTGGTGCCCTTGACTGGTGTGTGTTTGGACCATGATGGTGTCTACATCACCAACAAACTAAGGAACTTGAAGCTCTCCATCTGCTCTACTAAGCCTCGTCAATGTGAAGGGGGGCATATTCAATGCCCCTCCCTCTTCTGTAGTCCACGGTCACCTCCTTTGTCTTATGTTGAGGGAGAGGTTGTTGTCCTAGCACCACACTGCCAGGTCTCTGACGACCTCCCTATAGGCTGTCTCATTGTTGTCGGTGATCAGGCCTACCACCGTTGTCGCCAGCAAACGTAATGATGGTGTAGGAGTCGTGCTTGGCCATGCACTCGTGGGTAAACCGGGAGTACAGGAAGGGACTAAGCACGCACCTGTGTTGTTGCCTACCCTTACCACCTGGGGGCTGCCTGTCAGGAAGTCCAGGATCCAGTTGCCGAGGGAGGTGTTTAATTCCAGGGTCCTTAGCTTATTGATGAGCTTTGAGGGCACTGTGGTGTTGAACGCTGGGAAAGGGCAGTGTGGAGTGAAATAGAGATCGCATCATCTGTGGATCTGTTGCGGTATGCGAATTGGAATAGGTCTAGGGTTTCCGGGATGATGGTGTTGATGTGAGGCATGACCAGCCTTTCAAAGCACTTCATGGCTGCAGACGTGAGTGCTACGGGGCGGTACTCATTTAGGCAGGTTACTTTTGCGTTCTTGGGCACAGGGACCAATTATGCCTATGGATTGTGGCATTGTAAAACAACAGATAAAGGTGCAATTACTGGTGTCTTCACTGAGCCTTATTATTTTTCTCTGGGTTTTAGTCACCGCCCCGCTATGGCTGGCTGCTACACTCACCGCCCCGCTATGGCTGGCTGCTACATTCACCGCCCTGCTATGGCTGGCTGCTGCATTCACCGCCCCGCTATGGCTGGCTGCTACAGTCGCCGCCCCGTTATGGCTGGCTGCTACAGTCACCGCCCCGCTATGGCTGGCTGCTACAGTCACCGTCCCGCTATGGCTGGCTGCTACAGTCACCGTCCCGCTATGGCTGGCTGCTACAGTCACCGTCCCGCTATGGCTGGCTGCTACAGTCACCGTCCCGCTATGGCTGGCTGCTACAGTCACCGTCCCGCTATGGCTGGCTGCTACAGTCACCGCCCCGCTATGGCTGGCTGCTACAGTCACCGCCCCGCTATGGCTGGCTGCTACAGTCACCGCCCCGCTATGGCTGGCTGCTACAGTCACCGCCCCGCTATGGCTGGCTGCTACAGTCACTGAACTGTGTGGCTATAGCTGCTGGTCTCCGCCCTGGCTAGTACTGAAGCTGTGTCTGATTTTAGTGAAGGCTTTGGTGACGGCTCATGTCAGCATAGTCCTCTCCGTCAGCCAAACCATTCATATCACACTCCATTGTGCCAGAGATGGGCCTGTTCAGGTTTCTATTGGTGCTTAGAGGTGACTGAGCCTCGGGGGTCTGTGATCTGTCATGTCCAAGTTGTATGGGTTTATTCATGGTAGGAAAAGCAACAACACACCCCTGTCCCATTCCCTCACAGAGAGCGTGGACAGGTTGGTTAGTGTGGCATTGTAACCCTATAGAGCCTCTGTGTGCTGTGTTTCTGCACTTGGTTAGTGCCTGACTATGGTCTAAGCATGCATTAATGCGTTACACAACCCTGGTATCATGTGTTCTTACTTAAATCCATTCAAAATAGAATTCAGCACTTATTCCGTTTTGAACATGCTCATGGTAAAACGTGACTACTGTGTTTCTCGGAACAGGGCCGCTATAGTTGTAGTAGGCTACTGGCGCTTATCTATCTAATGTCTCTCTCTCTCAGACAGACAGACAGTGTCACAGGAGAGTAGCCTATAGTTAGTTAATGCCGGTTAGCTAGCTGCCTTTAGGCCAATATTGTTAACAGACCTTCAGTTTCACTATAAGAGGCTTGTCAATATGTCCATACTCCAGGTTGAGAGCCTTTCATCAACGTTGATTTAAAGTAGTGCAGTTTTGATCGTCAGAGTTTAGTCTACAGTTATAGTGTTAGCCTGTTTTGACTGGCTTGGAACTGTTAGTACAGTAGCTTCCCAGAGGTTGTGTTTGATGTGACAGTCTATACCTTGCAGCCAAGGACCTTCAATTCATTTTCCACTGCAGTCATGCCTGCAGCCATGCCGACTGAGTGGTCTAGCGGAGCGTGTTGGTGCTATTGCTCTTGTTACGCTCTCTGCAGAATGGTTCCTGTCTGTCTTCGCTAAGTGCGGGTTAGACATGATAGTGGGTCAATGCTACTCCCCATAGACTAGTTCTACAGGCTAGCTCCCTGCCACTTCATACCTCCGTGGCAGTTTATGGTAAATACTGTATGAGTCGTTAGTCAGACAAGTCTACTTCCTCCCCGAGTGAACCACATAGTATCACATCTGCTCAGTCGTCCCCATATTCCACATTCTGCTCTCTTGTGTGTTCTATTGTATTCCTGTCTCTTGCCACAGACACACCTGTTTTTCATCCCTCTTTATTATCCTCATTGTGTTGCTCTATAGGAATGTTTTCCATGTTACTGTAACTAGACCTGTCTGAAGCCAAGCCTGTTTTGTCTCTGAGATGGAGATCCACTCTAAAGCGAAAAGTGGATCAGGAAGACAGAGGAACAGGGCTGGGCCTAGTGCTATTTGTTACTGTATTCCCTATGTGTCTCCCATTGCTCAATGCCATGTTATAGGCCTAGGCTACATACTATAGCCAGTGTGTATTGTGTGGGCCTCTCACATTAGGTTAAGAACAAGCTGACCCAGCACATTGGTTTGCTGTATGATGAATCCTCCCCAGGCAGTTATGTGAACTGTCAATCATCCCTGTCTCCCTCGTTAACAGGCCTGTGTGTGTCTGGTCTGTAGTGCAGGGTCCAGGTTTCCACAGAGCCAGCTAATAAAACTCAACAGTGGAAGTTTGGGTTATTGTTGACCTGGGTTTTCAAAGGACTGGTGTCTTTCAGTGCTGTGAAATGTTCTATTGCCTCACACACTAACATAGCTACTGAAGAACAGGGAAGTCTGCCTTTCATAATGTCACTTCTCACCACCCCATGCTTACTCCCCATTGTTGAAAAACACACACGGAGTTGGGTAACAGTGGCTGATCAGATGAAGAGATTAGGGAGGATGGGGTGTGGTAAAAAGCCTGAGGAGCTGAGGCGTGAGGAGGTAGAACAGTCTTGTTATTGGACCACAGTGATGTAATGTCTTTATTACAGGCCTAGGCTATGTGCTGCAGTAATGAAACCTGTCTGTCCAGGCAGTCGTACTCCGCACACTGATATTAAGCCTATATTTCAGGAGTCTTAGAAAACCAATAACTGTGCTGGAACATCCTGGCAAGAAGCCACTTGGGGTTGAGGGGTGAAGAGTTGCATTATCAGCACTGTCTTGTGTGGTGACGCTTTACAGCTGTGTTGGCGGAGAACTGACCCCCTTTAGTCGGCTGGTCGATTGTTTGGGCAATAAGCTTTTGGTTGGCCTAGAATTTTTATTTTCTTTAGTCGCTGTTACAACAACTAAAACGTCTTGATTGACACCTGTCTGTGGCATAATCCATTGCGGAGGCCGCGTCAATGGCTCACCAGTATTTTATATATACAGTGGGGCAAAAAAGTATTTAGTCAGCCACCAATTGTGCAAGTTCTCCCACTTAAAAAGATGAGAGAGCATTCGGATGATCCAGAAGAAGATTGGGAGAATGTAGGTATGGTGTTCTTTGGATGTAGACCTGCACCAGGCTGGGAAGACTGAATGTGCAATAGGTAAGCAGCTTGGTTTGAAGAAATCAACTGTGGGAGCAATTATTAGGAAATGGAAGACATACAAGACCACTGATAATCTCCCTCGATCTGGGGCTCCACAATACTTATTTTTCACCATAATTTGCAAATACATTCATAAATGTGATTTTCTGGATTTTCTTCTAATTTTGTCTGTCATAGTTGAAGTGTACCTATGATGAAAATTACAGTCCTCATCTTTTTAAGTGGGAGAACTTGCGCAATTGATGGCTGCAGTAAAACCCACCTTTGGAGCACAGTCTTTTTTTCAACATGGCTCTGTTTGGTATGTACGAGACTAATAATCTATCTATCTATCTATCTATCTATCTATCTATCTATCTATCTATCTATCTATCTATCTATCTATCTATCTATCTATCTATCTATCTAATCATCGCACTAGGCCCAGCACTAACTAACCAATTGATCAGTCAACTAAATGGGGTCAGCCCTAGTGTGGGGGGGGGGGGGGAAACATTTTTAATATTTCGGTTGAAATAACAGACTCCTGGTCGACCAAGATTTTTGTTGTCGGGAACAGCCCTAGACGGTGGGACCAGATTAGATGGTAATTCCCATCAGTTTGACAGAGAGGACCTGACTTTGATGTGTGGAGCACACAGATGCATGCAGACTAGAGAGAAACCGTGAGAGGGAGATCATCAAGAAATGGCCCACAAGAAAGCACGAGCCTAGGGTCTGTCCCTCAGTCATCGTCAATTCCTTGTCCTCTGACAAGGGCTTGGAATTGCCACGGACGATACGATATCACGGTACTTAGGTGGTGATTCGATATGTATTCCGATTCAGTAGTGATTATTTTCTTGCGCTTCACTGTTTCTAAAATATTGCTCAACATATGTCTGTGACAGAGGGACAAGCGAAAGTCGTGATGTGTTTTGATCAGTCATGGAAATAAAGCTACTTAAAACCAATTGGCTCCCTATTTTTAAAAAGACGGAGAACAATTTAAAGAAGAAAAAATACTGGATGCTGCATGTACAGCCAACTAGCGCAAAAATATTGATCTCCTTACTCCTCTTGGAACTACCCATCCTGGATCCGGGAGAATTATCATCAACTACACTAGCGCAACGGTCAAAAGATATTACTAGAAAATATTCATGAAATCACAAGTGAAATATAGCGAAACACAGCTTAATCACCCTGTCATCTCAGATTTTGAAATTATGCTTTACAGCCAAAGCAAGACAAGCGTTTGTGTACGTTTATCGATAGCCTAGCATAGCATTATGTCCAGCTAGCAGCAGGAAGCTTGGTCACGAATCAGAAAAGCAATCAAATGAATCATTTACATTTGATCTTCAGATGTTTTCACTCACGAGACTCCCAGTTAGACAGCAAATGTTCCATAAAGATTATTTTTATAGCTAAAATACCTCCGTTTGTTGGTCACGTTATGTTGAGAAATTCACCGGAAATAGCGGTCACGACAACGCCAAAAAAAATTCCAAATTATATCCATACTATCGACAAACATGGCAAATGTTTTTAATAATCAATCCTCAAGGTGTTTTTCAAATATCTATTCGATAATATATCAACCGGGACAATTGACAGAGCCCTCAGCTGGCCACTTACGCGATGTAGTCGTTTACGCTCATTCTTCAACAAAGGCGTAAAACTACGTCTAAAGGCTGTAGACACCTTAGGGAATACGTAGAAAAAGGAATCTGATTGATATCCCTTTCAATGGCCAATTTGGGATGGATAGGAACACAACGGTTTCAAAATAAGAGGCACTTCCCGATTGGATTTTCCTCGGTTTCGCCTGCAATAATATCAGTTCTGTTATACTCACAGACAATATTTTGACAGTTTTGGAAACTTTAGATTTTCTATCCTAAGCTGTCAATTATATGCATATTCTAGCATCTGGTCCTGAGAAATAGGCCGTTTACTTTGGGAACGTTATTTTTCCAAAAACAAAATAGTGCCCCCTAGTTTCAAGAGGTTAAGTAAAGCCACTTTCAGTTATGAGAGTCCATCGACACCACAGGAGGCAGGATGGACTTGCTCACTGTCACCCTCTCACTCTGAGCCCACTGAGCAGGAATTCACTTCTGGTCTACCCTGTGGGACACTAAGGGATGGATCACACACTCCTGCTGCAGTCATTGGAGTGGTTTAGTCTTTCCTATGCTATTCTGTGTGTTTGTGCATGCAGTACTGGGTCGGACTCCAGTACGGCAAATAGCTGTTGGAATCCCTCCAGGTCCAAATTAATACTGTGTTTTGTAGTGTGGTGTCAGGGAATTTGCTGTGGTTTAGTGGTAGTATAGGAGCTCTCCAAGTGGGCTTGTACTGAATGAGGTGTATGCAGTGCTTGATTTTAAGTCTACATAACCTGCATTAGTTATCGATGTCTGTTATGCGGAGGAAAGGCGTGGCTGCTGTGGACTTCCCCTCTAAGCTGCAGAGGAAGTCCCACACAAGGGGGGGGGGATAGTTGCTACAGCGCTGTGGCACTGATTGAGACGGTCATCACAAAATACCATAACACATGGTCAAATTGCTCTTCCCATACCAGATCTTTATGTAGAACAATATCCATGCCCATCCAGATCTAGATTAAGTCAGGGGTGTTTAGTCTATTTCCAGCTTTTCCTATATATATATTTTTTTGTTGCTCTGGATCTGTCCGTCTGTAAACGGATTACCTACATAGCTGATGTTATCTTAATTAGTCAGTCAAACCTGTTCCTCGCCTGACTGAGAAGCGCTGGAGAAACCAGTCTGACGACACAAAGCATAGCCTAATCTCTATTCTTAGAACACACCACACACATTACTTCACACGTTAAGCTACACCACCTCTACTTAACCCAGCACTGAACTCATTGTAACTCTACTTACTAAGGCTTACTCTAAGCAGTCAATCCCAGAGCATCTTTACCAAACACTATCCCTCGTTGCTCGGCCTACTGACTCTTTACCCTAAAAAAAAACTACTTCTCTTTATCAGTCCTGCTCTTATACCGTTGCCACCCCAGCTAACCCTGCCTGCCCCAGGAAAAGTTGCTTAACTGCTTACTTCAATCCGAGTACAGAGGGAGAGTATAGGCTTGTAGTTCATTTAACGGAGTCTAATCCGACTGGCATTCATTAACCTTGATGCTGCAGTAACTACAGTGATGGGTGAAGAAAGAGCAACAGGTTGAACTCTCAGGGAGAGTCTGTTCTGCTGTCTTTCTGTTCTCCCCCTCACCGGCTGCAGTGTAGTGGCCCGTGGCTATAACAAACACTGTGTGGGAGTGAGAATGATGTTTTTTTTTTTTGGTCCATTACCTCATTGGGATGTTTGTTTGTTTAGCCTTTTGCCTGTCATGCTCTGTCTCACTGGTCCTCCTCTTAACCCTCTCCTGTCTGCCCCATCCTCATCTGTCTGTATGGACTCAAATACACTCCCTTTTATATACTCTGCCATGTAACCCAAAGTAATGATACTGATGTTAGTTTGTTCAAGACCGCGGTCATGAACTGGCTCGGTGCGGCGTCATCTGATGTAGTTGATCATGACCTCTGCGAGGTTCTGTTTGAAACCGAGGTAATCCTATAGAGCTGGTTGGAGAGGGTGAGAAGACAAATTATTTTTAACACAGTAACCAACCCAAATCTTTTCTCTCACAACCCCAGAGTGGTTATGGCCCATGCAATAGCGGCTATTAAGTGTTGTCATAACCATCACCAACCTCTTTCTCTGTGGCTACCCATAATCCCCTGGGTCTTACTGTGAGCCACCTGAATCAGCTGTGACCTAGGTGGACTTGACCAACAGTTTTCCTCACAGGCCCATCCTACTACAGCTCCACCAAGCCCAGTTCCCAGTCTGCGTAGACAGCTGGCTGCGGCAGGAGTCTAAACCACAGCATTAGACCACATCCATTGCTAACCGTAACAGTAAGGAGCTCTGTTCTGTTACTTTATGAGCCTGTTATCCTCTGTGGTAGGCAGTAAAAACAAGTCAATCAGAAGCACCTCCAGAAGGGCATGCATGCTTTTTACTGCCTTGATGTTGACATTAAAGAGAACACTAGTATTAGCTATTAGAACCATACCACTCCACTATCAATGTTATTGCCTAAGGTGGATTCTTCTGTGTGTGTGTGTGTGTGTACACAAGTTGGCACCCTGGTCTCTCGTGCAGTGTGGCCTTATAAGGTGTCCAGGGCCTGCTCGGTCTTGTCAGGATACTGACTGGGGTTTAGGTTTGTTTTTAGTATCTAGGAGCCTTAGAGCAGAGAAGCACTATGCCCATGTAAGAACACACAGCGCTGTCTGGACTTTGGACCTTCAGGCACACACGGAGGATGACGCGTGTCTGCTATGACTGCATGATCCAGGGTGAAATGGAGAGGAAGCTGCAGTCATGTCCATTAAGAAATATGACAAATTCAGTTATCGTTATCAATGAACTCTGAAGTCAGATCCTTCTACTTTCTAGGAGTTTAAACTTTGTGTGTGACGGTCACAGCCTTCAGCAGAAAGACTCTCTCTGGATCTGGGGAGAACATTCGTTACATAACTATGGGTTGGGCCTGGCGCACTTCTGTTCTCTGGATGAATCGTCTCTGCTGTGGTGGACCCTTGCCTTGAGGGGGAGACCCAATATGAGGGCAGGGCGATTCCAACTACTAAACACAAATATAAATGCAACATGCATCAATTTCAATGATTTTTACTGAGTTACAGTTCATATAAGGAAATCGGTCAATTTAAATATATTCATTAGACCCTAATTTATGGATTTCACATGACTAGGCAGGGGCGCAGCCAATCAGAATGAGTTTTTCCCTTACAAATGGGCTTTTATTCCAGGCAGAAATAATCCTCATCAGCTCTCCGGGTGGGTGATCTCAGATGATCCCGCAGGTGAAGAATTAAACATTTATTTTTTGGGGTGTATTGCCTTTTTGACTAAGTCAGTGAAAAACAAATTCTTACTTACAATGACGGCCAAACCCGGATGACGCTGGGCCAATTATGCGGCGCCCTACGGGACTCCCGATCACGGCCGGATGTGATACAGCCTGAATTTGAACCAGGGACTGTAGTGATGCCTCTTGCACTGAGATGCAGTAGACCGCTGTGCCACACAGGAGCCCAAAGAAGCCGGATGTGGAAGTCCTGAGCTGGCACGGTTACACTTGGTCTGCGGTTGTGAGGCCGGTTTGACTTACTGCCAAATTCTCTAAAACAACGTTGGAGGCGGCTTATGGTAGAAAATTAACATAAACATTTCTGACAACAGCTCTGGTGGACATTCCTGCAGTCAGCATGCCATTTGCACACTCCCTCAAAAGGGAGACATCTGTGACATTGTTGTGACAACTGCATGTTTTAGTGGCCTTTTATTGTCCCCAGCACAAGGTGCACCTGTGTAATCATGCTGTTTTAATCAGCTTCTTGATATGCCACACCTGTCAGGTGGAAAGAAAGCAACGCATAACCACAAATTAAGCACTTTTCTTAAAAGGAAATGTTGCCAAAAGTAATTAGGAAAGAAGTGACGTGAGTCAAGGTGCAACAAACAATGATGCTTTGTTTTATTTAAACAAATATTAAAAGGTTCTAAAAGTAAATAGGTCGTTTTAAAATCATCTGAAAACTAAGCATCTCAATAAATAACAAAGAATGCAGTGTGTCGTTAGGTAATGCAAAATTCCAGTCTGAAGGAAGTATGCTTTGAATTCATTTCCCTCAGTCATTAGACATGTTTTTTGTCATACTCCCTTTTAATGAGTCCTTGTGTGTATGAGGGAAATAGAAGGCACATATCTGTTCCTTAGTCGTAGCTTTCAAAAATGTGGTCATAATATTTTAACTTAATCCGTTCAAACGCTAGACTCCATATGTAGAATCAACATGCCACATAGGCGCTAGAAACCACACTATAGACAACCACCATAGTGCTTGTCGTTCTGGAACTGAACGTCCGATATTGGCATTATTATTATTATTATTATTATTATTATTATTATTATTATTATTATTATTATTATTATTATTTTAAAGATCTTTCATTAATGTTCACAATTAATCAAAGGGCCAGTATAAAATAATAAACGGGCTAGATCTGGCCTGGGCCCCGCCAGTTGAATATCCCTTATCTAGGTCCTCCAAATGAAGGTCAGGACAACACTGGCAGGCCCAGGGCTGGAGGCCTGTCAGTGTGTGTGTGTGCTCTGTCGATCTGTATCAGCTGATCTTACCAATCTCTTCAGGCCATAACACATGTAATAACACCACTTAACTCTCTCTGTTTCTGTCTATCAGGATGTGGAGCAGGAAAGAGAGTTACGGACTCATCTCAGCAGAGAGGAGATCAGACAGAAGGTCGAGCTGTACAACTCCTCCTCCAAGGACCACCTCAAAATGACCCTGGTAAGTGACCTCTAACCCCGACCCCATCCACTAACCCATAACCCAACTCCTTCATCAGACATTAGGCTTCCTCGGTTTATCATCCCTTCTGACCTAGCTTCCCACTTTTGACCCCCTCATCCCTAAACAAACTTGTATGACCGTCAGGCCCTGATGGTCATCTCTGCCACGAGTGTGTGCGTGGTTCTGCCAGCCTTCAGAGCTGAACTGTAAAGGCTCATTCAGCACTCATGTGTTGTGCGTTATCTATCCCCTCCTGATCCACAAGAGACGTGACACACACGTTTGCTTGCTGCATGTTTCCACCACATCTCTCCTTCCTTCCTCTGTTTACTAATGATAAGGATGATGATTGAACAGAAGCTCTGTTGTCCTGACCTCCCCTGTTATGTGGAAGAGAACCAGCTCTGTCTAACTGACTGCTCAGTGCTCACCAAGCTGCGGGCATGATGGTGGCACACAGCACATGTTCACCAGACTAGCTGTCTGGAACAGGCCTGTCTGAGATGTATCAGATGAATAACTAGCATACTTACTTCCTTCTGGGTATGGGTCAAAGTTCGAAACCACTGTTCTTTGATTCACATTGATGTCCATCTAGTCCATGCGATCAGACCCGTCAGTCATCTAAAACATGCAGTCAGGCTGGCATAATGACACTTCTGCGGTCTTGTTGTCTTTAGAATGTCTTTGTTTGCTCCCACTTCTCGCCTCTCTTTGTGTCCCTGATCTGTCCATCTATCGCAACCACAAGTCACTCTTTGTTCTCTTTCTCTATAGAAACATAACTCTGTGATGGTGCATTTTAGTAGTGGCAGTCAGCTGATTGATGCGTTTCATCTCTTCTCCTTTAATAACCTTCTCTCTCTTACCCTTCTAAACACCAGTGGTGGACAAAGTACCCCATTGTCTTTTTATTTTTTAACTTAAAGTAAAGATACTTTAATAGAAAATGAATCAAGTAAAAGTGAGTCATCCAGTAGAAGTCTAAAAGTATTTGGTTTTAAAAGTATGGATAATTCCTTATATTAAGCAAACCACACGGCGCCATATTTTGTAAAAGCGCACTACAGCACAGACATTTACAAACAAAGCATTTGTGTTTAGTGAGTCCGTCAGATCAGAGGCAGTAGGGATGACCAGGGATTTTCTCTTTAGATGTGTGTGAATTGGACCCTTTTCCTGTCCTGCTAAGCATTCAAATGTAACGAGTACTTTTGGGCGTAATGTATGGAGTAAAAAGTACATTATTTGTTTTAAGAATGTAGTGAAGTAAAAGTTGTCAAATATAAATGGTAAAGTAACCCCCAAAAACAACTTAAGTAGTGCTTTAAAGTATTTTTACTTCAGTACCTTTACACCACTGCTAAACTCTCTCACTCTCTCACTCTCTCACTCTCTCACTCTCTCACTCTCTCACTCTCTCACTCTCTCACTCACTCACTCACTCACTCACTCACTCACTCACTCACTCACTCACTCACTCACTCACTCAGTGCTGTCACGTCCACAGGGGGATGGCATGTGAAGTACTGGGCTTAAAGATGGGCCCACAAATCTGGGCTCCATCTGGTAATTAATGTGAAGCCCCCACCCACCCCATCATCTGGTAATCTCTCACACAGACATGACAGAGCTTACTGTGTGCGAACATGAGTGCTTGTGTACCTGTTCTGTGTTACCCTGCAGTATCCTAACCGGTCCCCCCCCCCCACCCCTCCCCCCCCCCTCCCTGTAGAACCCCAGTGGTGTGTATACAGGGTTCATTAAGGTGCAGTTGGAGCTGAGGAGACCCGTCACAGTACGAGGGGGCCAGGGAGGAGAGGAGGCCTTCTACCTCCCCCAGGGGGCGATTAACACTCTTCACATCAGCTCCAACAACACCGTACGGCAGGTGGGTCTCACTCACACACACACACACACACACACAGTTTCGTACAACCTGCGTGCAGTGATTTCGTAGAAAATGGCTATAATTATATATGAACACTGATGCTAATCTTTAATGTTTCCATCAGGTGATTCAGGCCCTGTTGACCAAGTTCACTGTAGCTGACAACCCTGCTAAATATGCCCTGTACAAACGCTGCCGCAGGGATGAGCAAGGTAAGTGTGTGTGTGTGTGTGGTCTGTCTTTCTGGCTATAGGAGACATTGTAGTTGGTTTGTCATGCTATAGATGCCAGTCTGTTAGCTGGCTGGATAGCATGCATGCCAGAACTGGGTTGGTGTCTGAACATAGTGTGTGTCGGTATCTGTAGGGTTTAGTGTGTGTCGGTATCTGTAGGGTTTAGGGTGTGTATTTCTAGACGCCTCGCCCTCATGTTGCTGAATGCCACAGGGCTGCCCACACACACACACACACATTACTTTTCACCCCTGTGGCTGGAATACCCCACCAGGGAAGGAACACACACACACCGTGTACAGCAGCAGCTGTTCTCAACCAGCCAGTCTGTGGAGAGAGGTCCACAACAGGTTTCAGTACAGTTTACAGTAGCAGCTGGTGTTTTGGTCTTCTGTTCTTCCTATTTTAGGGCTCTGCTAGATAAGATGGCGAGGGCAACTCCCTGGTGAGGTTCAGCATGGACCCCCAGGAGACAAGCAAAGATGGATCAGTCCCTATACCACAGAGCAGGAGATAAGCCCATCTTACTGAAGACTGGGTGGGGGTAGAGTAGTCGGGAATAGGAGTGCAGGTAGCTTATGGTTGTGAATAGGTCAGACTTTCAGCCCAGTTGCAGTGCCGACCGTGCAGTCTGTCACGGTCTGTCTAATCTCACACTGTTGTGTAATCTGCCAGCTCTTCATTATGTCAAGGGAAATGCGCACACCCGCTATCCCAGACTTCTAGAACAGCGTGACTCGGACGCTAGCTCTGACGTTGTGCGTGTTTGCAGTGTTTTCCCTTCGGTACATGAAGAGGGGAGTTCTTAGCCTGTTAATGAGGGTCTGTCTAGACAGTCTATACTGTGGTCCAATTAAAAACACGGGGGGGGCTTATGTGTGCTGGGCTGTGGGGCACGGACTCAGTTCGTAATGGTTAGGATTTGAGGCGTCATAACTCTGACCCTAGATCTGTGGTTACTGCGTGATCTATGAGGAATGGTAAATGTATGCACGTCTAACTTATGACCCATTCCGATGGTGTAAACTTAAAGCCCCTGCCTGCCGCAAGAAATGCCACGGTGATGTCTGAATCCGGCATGGAATGCAGGTCTCTCCCAGTCCTGCTGAGATGGACGGCTAAGGTACTGTACTACCATGGCACCATCTGGTACATAGCTGTGTAGAGCTAGTCCCTTTCAGCAGCTGTGTTTTTAATAGGAGAGCCTGTAGGCTTGGCCTAGCAGGCACTTGGGAGCCTCTACTGTAGAGGGACAGGCTGAGAGCATGTAGTGGTGTGAGCTGCTGTCTCTGGATATGGAGCAAGCAGGAGGGTTTAGGGCTGCCTGGTGACTTGACTCGCATGAAAGACGTCTGTCTCTGATCTGACCGGGCTGCTTTCTGTGTGTGCTTACCCCCATGGCATGGAGCCAAAACGTAATTTTTTAAAATTATTTTTTACTAAAGCTCTCATTAGTGTTTTTACAGCACATCATCCCCCCCCGACTTGACAATGAACCCTTCTGTAGAATAATCCCTAATAATCATGAATTATAACCACAGAATATTATTGTGTGTTTCCTCCTGTAGAGTACATGTGTAAGCTGTCGGAGGGAGAGCATCCGTTGTTCCTGCGTCTGCTAGCAGGTCCCAACACCGACACGCTGGGCTTTGTCCTGAGAGAACAGCAGACTGGCGAGGTCATGGTAAGACGCACACTGAACTCCCACACACACTAAACACACACTCATGCTCCCTGTATTAACCATACCTCTCTCCTCTTCCAGTGGGAAGCGTTCTCCATCCCAGAGTTGAGTAACTTCCTAAGGATGCTGGAGAAGGAGGAGACTGAGCGGGTGTGTTCCGTGACGCGTCGCTACGACAACTACAGACTCAAACTGCAGGAGGCCATGAGAGCAGCAGGGGGGCCGGGGTAACTACTGTCCCCGGAGGAGAGAGGGCTGGGAACCAGAATCCAGTCTGAGGGACACTGAGGGGGAAACTGGTCCAACCTGATTCAGAAACTGGAGAGAGCTGGAATAAACTCTAGATTGTACCTGTGGACCCTATGTGCAATACACTAGATGGACACTAGAGGGCATCTGTGGTTCCACTGCGTTCAGCCTGGACTTGGCATTAAGCACTCAAGAGACTAGCTCCATGTCTTTACTGAGTAGGCCTACACCCCTGTGTGCCATATCCACTCTTCTGTTCACTCTTTTGATCCTTCTGGTTATTGCCTTTTTGAAATTCTTTTAGAATTACCTTTTTGAACACGTGAATGATTCATACCCCCGAATATTTGAATCCATTTATTTAGCATTTTTATTTAATTGGTGGATGCAAGGGTTTGTACATATTGTCGTTTTTAATTTATGTGGGTGAAGCTTTGTTCTGTTTCTTTGCAGAAATTGTTTTATTGTGTTCTATGAAGGCGTGGCAGCAATCCAACCCCCAAAGGGCCGACTCGTGTGCTCACTGATTTCTCTCACAGGGGTTAATGCACAGAAAACATATCAGCAACATAAAGGCTAGACTGGTTTATCATGGAAAGGACACAGTATTAGATGGACAGGATGAAATAGAAACTAGAAAAGGCAAATGATACAGACCAGAATAAGAGTGGTGTATTTAAACTGAAGGTTGTGAGGGTCTTGAAAGGAGAAGAATATTTGGTGCAGTTTGTAGAGTCTGGCAGTCACAAGCTGTTTGGGGTTTAGAGGTCAGGATGGAAGTGTGACCGCTTGTGACCAGACTGACAGTGGAGTTTGAGCTGACCGCTCACCTTTGACCTCTGGACAGAGACTAGTTGTATCAGAGGAGAAGAGGTTAGCGCTGTGAGAATGGAAAGATTTTAGGAAGTTGACTAATGGTTTTAGAGGAAGTAGATAAGTAACACTGTAAAAAAAACAACAACAAATTAAATGGAGTTTTTGGAGTTCCATGTTAAAAGAGATTTTCTATGCCGAGAAAGTTCAGGGCCTCTTGGAGCCAGCGCCAGGCCAGTGGCCACAGATAACATGGTCAGGAATAGCAGCAAAGGACAATGGCTATATTTCTGTTCCTCTGGTAGTCATTGAACATGGCTACATCTGTCCTAATCTGCTTCAGGGCTGGTAGGATAAAGTCAGTTTATTGTAGAGGCGACGTCACATGGCCATGTGTTAAGTCTCCTAGACTAGGAGAAAGCGGCTAGAACCTGTTGCTTTGAAGTTCTCGCATTTCGCCTCCCTGTCCGTCTCTCTCCCTCAGTACTGTATTTACATCTACCAGGGTTGTAGCGAGAATATATGTTGATTTGGCATGTTTAAAAGCCTTGTTGTTTATCTGCCAGTACTATATGACGTTTTTCTGATGGTACTGCATTAGTTGCCATGTTTATCTCTATAGAAAGAGTAGTGGTGTGGTTATATACCCCCACCTTGTGGATAAATGCTGTAACTGTGTCCTCTCGGTCTGCCTGTTGGGGATATGATGTGCTGTTGCTTATGTTTTCATGTTCTATAACCGAAGCTATTATAAAATGTTTGGATTTATTTTAGGTTTTGCCTGATGCTCCTAGAGGCCTCAAATTAAGGGAACATTTTATAGCTAGAGTTTATTATAAGGGTTTACACACCCAGAACTTAATTTACGTTTAAACACTGGGTTAATGGAATTAGATATGGTAAAATATATAACATTTTTTATCCTAAAGCCATTATTTTCTTTGCAAGCCCTGCTAAATGGTGTTGCAAAGCACAGTGTTACATTGACAGATACCACTCGCCCTGTGTTAGCTAGTTAGAGGTCTGCACATCTCCGCATCAGGGCTTTGAATCAGACAAGTTAATATCTATCTACAGAGCTTCTATCGGACCAGTTTATGATCTACTGAAGCTTCTGGGCACTTTACCTTTTAATTCAGGGATTTTTCTTTGCCTTCTCCATTTACCAGATGCCAATCTTCCACTATTATAATTCTACACAATATTTCAAAATTAGGCCTTATTGAAATGAGTGGCTTTTATGAAAGATGTAAGGTGTTTCTAAAACGTGACCTTTGTACAAGCTCCTGTATGATTTGTTAGACTGTGAAAGTTGGTTTATCTTCAATTTGTATCATGGGCGGCGCTCTCTGGTTAGCTTTGTTAAGTGGGATGTAGGAGGATGACTGCTAAAGTAACCCATATAAATATACTATAAAGCATGCATCATCTACACCTAATGCATATAGGTCTACTATGTCGCTCTTAGGAACCAGAGGCCTGTACTGTTGAACTTGGAAATGTATGAAAGTTTTTATAGATAAACATAAACTAGTTAGATGCATAACTGTTATTTACCAAAGATTGCTAGCCCCCCTGTCTCTTCAGCTATGCCCTTGTAATGTTCTACGCTGCAGTGCTATATGCAGTGACTGTAAGATCTATACCTGGAATGATTCTGCTGACAGTGTTAGTGATGGTTCAGTACCAGGATGTGGATGAACACAGCAGCTGTGTGCTCAGCTTGGAGGAGACGGGATTGAACCGACATGTTATAATGAAAAAAAAATGTTGCTATATTCTATTTATATTATTGATGATGCAGATTTATTTTTGTAGGCAACTTTTTTTTTTTTTTGGATTGTTACCAAATGTGGCCTTCTCTAAAGGACTGAATTCATCTATTAAAGTTTTAAATTGTACAAAAAAGGGAATATTGGTGAATCCAATGATCTGGCCACTGAATCAAAAATGCTGAACTAATAATGAGACCTGACTGCACTCCTATAGGCAGCTCCTAAAGGGGCAAACAGCAGTTGCTACGTAAGATGACGTCCTCGTCGATGATCTCCAGTACATAGCCATACTGGGGGTAGCTCATTAAGGTGTTGCAGCATAGCAGGGGCATCTGCATCAATAGGTGGGCAAGTCAGCGGTCGCCCAGGTGTATGTCACCTGCTCATAGACCTCTGGTTTCTACACCGGCATGTCTTTGCCTGTGTGCCTGGGGTCTCAATCTTCAGAGGGTCCCTGGAGTGAGCTTCTTCCTGTGGACTTCGGAGGCTGCGCCAGTGTGAAGCAGCCTCTTCATCCCGCATATCTCTGTAGTCAGGTCCTTCGTGTAGGTGGCTGTGAACTCAACTTACAGGTCCTGCTCTCTTCTCTTCGTCTGAATAGCATCTCGTTGATGTTATTGGGAGGGCTTTCTAGGGGCCGGGCTGGGGCAGCCCAGACAATCTTCCCTGTTATTGGATACATTCAATCACTTTCAAATTAATTTACAGAGCTATAGATGTTAAGACACCATCCATGATATCAAAATTCTAGTTTTAACCATGTTTTGAGGTTATACACTTGTTTACATCGACCTGGAGTAAAGCAAGCTTATATTTGGGGTTCTTACAGGACAATTAAAGGGCAATGCCAGCACTTTTCAACTTAATTTTCATTATTTACAGCACAATACCAGGGTTAACATATGCGAAAAGGCGTTTTGTTGAGGGGGGGGGGGGGGATAATCCAGGATTTTGAGGTAGTGACAAGGGGAGCACAAACATTGCCTCCCTTGGGCTGGAAACCTGTTGAAGGTTATTTAATTTTTTATTTTTAACCCTACCCTGTCACAAAGAAGCTTTAAAAAAAATGTTTCAAACACAATAGAAGCACGCCATTTACACATACAGTATGTAGACAGGTTTGGTGCTGCAGATGATGACTGAGGTTGAACATTTGCGGAATTGCCCTTTAAACTAAGCTCAGAAAGCATTTATAGGTGTATATTCTTCAAGAATCAATGGGTTCATATCAATTCATAAGTCCAAAAATGGATGTAGACTGAATTTATGCAAAATGCAACAATTTCAAAGATTTTACTGACTTACAGTTCATATAAGGAAATCAGTCAATTGAAAAGAATTCATTAGTTTGGGCCTGCGTCTAGCTGATCCTGGGTTAGACCAACAGTTGCAAACGAGAGTTTATATTAGACAAATTCAGGTTTGTTTATCCCCGTTTTGCCTTTGCTTCCGTTTAAGATATATATATATATATATATATATATATATATATTCTTTTTCAACAGAATCGGCGGATTGAATACATCCCTGATCACGAGTAAACACGGTTCACTTTCTCACCTCTTCCTTCGCGTGTGGACTTCAATGCACAACACATCAGCTCTGTGACCAGGCGAAAAAACCTTTCCAAGCCAAACCGTTATACACAGCCTACATCGCTGTCACCATATTAGCTAAAGTAATGTCAAAGTCAGCATAGCTAATATAACTAAAGTGTTAGTAAACCTGCTACAATCATGCAGTAACGTTACAGTGAGCAGTTACACCGGTGGGCCCCGGTGACAATAAATTAGTAACACCAAAAGCTTACCTTGACTTGGAAGAGTTCCAGTGTTGTTGGAAAGTCATAACCAGTTAGCTAACATAACATCCCTCTGTTTGAGGAGGGTGAAACTGGAAAAAAAATGACACTCGCTATTTCTGTCTTGAATCTCCATTTTGGAAGAAATTGATTTATTCAAAACTGTTCAACTATTGACTTTTTCTTAATTTGAGTCAACTACTCACCACATTTTCTACACAATACACAGTGCTAGCTAGCTAAAGTTTATGCTTTCAGTACTAGATGACTTCTCTCATCCTTTGATTGGGTGGAAAATGTCAGTTCATGCTGCAAGATCTCTGATAGGCTGGAGGACATCCTCCGGCTACATCATTGTACAACCCTACAGAGTGCTGTTGAGGCTACTGTAGACCTTTGCAAAACAGTGTTTTAATCAATTATTTGGTGACGCGATTATATTTAGTATAGTTATACCTAAAAATAACTGCTTAATGTTTTACAATTCATGAAATTCACTGAGAAGGATGGTCCTCCCCTTCCTCCTCTGAGGAGCCTCCGCTGATACAAAAGTATGTGGACACCCCTTCAAATTAGTGGATTCGGCTATTTCAGCCACATCCGTTGCTGACAGGTGTATTAAATCGAGCACACAGCTGCAATCTCCATAGACAAACATTGGTAGTAGAATGGCCTTACTGAAGAGCTCAATGACTTTCAACGTGGCACCGTCATATGATGCCATCTTTCCAATAAGTCAGTTCGTCAAATTTCTGCCCTGCTAGAGTTGCATCGGTCAACTATAAGTGCTGTTATTGTGAAGTAGAAACGTCTAGGAGTAACCGGCTTAGCCGCGAAGTGGAAGGCCACACAAGCTCACAGAACGGAACCGGCGAGTGCTGAAGTGCGTAGCGCATTAAAATCGTCTGTCCTCGGTTGCAACACTCACTACTGAGTTCCAAACTGCCTCATTGGGAGCTTCATGAAATGGGTTTCCATGGCCGAGCAGCCGCACGCAAGCCTAAGATCACTGTGCATAATGCCAAGCGTCGGCTGGAGTGGTGTAAAGCTCGCCGCCATTGGACTCTGGAGCAGTGGAAATGCGTTCACTGGAGTGATGACTCACGCTTCACCATCTGGCAGTCCGACAAACAAATCCGGGTTTGGTGGATGCCAGGAGAATGCTATCTTCCCTAATTCATAGTGTCAACTGTAAAGTTTGGCGGAGGAGGAATAATGGGCTGGGGCAGTCTTTCATGGTTTGGGCTAGGCCCCTTAGGTCCAGTGAAGGGAAATTTTGAAACTTCAGCATACAATGACATTTGGCGAAGGCTCTTTCCTGTTTCAGCATAACAATGGCCCCATGCACAAAGCGAGATCCATAAAGAAATGGTTTGTTGAAATCGGTGTGGAAGAACTTGACTGGCCTGCACAGAGCCCTGACCTCAACCCCATCAAACACCTTTGTGTTGAATTGGAACACCGACTGTAAGCCAGGCCTAATCGGCCAACATCAGTGCCCGACCTCACTAATGCTCTTGTGGCTGAAGGGAAGCAAGTCCCTGCAGTAATGTTCCAACATCTAGTGGAAAGACTTCCCAGAAGAGTGGAGGCTGTTATAGCAGCAAAGTGGGGACCAACTTCATATCAATGCCCGTGATTTTGGAATGAGATGGTCGATGAGCAGGTGTCCACATACTTTTGGTCATGTAGTGTGTATATAGGTGAAATTAATAATTCCTTTTGATGTTAATACTATGTAAAGCATCTAATCATGTTGCAATACAATTATGAAATAGCCTAATATAGACCTATTCAACCACCGTTGAGGAAGAAGTGGTTGTATTCGCTAAAAGTTTTTATAAAAATTGTACATTTCAGTACCCCTCTGAAGGATTGCAGTTGGACAAACATAGATAGGCCAACAGATAAACATTTTCATACTTGTAAAAATGTCAAGACTAGACGACTCAATGTTGTTGCTAGCAAATCACGCGACTAGTTATCAAAACTCAAGTTGAGCATTCCTCAGCTAGGCCTACATAACCTGTTTCAGGCCTTCATGACATTACCCTGAAGAAGCCACAGTGATGATGAAACATTGGTGTTTTACCCAATACATTCTTGAGAGCTTACATATAGTGTGTGACTCTCTTTATTTTGATAGCCTAATTTAACGAATTTCCCATCAAACTAGCGACTTTACACTGTTTGTATCTTTATCCTCCCTCCCTCGCTTCTCTGTACCCACACGAGTGTGCACACTGCACTCTTCCAGCAGTCAGAAGTTATTTTGAATGTTTGTTAGTAGGCCTGAGAGTAGAGTAGTACTTACTTATTGATTCCAACTTGGTAAATAGTTTTGTCACTCATCATTAATGAATTACAGAGACAAGAACGTATGAATGACAAACACATGATGAAAAAAACACAGAGGCAGATGTCTGTATCAGAATAAACTATAAACAATCACGCCTAAAGACTGGTTAGCGTTTAGGCATTAACTCCTAAATCTGAAGGTTAGGCATAACTCAGAAGGGTTGAAACAAAAATCTCTAAATCAACTTCTATGGCTGGATTGATTGATGTTTACGCCCATGCCATGCCAGTCCACAATGCCCTAGCAAAACCTATTTGAAGATAACATCGCTCACTGTTGCCCGTAGTGGCTGGTTTCCAGGTCATTTCCTGACATAGTCAGACATGGATGGACGTTGAATAATGACTTGTATTATGGGTGACCTGGCTAAATTAGTTATGAATGTAAGAAATGTAAGTCAAGTTAATTTGTCATTTTTTTTGCTATGATCACCCCCCAATGCCCTCTCTTTGAGAAGTAAGCTTGCTTTCAGTGGGATGAGTGTATTTTGCAGAAAATAAAGGCTAATAATATACAGTACACTCTTGGCATTCTCTCAACCAGCTTTACCTAGAATGCTTTTCAAACAGTCTTGAAGGAGTAACCACATATGCTTAGGACTTGTTGGCTGCTTTTCCTTCATTCTGCCGTCCAACTCATCCCACACCATTTCAATTGGGTTGAGGTCGGGTGATTGTGGAGGCCAGGTCATCTAATGCAGCACTCCATTACTCTCCTTCTTGGTCAAATAGCCCTTATACAGCCTGGAGGTGTGTTGGGTCACTGTCCTGTTGAAAAACAAATGATAGTCCCACTAAGCGCAAACCAGATGGTATTGCTGCAGAATGCTGTGGTAGCCATGCTGGTTAAGTGTGCCTTGAATTTGAAGTAAATCCATGACAGTCACCAAAAAAGCACCATCACACCTCTTCTTCCATGCTTCACGGTGGGAACCACACATGGGGAGATCATCCGTTCACCTACTCTGCGTCTCACAAAGACACAGCAGTTGGAACCAAAAATCTCAAATTTGGACTCCTCAGACCAAAGGACACATTTCCACCTTTCTGTTACTTGAACTCTGTGAAGCATTTATTTAGGCTGCAATTTTTTGAGGCTGGTAATTCTAATGAACTTATCCTCTGCTGCAGAGGTAACTCTGGATCTTCCTTTCCTGTGGTGGTCCTCATGAGAGCCAGTTTCATCATAGCGCTTGATGGTTTTTGCGACAGCACATGAAGAAACGTAAAAGTTCTTGAAATTTTCCGAATTGACTGACCTTCATGTCTTAAAATAACGATGACCTGCCGTTTCTCTTTGCTTATTTGAGCTGTTCTTGCCATAATATGGACTTGGTCTTTTACCCAATAGGGCTATCTTCTGTATACCACCCCTACCTTGTCACAACACAACTGAATGGCTCAAACGCATTAAGAAGGAAAGAAATTCTGCAAATTAACTTTCAGTAAGGCACACCTGTTAATTGATATGCATTCCAGGTGACTATCTCTTGAATCTGGTTGAAAGAATGCCAAGAGTTAGCAAATAGTGTCTAATTTGAAGAATCTGAATTGTAAAATATATTTTGATTTGTTTAACACTTTTTTTTGGTTACTACATGTTATTTTAATAGTTTTGATGTCTTCACTATTATTCTACAACATAGAAAATAGTAAAAAAATAACGAAAAACCCTTGACTGAGTAGGTGTGTCAACTTTTGACTGGTAAATGAAATCAAATTTTATTTGTCACATACACATGGTTAGCAGATGTTAATGCGAGTGTAGCGAAATGCTTGTGCTTCTAGTTCCGACAATGCAGTAATAACCAACAAGTAATCTAACTAACAATTCCAAAACTACTGTCTTGTACACAGTGTGAGGGGATAAAGAATATGTACATAAGGATATATGAATGAGTGATGGTACAGAGCAGCATAGTCAAGATACAGTAGATGGTATCGAGTACAGTATATACATATGAGATGAGTATGTAAACAAAGTGGCATAGTTAAAGTGGCTAGTGATACATGTATTACATAAGGATACAGTCGATGATATAGAGTACAGTATATACGTATGCATATGAGATGAATAATGTAGGGTAAGTAACATTATATAAGGTAGCATTGTTTAAAGTGGCTAGTGATATATTTACATCATTTCCCATCAATTCCCATTATTAAAGTGGCTGGAGTTGAGTCAGTGTCAGTGATATGTGGTACTGTATATGTTAAATGTTGGCTTCAGGAGCATTAGATAATTAGCTATGAATGTAAGACGTTTCAGTCAATTATTTTTTGTTGTTGGGTGGGGGCATTTTGAGCACCTGCCCCTCCAAAGGTCTGTACATGGCCCTGCTCATATGGTTCCAGAGTTGTATCTGAATATAAAGCTGGAATTCTGACCAACAGGGTTGCTCTCTGTATCGCCAGTCTGGTGGACTTTGGAGAAAACGTTCCTCTCATCCAAACTAACTATCACTGTGTGTCAGGGAATGTACAAAAAAATATTTTTAAAAATATATATATTTTTCTCCCAAACTGCACAACAGATCTCAAATGGAATGAAGGCCACCTTACAAAGCCTGTCTCAACTACTTAAGCAAAAAAAAAATGTAAGCAATGGTAACTAAGGATTCTGATGATAAGAAAACAGGACAGGTCAACACTCATTTCCTCTCCGACCAATTTACAGCATGTGACATTTTAAATGTTCAAATACATCCAACCTCAGTAAGATCAACCTCGTCCAAATGGTGTGCACATAACCATATAGGCCTGCTGCAAAATTAGGCTACAGAGAGCGAGAGAGAGGCACTTGCACTTTCCCACAATATCAGTTTTAAATTAGTAATCAATCATTACTTTCAATACAATACCATGATAGATTAATTGATTATTCAAATGACAATGTAACATAATTACATATTTGTTCACATTTGAGTGTAGCCCACGGTTTTATTTCATTTTACTGACGGTAGAGGGCCCTAGTGTCCTCCGCTTCCGTCTGCAACAGATGCAACGGTATGCAGCACGCCGATGTGCTATCAAAAGCTCAAGTTCAGCAGCGCCACTCCGTGTCTTGCAGCTGACCCTCGTTTGGAGATGATACCTTGACAGTGCTTGTGGTTGACCACGGTTCAGACTGCTTTGATCAGAGGACAAGTAGCGGTGTCCACCTTGCGCTCCTCTCTTCTGGAGCCCTAGGTCCGAAGTTGTTGGATTCTCTTCGGAACGCTGGGTCCGAATCTGTTGGATTCGAGTCAAGATATCGCCTCACCTTGTTACAATTTGTAGAAACACTGATTAACTTTTGTTCCTCCATCGCAACTGCTTTCAGAACAAGGATTGTTTTACATTGACCAATCGTTTGGTGAGTCAACCTTTTATTATGAGATGAAGATTTCTTGTTTCTGTATGGAATGACATTTGTGTCCAAAAGTAACCTAACTGAAGTCACCTGGTTGTTCATAGGGCTACAACTGTAAAAACGACTTAGTCAGCGTAGTTTTATTTTATTTCACATGTATTTCTCATTATTTTTCTAAAGTTATTATGCAGTCTCCCTTTCTATTTCCACATACGCGTTGGTTCCACGTCAATAGCATGTCAATGTCAACTGTAGACTAATGATGTGACACATCTCCTACCTACCTGTTGCCAACAACTATGATATATTTTCTACGTTTTCATATTGAACAGGAACAAATAATTAAAGCACACTCTGACACATGCGGCAGCCTAGTGGTTAGTATGTTGGGCTTGTAACCCACTGAATGGTAGCTGGTTCGAATACCCGAGCCGACAAAGTGAAAATCTGTTGCTGTGCCCGTTGGGCAAGGCACTTGACCCTAAATTTGATCCAGGGGCGCCATACTACTATGGCTGACCCTGTTAAACACATTTCACTGCACCGATCTGGTGTATGTGACATAAAACATCTATACACTAAAGAAAGGGCCATAGACATTTGAACAAATGCATCTCATTGTATTATCACATGCAAATATAACTGGATTTATATTATATCTGTAGGTCTATTAAAATGCTTAAGGAAAGACATTTCACGAGCGCAACACTAAATGAAGCTATACATTGTTTTTTCATACTATAAAAACAAACAATGGAGAACTTTGCTTTGGTAAGGCAATACAGTTGTAGTAAGCCCAATAAGGTATTTATAGTCATACAAAAAATGGGTATATCATTAATTGAAACAACTAGAAATGTTACATACTCTTGACTTTAAATGTACAAGATGGTCTAATATGTCAGTTACCCCCATCGCCTGTGCAAGCCAAGCAGTGAGAATGATCACATTGCTGCTCATTTCGCATTCATGTCATCTAAGACTTGAGCTGGCTGTGTGGAGTGTTGTGTAACAGATCTGATCTTCTCAGAGCACACACACACACACACACACTCTCTCGGAGCAGAGTTCAACACAGGTTTGGCGGGAGGACTGCCAAGAGGCAGCTACTGCTCAATGTGACAGAATGAAATAATGGCATTTTACATTGTGAGATCGTTCAATGTGTATCCCTTGATGTGTCCTACAGCTTACCATCTGGAAAAATTGGAATGTTATATAATTCAGGCAGGGTGCAGCCTACTGAAATACACACAATTAGCGTTTAACCTTTTCAACAACTTCAACAGAAATTGAACATCGAATTACATCTTTGCTAATGTCATTTGCCACATTGACTCTGATGAACAGTGCGTTTATGAACAGTGCACACATCAGGCAGGTTTTTAGTGTCCCTTTGGAAAAGCTGTGGTTTTTGGAGGTCTTTCTTTAGCGTGTGGTGCACTATGCTCAAAGCACTCACTCAGGTCTCCACCCAGGGTTTGGAAGCATTCAGCCTGTAATCTGTCTACGGAAGTAACTACGACACACACCACATTCACTGCTGACTCAACGTTAAATGGCATGGGCACCGAGCTCTGGCTTTGGTGTGGAAAGAAAAATAAATGTGCTTATTTTGAATATTTAGACAAGGTCCCGAGTGTACAGCCCTCAGGTGAAATGCCAGCACATTTCATTTTCCTCACCCTCGCTTTTAAGACTTTGATGGTATTTTCTTAAGCGATGGATCTTAAGGTAGTGTAAAACACCATTTTACAGAGAGGCAATGCACCTATCGCCCATATCTTCCCTCCACTCCCAGCTCTCTCTTCTCCGTATCGTTCTCTCACACACACCACCACACAGTATGCTCAGATCTCACTATCGCCCAAGGCTCTTTACGGCAGGATTCGTTATTCTTTTTAAACTCCAGATGTGTTCAATTTGTCACCAAGTCTCCCCCGGCCTCTTTTCCCACCTGACCACTTAGCAGCCACTTAACGCAATCCATCACAGGCCTTATTGAGGCTATTCATCTGGCCTCCCCTTTAGGAGACGTCATTGGATTACAGATAGGATAGTGTGGGCCGTGGGGGAACCTGTGGTACACGAAGTTGAGCCAATAAATGGCCAAGGGCCAGGGAAGTGACACTGACGTTAGCAGGGCGAGGGAGTTAAGTAATGGATTCCTCCTTCTCCTCGGGTCTATTTGACCAAGGTGGGTGGGTGCTCAGAAGATGCTATCCTCACAAATGGGGAATGTTGTTTAAATGTTGTTGTGACGTTGCAATACGTGTGTCCCCAAACTGAGACAGACGTTGGCGCCAAACGGATAGACCGGGATGTTCCCGTCTAGAACCTTCAGCTTCCCTTGGCAGGAGAGAGAAAGTTGTGAGATAGATGATGCTCATTTCTCACACAGCTCCGGAGAGAGAGAGACAGGGCTTGGCACTGCAGCCCCTAGTGCAGCAGCATAGAGCTGTATAAACCCAGAGTGGTGGTGTGGCCTCAGACAGAGGTCTCCTGCCTCTCTGTTTATTGGGTCTGGATGGGGAAATGGAGGGATAGATGATGGGAGGGATGGAGAGGATGACCTCAGCGATGTTGACTGAGACACTCGTTTGCCACTCGAGCACCTTCGGCAGGCTAGGACAGGGCACAGATGGTGCACAATCATACCATATAAGGGCTCAATTTGAGAGGGAAGGCTAGGAGAGTGCTGTGTGACTGTACACAACAAGTCAGTGAGGGAGTGAGTGGTATTGAGGGATGGCTGTCGATGGCACCCGTGCCAGGATCTGAGAGAGATTGCGATTGGCTAATGGGAGGTGATTCAGCGCACTTCTTGATCTCAGCCAACCTGGTGTCAAATAAACAATGGCTGTGTCTCAAATGGAACTGCATTCCATATATAGTGTACAGGGCCCATACACTGTAGTCAAAAGTGGTTCTCTATGTATGGAATAGGGTGCCATTTGCAACGCAGACATTTCACTCCGTATATATGGTGTACTGAGCAGCAACCATTTTCTAAATGAGTGGGGGGGGAAAACATAGTGATAGAACATCATTGGGGCTGCCAGCCCAGGACTTAGACATACGTTTGCACTATGTGATAATTAAAAGTGTTTTATTTCTCTAGTGTGCATTCATTTCCTGTCATTCCCCGTCAAAAGGTGAAGCAATGCACTGTGTGTGATGTTTTAGAGTTTATTTCTGTCCGTTTTCTTCAGCGCCAGCAGCAACACAGCTCGGCTGGTTTCTACCTAAACAGATTATAGTGCAGAATTGACTGCTATTTAGAGCACGGAACCATTTGCTTTATTTCTGAATGAATAATTCAGAAGACTGCCCTCCCACATATGCTCTCCCTCCCACACCAGCTCAGATACTAATGCAGCTGCTAACAGCCTTCCACGCAAAAAAAAAAAAGAGTATGTGACTCATATCAGTGGTGATGCTGTTGCCCGCGGTAACGCTTCTGCAGATGGGCCTCATCCATCACTTCAGTAGGTGTGAGCATGTGTGTGTCTGTGTGTGTCAGGGCTAAGCCATTGATAAACAGGAGCCACAGTACCCTGACATATCCACAGCTTCTCGGAGAGATTCACTTTGCCTCACCCTCCCCAGTGATATGGAGCTCGTTCATATAATAAAAGACTATCAGAATGAGGATAACCAGAAATACCTGCAGCCACCTGTTCCCTTGAGCCAAAATGGCTTCCAGCACATTGAGGGTATTTTAATTAGCACACCATTGACAGCCATTTCACAGCCTCAAAATAAATTACACCTGGGTTGTCAATACAAAGAACTATAGAGAACACAATACTTACACATATTATATATTTCTTTAATGCATTAGACATAAAATATTTTTCTCAGATCCAGACCTCATCCCACATAAACCAGACGACCTCGAATCGCGTGCCTTTTCCATTTTTACGACTCACTGCCTTGGAAATTGTATATCAAAGGCTTCTCGCCTGTCATTTCACATTGCTTCAGATCCCAGCAGGAAATACATCTAAGTTCATATGTGACAAGCTGTTTCATATTAAAGCCTTAATCCCGTATTTGATGGTTTGCTTTCCCAGACATCCCAGCTCCCGTGTCTGGAACTGAGGATGGGTGGCTGAACCCGGAACCCGCTGTGTGATCTATCGGCTCTGTGATTGGTCCGTTCTGGTTCCGGTCGCTACCTGCTGCCATGGCGAAGAGTCCCGAGATGAAGCTGGCCGTTTTCGGTAGAGCAGGAGTGGGTAAATCAGGTAGGAGGACCACTGACTGACTGTCTGTCTGTGTGTTTCCATGTTTGTGTCTTTACATGTTTGTGTCTTTCTATTTGTTAATCTATTGGAGTGAGTCAGTGAGATATGGCTTGTGGGCTTATTTTTGTTAGAAGAGCAGTATTTGTTTTACTTCCCACGTTTCAGTGACGATTACACAATAAACTATCTACTAAATCAACCGCTGATTGTTGTTCTGGTCTGAAGTGCCTTACTTTACCCAAGCCAATTCAACACATTCTGAATCAGTTCAACACAAACTGGCAAAACTCTCCTGTATATCCTAATGCACATGTCAAACAGGGGTCACCATATTTAGTATGCTGTTTATTATGATATCTGCAGTAGCTAACAAGATAATGAAGAGCATATGTCTCTTGCACGGCACAATTGAAGACAGATTGCTCTCGATGGTGTTGGAAGATATTTATTTGAAAGTTATCCATGTTTTTAAGAAGGCCATTATGTAACACTGATGTCTGTGAAGGTCAAATAAGGGACTGTTTTGGAAACTGCGGAAAGATGCCAAATGATTCCATGAAAACCCGTATAGAACCGTAAGTACTGTACAGCAGGTTGTTTTGCAATGAACATGTATTATTAACCACTAATAGGTCATGTGGAATAAGGATTACCGCTTCTATAAAAGGGAAGTATGTTTTACAGCCCAGCCCTGTATATTGCAAGACTTCACACACATTATCCTCCTGTGACAGCCAAACTCAACTGGCGGTCCGGTTCCAGACCCAGTTAAGGGTCAATACGGACCAAAACATCATTTAGTTCTATAAAAGTCAATTATTTTTTTAGATGGCTTTAAAACAAAACGTAATTCTTCCCACAACCAATGTGCCTAATATGCAGTGAGTCCGTAGCCCTTGTGAAAAGTGCCAATGTTACGACAATAGTAATATCGATCCGATGTATCTCCTTAAACACTGGGGTGAAAACAAACAAGATTAACCAACTCAAATCCCAATATGAGAGGTCCACCAAAGTCCATGTCGATTCCCTGACAGCCCAACAACATGCAATGGAGTATTCACTGAGGATAGCCTGGGTTTTGGGAAAACACGAAAAAAACATTTTCTGATGCTAAGATGGTAAAATAATAATGTGTGAAGTTGCTGACACCTTGCTTGAAGGTAACAAAATAATTAGCTTAGGGAAAGATCAGATCCCACTGTCAGATTCCATAGCAATGAGAACTGAAATATTAGCTGGAGATTTGACTTCACAACTTGATGAGGCTATTCAGAATGCACCATGCATTTCATTGGCTGTGGATGAATCAACAGATAACATTGATAATGCCCAGCTTCTGGTGTTTGTCAGATTGTATAATGAAGCAAAGAAGGAATTCTGTGGAGCTGTTGGGCTTAACAAATCTAGAAGCACCCGCGCGGGGAGAGGATACCCATGAGACCTTCAAAGGGATGCTGACAAAAAGGGGGATAGATCTGAAGTCCGTGGTCTCCATCACAACAGATGGCGCTCCAGCCTTGATAGGAAAAGAGAGGGGTGGCTGGTTGCACGTTTTGAAAGAGGACCACCCTAAACCTGACGACATACCATTGCATCACCCATCAATCTGTCCTGTGTGCCAGTCTGGGAAAAGAGTATTCTAAGGTCATGACAACAATGATGAACTTTTTGAGAGCAACATCATCCCTATAACACCGCCTGCTACGAGGCTTTCTGACAGAGACCAATGCCATTTTTATTACTTACTATTGCACAATATCATATTGCTCAGCAAAGGCAGGGTTTTGGAATGCTTTTGGGCCATTCGGGAGGAAATGCAAGCTTTCTTATTAGAGCAAAAGAGTGAGAAGGCAACTCAATTGTCTGAGGTTTTGGAAGATGAGAAGACAGTGACGGGGACTGCTGACCAGTTGCATTTTTGACAGACATTACATCACACCTTAACAATGTTACGCTGCAGGGACGGGACAACAGTGTGTGATATAACAGCTCTCCGGGCTTTCCAGAGGAAATTTGAGCTTTTCCAGAATGATCTCCAGGGAGAACTTGTCCACTTCCTCAATCTTCTGGTGCAAATGCAGGGAGACTAAGATGTTCCCAACCATGTTGATTTCATCCAGAAGCTAATGGATAACTTCAAGGCTTGCTTTGATGACTTCACTGTTGGAAGAGAGCTACTGCTGCTCATCCAGAACCCCAAAATGGAGTTGATTGAGCTGCAAGAAAATGTGGCTTTGAAGGAGCAGGCTTGTGATTGGGGCCCTGTCACTTTCTGGGGAAAGACGGTGCCTGAAGTTGATGTCCTTGTTCTCAAAAAACTGGTACTACACATCCTGACCATGTTTGGCTCCACATACAGCTGTAAATCAGTCTTCTCCACAATGACCTTTCTTAAAAAAACAAATACCTCACCAGTGAACACCTGTACCAGTGTCTCAGAGTTGTTCTCACATAATTTGTGCCAAAGTTCAAAGCACTGGCAGGAGACAGTACAATTTCTCTCATTGATACAAGGGCAAGGCCCAGAGTGGCTTATACATGAATATTGCCCAAAGTGACTTTCTGAGCATTCAGATTATTTTTGTTCAACTCTCCTTTGTTCTCCAGAAAACATGCCATCACTAACAGAGTCTGCTGCCTACATACAGACTTGAAATCATTGGCCACTCTAACAAATGAATAACTAGTCACTTTATTAATGCCACTTTAATAATGATGTTTTCATATCTTGCATTACTCATCCCATATGTATATACTGTATTTTATACCATCTTGCCTATGCCGCTCGGTCATTGCTCATCCGTATATTTATATGTACATATTCTTATTCCATAGAGAAGTACAAGCATTTCACTACACTTGAATTTCTCTTTTAATGAGTCGGACGAGAGGGATTTACTCCAGACACCCGAACAGGCCCTCTTCCCCGTCATTCGCAGGAGAAAAAGACGGAAGAGGTATCTCGGGAAGAGATTAGAGTGTCTTGTGAGGATCTGCCGACGAGTGGCTAATCTGCCTTTGTACATTGGCCAATAGTACAGATGGCAATCGCTGGTTAATAAATTGGACGAACTAAAAGCACGTGTATATCCTACCAACAGGACTTTAACTGTAATCTTATGTTTCACTAAGTCGTAGCTGAAGGGCGACATAAATAACATACAGCTGGCGGGTTATACACTCCATCGGCAGGATAGAACAGTAGCCTCTAGTAAGACCAGGGGTGGCGGTCTATGTATATTTGTAAACAGCTGGTGCACGATATCTAAGGAAGTCAAGGTTTTGCTCGCCTGAGGTATCTCATGATAAGCTGTAGACTACACTATTTACTTAGAGTTTTTATCTGTATTTTTCATAGCTGTCTACATACCAACACAGACCGATACTGGCACTAATACTGCACTCAATAAACTGTATAAGGCCATAAGCAAACAGGAAAATGCTCATCCAGAGGCAGCGCTCCTAGTAGCCAGGGACTTTAATGCAGGGATACTTAAATCTGTTTTACCTCATTTCTACCAGCATGTTAAATGTGCAACCAGAGGAGGCAAAAAATAATTCTAGACCACATTTACTCCACACACAGAGACGTCTACGAAGCCAGCCCTCCATTTGGCAAATCTGACCATAATTCTATCCTCCTGATTCCTGCTTACAAGCAAAAATTAAAACAGGAAGCACCAGTGACTAGATAAATAAAAAAGTGGTCAGATGAAGCAGATGCTAAGCTACAGGACTGTTTTGCTAGCACAGACTGGAATATGTTCCTGGATTACTCCGATGGCATTGAGGAATACACCACATCAGTCACTGGATTTATCAATAAGTGAATCAATGACGTCGTCCCCACAGTGACTGTACTTGCATACCCCAACCAGAAGCCATGGATTACAGGCAACATCCGCACTGAGCTAAGGGGTAGAGCTGCCACTTTCAAGGAGCGGGACTCCGACTCTTTTCTCTGTATACATCAATGATGTTGCTCTTGCTGCTGGTGACTCTCCAATCCACCTCTACGCAGACGACACCATTCTGTATACTTCTGGCCCTTCTTTGGACACTGTGTTAACTAACCTCCAGACGAGCTTCAATGCCATACAACTCTCCTTCCGTGGCCTCCAACTGCTCTTAAATGCAAGTAAAACTAAATGCATGCTCTTCAACCGCTCGCTGCCCACACGCCCAGCATCACTACTCAGGACGGTTCTGACTTCGGCGATGTAATTTACAAAATAGCCTCCAACACTCTACTCAACAAATTGGATGCAGTCTCTCACAGTGCCATCCGTTTTGTCACCAAAGCCCCATATACTACCCACCATTGCGACCTGTATGCTCTCGTTGGCTGGCCCTCGCTTCATATTCGTCGCCAAACCCACTGGCTCCAGGTCATCTAAGCCTTTGCTAAGTAAAGCACCGCCTTATCTCAGCTCACTGGTCACCATAGCAGCACCCACCCGTAGCACGCGCTCCAGCAGGTATATTTCACTGGTCACCCCCAAAGCCAATTCCTCCTTCGGCCACCTTTCCTTCCAGTTCTCTGCTGCCAATGACTGGAACGAACTGCAAAAATCACTGAAGCTGGAGACTCCTATCTCCCTCACTAGCTTTAAGCACCAGCTGTGAGAGCAGCTCATAATCACTGCACCTGTACATAGCCCATCTATAATTAGCCCGTTCAACTACCTTATCCCCATACTGTTATCTATTTTATCTATTTTGCTCATTTGCACCCTAGTATCTCTACTTGTACACTCATCTTCTGCACATCTATCACTCCAGTGTGTAATTGCTATGTTGTAATTATTTTGCCACTATGGCCTATTTATTGCCTTGCCTTGGCCAGGTCGCAGTTGTAAATGAGAACTTGTCCTCAACTAGCCTGCCCGGTTAAAAAAAATGTAATATTAAATAACCCGGAAGCTTATAAGAAATCCCGCTATGCCCTCCGACGAACCATCAAACAGGCAAAGCGTCAATACAGGACTAAGATAGAATTGTACTACACCAGCTCTGACACTCGTCTGATGTGGCAGGGCTTGCAAACTATTACAGATTACAAAGGGAAGCACAGCCGAGAGCTGCCCAGTGACACGAGCCTACCAGACGAGCTAAATTACTTCTATGCTCGCTTCGAGGCAAGTAACACTGAAACATGCATGAGAGCATCAGCTGAAGACTGTGTGATCATGCAGTCATTGGGGCCATATGCCCAGTACATCACTGGGGCCAAGCTACCTGCCATCCAGGACCTCTATACCAGGCGGTGTCAAAGGAAGGCCCTGAAAATTGTCAGACTCCAGCCACCCTAGTCATAGACTGTCTAGGTCCAAGAGGCTTCTAAACAGCTTCTACCCCCAAGCCATAAAATTCCTGAACATCAAATCAAATGGCTACCTAAACTATATGCATCCCCCCCCCCCTTTTTTACGCTGCTGCTACTCTCTTATCTATGCATAAGTCACTTTAATAACTCTACCCATGTATATATTACCTTGACTAACCTGTGCCCCTGCACATTGACTCTGTACCGGTACCACCTGTATGTAGCCTCGCTATTGTTATTTTACTGCTGCTCTTTAATTATTTGTTTATTTTATTTTCTTAATGCATTGTTAGTTAAGGGCTTGTAAGTAAGAATTTCACTTCTGATCATGTTGTATGACTTTCACAGAAACAAATATTCAAAACCACATGACTTTCAACACATTACTCCTAATGAATGAGAGAGAAGTGCTACTCTCCAGCACAGACTGTACTGATAAAAGTCTGAGGAAAAGGAGTGAGGAGACGTTTAGGCTAGCAGCTTTGGGATGTATCAGGCGCCAGTTTGTGAAACAATTTCCCTTGACTCCATCTACACTTGAAAGAAAATGGAGGTACGATCAAGTGTAATGTATTACATAAATAAAGCGAATTGGATGGAAAATGGTGAAAAATGCACAAAATTGTTCTTGAATCAAACCAAAGATAATTTTAAAAAATAATCACAAGTCCTATCACAGTTTACTTACTTACTAATGATGACTCATTTTTAAAATCATTTGAGCAACAAAAAAAATCAATTTGATTTGGAATGTTAAGCCAAAAATTAAACTGGCCTATTCATATAATGAATATAAGTTTGGGGGCTAAAATGATGAAATATTAAAGCTTTAAAGCTCTCACTAAAAGCTTCACTCAGACATGAGATATTCAAACCCAAAATGGTTCTCAGGTAGATTATTAAGAAAGGCTCTTCCTTTGTTCAAAAATGGCCTTTTTATACAGATTACAACTTCTCATTTCCCGACTAATTGAAAATAAAATGTTGTTTAAAGTATTGCCCTTTTCTTAAACAGGCTGGTTACAATTTCAGTTTTATCCTCCAGAAAAGATAGAACAAAAATGTTGACAGCTGCGCCATGCAGGTTACAAAATAAATGAAGAGATTTTTGATGTACCAATTCCATGGCATATGGTTTATGAACTGGTACAAAACCACACTTGACTCGACACTTAGTTTTTCAATTTAAAGTATTATATATATATAATTATTGCCACCAACAGAATGCTATATATATGAGGCATACAACAATCTCAGCTCTGCAGATTTTGCTGCGAAGAGACAGCATCAATAGGTTATTTATTCTGGTATTGCCCCTATAGTATGTAGCTTGTTTCTGGTCACAGGTTCAGGAATGGTAAATAAATCACAGTGTGCACTTAAAATGAACCTTACAAATAGCAGTGATGGGCAATTTGGAAAACCATAGTCAGTCAATAAATAATATAATAATCTTAAGGTTTATCTTTAGCTCACAATCTGTGGATACTATACGATTTAGAAAGGAACAAAATTATATAAAACATCACAGCACAATTGTAAAATATATGGCACATGGAAACCAAATGAGGGTGGTCTATGGTGGTAGGTGGGATGGTCTGAGAGTGGCTGAGGGTTGGGATTAAATAGTTTATGTTGGTAAAGTATTATTGTTATGTGACTGCTTTATATAAAAGTACCATGTATGTAAAATGTACAGTTAAGTCGGAAGTTTACATACACTTATGTTGGAGTCATTATTAAAACTCCTTTTTCAACCACTCCACAAATTTCTTGTTAACAAACTATACTTTTGGCAAGTCGGTTAAGGCACCTACTATGTGCATGAAACAAGTAATTTATCTAACAATTGTTTACAGACAGATTTCAATTATAATTCACTATCACAAGTCCAGTGGGTCAGAAGTTTACATACAAAGTTGACTGTGCCTTTTAAACAGCTTGGAAAAATCTAGAAAATTATGTCATGACTTTAGAAGCTTCTGACAGGCTAATTGACATTGAATCAATTGGAGGTGTACCTGTGGATATATTTCAAGGCCTACCTTCAAACTCAGTGCCTCTTTGCTTGACATCATGGGAAAATCAAAAGAAATCAGCCAAGACTTCAGAAAAATAATTGTAGACCTCCACATGTCTGGTTCATCCTTGGGAGCAATTTCCAAATGCCTGAAGGTACCACGTTCATCTGTACAAACAATAGTACGCAAGTATAAACACCATGAGACCACGCAGCCGTCATACATCTCAGGAAGGTGATGCGTTCTGTCTCCTAGAGATTAACTACATTGGTGTGAAAAGTTCAAATCAATCCCAGAACAACAGCAAAGGACCTTGTGAAGATGCTGGAGGAAACCGGTACAAAAGTATCTATATCCACTGCAAAACGAGTCCTACATTGACAAAACCTGAAAGGCCGCTCAGTAGGGGATAAGCCACTGCTCCAAAACCACCATAAAAAAGCCAGACTATGGTTTGCAACTGCACATGGGGACAAAGATCGTACTTTTTTTTGTCCTCTGGTCTGATGAAACAAAAATAGAACTGTTTGGCAAAAATTAACATTTATGTTTGGAGGAGAAAGGGGGAGGCTTGCAAGCCGAAGAACACCATCCCAACCATGAAGCACAGGGGAGGCAGCATCATGTTGTGGGAGTTCTTTGCTGCAGGAGGGACTGGTGCACTTCACAAAATAGATGGCATCACGAGGGAGGAGAATTATGTGGATGTATTGAAGCAACATCTCAAGACATCAGTCAGGAAGTTAAAGCTTGGTCGCAACTGGGTCTTCCAAATGGACAATGACCCCAAGCATACTTCCAAAGTTGTGGCAAAATGGCTTAAGGACAACAAAGTCAAGGTATTGGAGTGGCCATCACAAAGCTCTGACCTCCAATCCTATAGGAAATTTGTGGACAGAACTGAAAAAGCGTGTGCGAGCAAGGAGGCCTATAAACCTGACTCGGTTACACCAGCTCTGTCAGGAGGAATGGGCCAAAATTCACCCAACTTATTGTGGGAAGCTTGTGGAAGGCTACCTGAAACATTTGACCCAAGTTAAACAATTTAAAGGCAATGCTACCAAATACTAATTGAGTGTATGTACACTTCTGACCCAATGGGAATGTGATGAAATAAATAAAAGCTGAAATAAATCCTTCTCTCTACTATTATTCTGACATTTCACATTCTTAAAATAAAGTGGTGATCCTAACTGACCTAGAACAGGGAATATTTACTAGGATTAAATGTCAGGAATTGTGAAAAACTGAGTTTAAATGTATTTGGCTACGGTATATGTTAACTTCTGACTTACACGATATGTACTGTATATGTAGCAAAAAAAGCTACAATAAAAAGATATGTCCTTCAAATAGAGTTAATAATAAAAAGTAAAATAACTTGAAAGAAGAGGTCCAAAGTATTGGTATGCTTCCCAAAGGTTCAGCCTTTGCAAATCTGAGACTGACGTCTTTGACCAAAGAGAACGAATGGCAGCTGAAAATTGGTGACAGCCTCCTCCAACGTCAATTACAAGAGAAAGTTACCACTGAGTGAAATGAGTATGACGAAACATTAGCACTTGGCTAAAGCTAAGTGCTTTTTCTAATTTTCTGAACAATTCTGCAGAATCCCATGTCAATTATGCCCAGCTATGAACCCAACTTAGCAAGTAGAGGAAGATATACTGTGCATGTTGTGTTTTTCAACCATATAGGCTTACTTACATTCAGCAAGACCGGGGTTATCAGTGGATGAGGAGAGAGTTTGAGTCAGAGAGAAGGTGGGTGTGATTGCTTTCTGAGAATTTATCGGTAGCCTGGTTAACCGGACAGAACCACTGTAGTGTTTCCCGGAAGCTAAGACCCGGAGATTCATTGCAAATTGACACTTGCATTAAGGATTTTAGGGTTTGAGTAGAAACTGCAGTAGCCCATTACTCTTCTGACAACCCACACTGACCCACACACATGCATGCACGGACGCACTTGTAGGCTCTGCCATAATTTATGTGCTCTCTGTCACTTGGAGCTGCATGGCAAATGGTGCAGGAACACAAGGAAAACACAAAAGGACAATGCCCAAGGACAAGTAAGCCATTCCCCCTCTGAGTGGTCAAAATGTGTCTCCTTTACAGTAGCCAGAGGATTGACTATTGAATGTGTGATGATACCAGACATGGATACTATAGTATTATTCTATCTGAATCTTGTCCCCTAAAGAGGACTCTGAAGCTATCTATATGTATGTATGATCTCTGTGGTTACTTGCATCTGTACATGGTGAACTTTAAATGACTCTATGCAAAGGGATTTTATTGTCCTCTCAGAAATGATTTACATTGGTCTTATCCTTCATACAAGCCTTTAAATGCTGTGACTGAGCCTGGTAGTCAGGTTACTGTAAACTTGGTATCGTTTCATTGGTGGTTGTTTTAAAAAATATATATATTTTTTTATAATTTAACCTTTTATTTAACTAGGCAAGTCGGTTAGGAACAAATTCTTATTTACAATGACGGCCCACACCGGCCAAACCCGGACGACGCCGGGCCAATTGTTTGCCGCCCTATGGGACTCCCAATCACGGCCGGTTGTGACACAGCCTGTTGTGATACAGCCTGGATTCTAACCTGTAGTGTCTACTGACGCCTCTAGCACTGAGATGCAGTGCCTTAGACCGCTGCGCCACTTCAGATGTTATAAATTGAATGAAATGCATTTTGTCCTCTCCTATCCTTGTATCCATTCCATGGAGGAAGGTTGTATGATCAATTCTCATTTCCTAGGCATCTCTTTGTTCATGCTTTGTCTTGTAAGTTAACCTTAGGCTCTATATGCCTAGAATGCTTTTTGTTAATGTCAGCATTGCCTTGTAACTTATGTTGTATGCCTTGCATGCGAATCCATTCATTTTACAAAGTAATTCAATACACTTGTATTTAGAATTCAATTGAAGTATTTCTTGATTGCCTAGTACTGTAACTTAACTATAGTCTCTTCCATATTGCAAAATAATATTTATGAAGTCAGAAACATTTTAATAGGTTTATTGCTTAGTCTTACTATGAGTCGCATGTGCGGTACACTACACACTCGCACACTTGAAAGGGGATTATTATTTTTGTGGTCTCTTCAATAAGTTGTTCCTAACATAGAATCTCGATGGGGTGGCATAACATCAGGTTACTCAGACCTCTTTTCAGTACATCTTCTGCCTGTGTCTCCAATCGATTTTCAGACAGTCAGCATCACCTCCCTTTCCTTCTTGGTCTCCTGGAGACCGGATGATATTAATGGGCTCTATTTCTGTAAGGGAACGGGAGTGTGACTGCATGCAAACGTTACACATGCACAATCACTGGGTTGTTGGCCAGCAGAAAACATTTACCATCGTAATCAGAACATTGGTTGGTTCAGGGAAAGGGATGTTTCTTGGCTTGAGGAGGATGGTGTGTGTACATGTTTGTGAGACTTGGTTGGTTAAAAAAAAATCTTACACACAGACACCCGGGTTTAATAAAGATGCAGAGTGTTGTCTAACCCTGATTGGTTTGTTCAGGGAATGGCAAGGGACATTTCTTGGCTTGAGAACAATGTGTTTGTGAGACTTGGTTTTGATTGGTTGGAGAGATGTCTTGATCTCCTTAGACACACATAGACCCAGGTCTAATAAAGCAACAGAGTATATTGACCGACTGTGTGGATAGTCTGTTCCAGCACTTCTCAGGCTTTGGTTTATTGACTCACTGGAGAGATGCTGGAGTCTGGAGATGCTATTTGTCAAACACACACACACACACACTGGCATGCACACAAACTGACACACACACACACACACTCGTGAGATGTCAGCGTGGCTCCGGCAGTGTGGTGTTTTTATTTGGGAGTCCAAATAAAGTGGAAACAAGGTTTATTGAGTGCGAAATGTGGCCCCATAAATGGGCCAGTCTGCTAGATCCCTGAACATCCTGCCTCTCTCCCTCCGCTCCCTCCATCCCTGCCTGACGGAGAAGAAAAGATAACAATAATAAAGTCTCCTGCCCGCTGCTCTCCTCTTCTCCTCTCAGCCTAGAAACACTGCTGTTTATGGTTTCCAACCCAACGCCTCAAGAAGACCATGAATCAGCTTAATGTAAGTGTCTTGTTAAAGAGATATGTAAACAGTATTTCACGCCGAAAGGGCACGGATGAGGAGTTGGGCCTTTGGAAAACAAAGAAACTGGCAGGTATTGCTGCCCCGAAGATGAACATCCGCTACATTTCAGGTGGTTATATTATAGACCACACAGTCAGTGTGTGTTATTTTGTTGTAGTCTTATTTTTTTTAGGACATTCTGGGAACAGGGACCCCCCCCCACAGGTCTTTGTTTTTATGACATGCCCTTCTAATACAAGTGCATGCACACGCATTAAAACCCAACGTTCTTTGGAGGATACACCAGATAGAATGGCCACATGGTCTACAGCCAGTTACTCTGATGGAAACATGCTAGCGCTGCTCAGTTAACTGAGAACAAGCAAATTGCTGTCATCAGGGAAGGCAAAAACCACCAAACAGAAGAAGACTAACTCTTCAAAATGATTATTACACAAGTAGCTTCCCGAGACGGCATTTTTTGTATTTATTTTTTTTATTTTACCCCTTTTTCTCCCCAATTTCGTGGTATCCAATTGTTATAGTAGCTACTATCTTGTCTCATCGCTACAACTCCCATACGGGCTCGGGAAAGACGAAGGTTGAAAGTCATGCGTCCTCCGATACACAACCCAACCAAGCCGCACTGCTTCTTAACACAGCATGCATCCAACCCGGAAGCCAGCCGCACCAATGCGCCGGAGGAAACACCGTGCACCTGGCCACCTTGGTTAGCGCACACTGCGCCCAGCCCGCCACAGGAGTCGCTGGTGCGCGATGAGACAAGGACACCCCTACCGACCAAGCCCTCCCTAACCCGGGCGACGCTAGGCCAATTGTGCGTCGCCCCACGGACCTCCTCGGACCACCTCATGAACGTAGTCAAATTCCACATGACCGTTTCGTCACGGTAACTAGGCTTCTCCAAGCTCTGATGCTGCTGCTCCCATGAGCTCACGTTGCACACAACATTTCTATAGGCTATGTAATTGTGTGAGAAAAGAGTTTTGATGTGCTCTATTAAAAAAGAGGCTAAGCCTGCTATATTTATTTCTCAACTTTCCTAATATTAAGCAAATTTCATGACATGTATTTTCTCCTGCCCCTGTTCTGAAACAGGTGCATGATAATGGTCCATTCTAAATCAAAACTCATTTCACACATATATTATTTAGTATATGTAAAGACCAGATTCAATTAAGAATAGTCTGATGGGTGACATCAGCCTATCACTTGTGAATGATGTATTATGATATCACTTGTGAATTTTTGCCCAGCGTGTGCAGTAAGGCAAGAAACAGCGCATGCCTTATTTTTGTGCTACTTTTTCAAATCATAGTCACACTTCATGTAGCCTAGCCCATAGGCCAATATGTTGATAAGCTTTGTATTGATGGGGGTTACCTTGGGGTCATGATAGGGGCTGCACAAAATGATTGATCTATTATAATAATGTATTATGCTTATGTAGTATTAATAAAAGGGGAAGGGCTATAAAACCCTCCCCCACTACATTTATAGGGTCCTGGACCACAGATGACCAATATAGGCATGATAAGGTTTAATACTGTTCCACAGTTCTCTTCTAGTCTCTGCCTCTTAGAAATGGTCTGAGCAGATGTGTGAGCCATTGCGGTCAAAACTGGGTGTCTGTGAGAAAGTGCCTCAAGGCTAAAAGAGATACATAGACACAGACTCCGGCAGGGAAGTAAATAGATAAGAGACAAGTCAGACATACCACTAAGTCACTTGTGAATGGAAAATTACTGCTGAGCCCTTAGAAAACACTGGACTATTGTTTTTTCCTGCAAGTTTGTATAACTGTATATGCATGGGCTTGGTCTCATGAGTAGATGGTGTTGACGTAGGCAGTTACATCACTAGGGGTTGACTGCAAGTATATTAAAGCAATTTTGACCTGTTTTATTTTGCAGAACTTACTCTGAAACATACGTGCTGTGTTTCCATTGTCAACTTCTCTCTGCAATTGCATTAATAAAGGTTGAATTGATTTATTTAAAGAAGATATTGTCTGTCTGACTGTTTTCACCAATAAGCCAATGATTAACAAGGAACCAAACCCTTACAGTATCACAACTAAGGTGGCCAAATAACTTCTTAAAATGAAGCACATTAATCTGCTTTACAACCAGTGTAGAGCCTTACTGGCATACATAGGCGGCGTGTGAGTTTCAAGTTTGGGGAAGATCATTTTCACCATAAAAATGCACCTTTTTATAATAAAGGATTACATGCATAGTCGCATTGGCGGTCACTTTTGAGAATGGTGTTTTCCCGCTTAATTGATTGCATTTTGGAACATTTGCACTTTAGCCTACTGTCGTGTGTGCATTACTGCGCTTATAGTGTGAAGAAATTGCCTAATAGTTTCTCAATTTTAAGCTAAGCTTTTGGCACTGTTGCATCAGCCTCATTGCTTTGGGAGAAAAAAATTGGATACGAGTGGTTGTATTAATTTGGGGTCTATTGCAACCCACAACTGTCCCAGAGTATGTTTTGGAATATTTATTTCTCGCACAGGACAAGTTGACCAATGGAATAGGTTAACTATTGTACTATGGGGGATAGTAGATTGACATGGGCCAGTACTTTTGCTGTTCGTTAGGCCTAATCATCTTGTTGGCTGACAAAGTAAATGTGGACAGTCCTTTTAACATCTTCAATACATGCCTCGGAATTCGATAAGGACGCGCGCAGTTGTCTGTCTTCACTTGTAGCCTACTTCAGAGCTGAGATGCCTGTGAGAAGGACCCGATCATGTGAGGGGCATGGGATAATAAGATTTGAGATATATCTTAGAAAGCCATGTGATTGAGAGGTGCTTCGGAGCACGGCGATTGACAGCCGGGATAAGTGAATAATAATTGTTTTTATTCAGCCCAAGGGCATTACGGCCACACAAGGGGGATGCTGCCAGGATATACATATTCTTGGTTCTATTTGAAAGGAAACACTTTGATGTTTGTGGAAATGTGAAAGGAATGTAGGAGAATATAACACAAAGGGGAAAAAAACTTTTTTTTTTTTTTTAAATGCAAGAGAAAGGCCATAATGTATTATTCCAGCCCAGGTGCAATTTAGATTTTGGCCACTAGGCAGCAGTGTATGCGCAAAGTTTTAGACTGATCCAATGAACCATTGCATTTGTTCCATATTTTGTATCAAGACTGCCCAAATGTGCCTAATTTGTTGATTAATAACTTTTCATGTTCAAAATTGTGCACTCTCTTCAAACAATGGCATGATATTCTTTCACTGTAATAACTACTGTAAATTGGACAGTACATTTAGATTAACAAGAATTTAAGCTTTCTGTCAAAATCAGATATGTCAATGTCCTGGGAAATGTGCTTGTTACTTACAACCTCATGCTAATCACGTTAGCTCAACCGTCCCGTAGGAAGGGACACCGATCCCAAAGAAGTTTTAACTGCTCAACACAATAGCTGTATGTGTGCGCTCCCTCGGAAAGCATTTGGAGAAAATATCCTTTATATTTTATTCAGATTAGTTCAATTAAATTATTCATACTATAAAATAATGCCTCTGAATTCTAAGCAAATCTTGTCTGCTAAGTGAACTATCCCACATCCATATGGCTTAGCCAGATCAGGACAACTCAGAGTATGCTATTCTGTTCTTCTAAAATAGACTACGTTTTCTTTATATCATGTTTCTTTAAACCTGTCTAAACTAAATAATGGATTTGTGATGGTGTAGGCTATATTAAATGGATTTATTAAAATGTAGATGTTCCGATGGTCTGTATCAGTGGCTTGTAGCCTATGAGTGGAAGCCAGGAGATGCTAAATGTGTTGATATTAATTAACGGTCAATTACCATTAGACCGGCAGTTGTTTGCTTGACGATCACTGGCGGACAAAATGTAATGACCGCCACAGCCCTACCCATAGCTCTTTGGTATGCACTGAATAGCCCTGTGAAAGAACCTTCAAGAAAGTGTAGACCGGTTGGCATGCTGTTGGAATACCCTCATTATATTGATGGCACAGTGGTCCTGTGGGCATAAGATGTGATTCATCATGGCCATTATTCCACTGCACAAGTGCACTAATTAACAATCGTTGCTGGCATTTTCATTCCTGAGATAAGATCCTTGGAGAGGCATACAAGTGTCTCTCAAAAAGACGTGGTTAGAATGTTTCGGGCAAACTTCTAAAACCAAGAGGCGAGCCAGGTTCATGCAAGGTTTTCAGTGATATGTACCCAGTACGTGTTGGCACGGCTACAGAAAACAGTTGAATTCTGATCCATGTAATGTGTTTATGCGACTTATGCATACAGCATGTTATCTAGGCATTTAGATTTAGAGACTAAAAGAGATCAGAGGGTGGTTATGGGAAATGTGTGAATTTACCCATGGAACGCACTGGGAATTGGCACGCTGGTCTGTTTATTAAATTGCGTGTTTTCCAGAACCCTGACAAATCAAGCAAATGAAGTGCATTATTTATGTATATTTATATCTTTGTCTCACTATCGCTTCATCATTTGATCATGTTGTCTTTATCTCACTTGGAAAATACCCTAAACCCTACACAGATCATACACCGAGTGTACTAAGTAATGTAAGTCAATTCTAATCTCAACAAGTGTTTTTTTGCTAAAGGACTGAGATTTACAGTAGTCCTACAAATGTGACACATTGATTGACTATACCGGTAACTTGAGTTCAGACAGATAAGCTTTTAGAATGTTAAAAACATTTCATAGAAGGTGCTGGTATTCTGACCCACTCACACCACTCCTGTTCTGTTGATCTACAACCAGAGTGATTTGAAGCGTAGACACAACAGGGAGTAAATATTCTACAGTAGTCTGTTTTCCAGACAAGGGCTTAATATTCAGGTTATATGCTGTAAGGCTAGACATACAGTGCATTTGGAAAGTATTCAGACCCCTTGACTTTTTCCACATTTTGTCACATTTAACCCTTATTCTAAAAATTCCTTATACCCCATAATGACATAGCAAAAACAGGTTTTTAGACATTTGTGCAAATAGAAAATATTGAATTATGACATTTACATAAGTATTCAGACTCTTTACTCAGTACTTTGTTGAAGCACCTTTGGCAGCGATTACAGCCTTGTCTTCTTGGGTATGATGCTACAAGCTTGGCACACCTGTATTTAGGGAGTTTCTCCCATTCTTCTCTGAGGATCCTCTCAAGCTCTGTCAGGTTGGATGGGGAGCGTTGCTGCTATTTACAGGTCTCTCCAGAGATGTTCGATCGGTTCAAGTCCGGGCTCTGCCTGAGCCACATAAGGACATTCAGAGACTTGTCCCAAAGCCACTCCTGTGTTGTCTTGGCTGTGTGCTTAGGGTCGTTGTCCTGTTGGAAGGTGAACTTTCGCCCCAGTCTAAGGTCCTGACTGCTCTGGAGCAGGTTTTCATTAAGGATCTCTTTGTAGTTTGCTCCGTTCATTGTTCCCTCGATACTGACTAGTCTACCAGTCCCTGCCGCTGAAAAACATCCCCACAGCATGATGCCGCCACCACCATGCTTCACTGTAGGAATGGTGCCAGGTTTCCTCCATACATGCCACTTGTCATTCAGGTCAAAGAGTTCAATCTTGGCTTCATCAGACCAGAGAATCTTGTTTCTCATGGTCTGAGAGTCCTTTAGGTGCCCAAGCGGGCTGTCATGTGCCTTTTACTGAGGAGTGGCTTCCATCTGGTCACTACCAGGGATGGTTGTCCTACTGGAATGTTCTCCCATCTCCACAAAGGAACTTTGGAGCTCTGTCAGAGTGACCATCGGGTTCTTGGTCACCTCCCTGACCAAGGCTCTTCCACTCCGATTGCTCAGTTTGGCTGGGCAGCCAGCTCTAGGTGTAGAGTCTTGGTGGTTCCAAACATCTTCCATTTAAGAATTATGGAGGTCACTGTGTTCTTGAGGACCTTCAATGCTGCAGAAATGTTTTGTACCTTTTCCCAGATCTGTGCCTCGACACATTCCTGTCAAGGAGCTCTACGGACAATTTTTTTCGACATCATGGTTTTTGCTCTGACATGCACCGTCAACTGTGGGACATTTTATATAGACAGGTGTGTGCCTGTTCAAGTCATGTTCAATCAAATTAATTTACCTCAGGTGGACTCCAATCAAGTTGTAGAAACGTCTCAAGGATGATCAATGGAAACAGGATGCAGCTGAGCTGAATTTCGAGTCTTATAGCAAAAGGTCTGAATACTTATGTAAATAAAACATTTCAGAAAACCTGTTTTCACTTTGTCATTATGGGGTATTGTGTGTAGATTAAGGGGGAAAAATAATGTAATACTTTTTAGAATAAGGCTGTAACGTAACAAAGTGGATAAAGTCAAGGGGTCTGAATACTTTCCGAATACACTGTACTTTGCAGGCTAGGGCAAGATATAATTAGCAGGCTATTGGTTTTTATGGCCATCCGTTAATAACGTGAGACATTGCATTGTAATATACATTTATATAGCTACTTGTTTAGCGTCATAGGTTCCTCAAGGGCTTGCGAATTGCCTGTCTGCTGGCGCAAACTCAAACAAAATGTATGACTAAATCTTAGGATACAGAATCCTGCTATTCCGTTGGTAAGCAAGTAAAACCAAGACTACTGTATGAATCGACACACTGTCAGTGTTTCTTCTGTCACCTTTTTTCCTCAATAAGTAAAGGGACTGAGCCTGCCAGCTAACATTACCATCAGTCATTTGTCCTGATAAGAGATTGCTTTGGTGACAGCAAATGGGCCAAAGAAAAGGAGAAGTGAAGAAGAGGAGGGATGGGAAATGATTTAGGGTTAGACAGGCGAAATGAGGGTAGGTGGGTGTCGTCAGCCTGTTGGGTGGTGTTTGTTTACAATGCTGGAATGTTAATAAACTGAGAAGGGAAAGCTACTGCAAGTGTGGCCAGGTGATACAGGTCTGTCACTGTGTGTGTGTGGTTAGGAAGATCGGATCACAATGTGTCTTTAATTGTCTACACCTGTCCAAGAAATGTGAGCACAATCAGAATGTGGACAAGATCAGGACAAAGGGTTAGTACCAGGTATAAACAAGGCTTACAGTATATGTATGCTTGCCACATATTGGCACACATGTTGCATCGACAATTCCAACAGCATCTCCTCCCCTCTTTCCTTCCTCCCTCTTGCTCTCTGAACAAATTAAATACACCCCAGAGCATCATTTTGTCCTCACAGCACTTACCTCCTATTTGAATTGTCAAAAGACCTTGCTTTTCTTCCGCCTAACTCAGCGTTCACACACACTTCCACTGAACCCACTCATCTAGCTCCTAGTCTTTCTCTCTCTCCCTCTCTCTCTAGAGCAATTGCATCACAGGGAGATAGGTTGATAAATAAAGAAATCATGAAAAAAGAGCCTATCCATTTTTAGACCATGCACTCTAAAATGCTCTCCCAGATTATTTGTCCATACGTACACTTCCATTCAAAAGTTTGGGGTCACTTAGAAATGTCCTTGTTTTTGAAATACATTTTTTTTAAATGTGGTCCATTAAAATGACATCAACTTGATCAGAAATACAGTGTAGACATTGTTAATGTTGTAAATGACTATTGTAGCTGGAAATGGCTTTTCTTTAAAAAAAAAAGTAATATCTACATAGGCGTACAGAGACCCATTATCAGCAACCATCACTCCTGTGTTTCAATCGCACGTTGTGTTAGCTAGTCCAAGTTTATCATTTTAAAAAGGCTAATTGATCATTCGAAAACCCTTTTGCAATGATGTTAGCACAGCTGAAACTGTCCTGATTTTAAAGAAGCAATACAACTGTCCTCCTTTAGACGAGTTGAGTATCTGGAGCATCAGCATTTGTGGGTTTGATTACAGGCTCAAAATGGCCAGAAACAAAGACATTTCTTATGAAATTCATCCATCTATTCTTGTTCTTAGAAATGAAAGCTATTCCATGTGAGAAATTGCCAAAAAACTAAAGATCTCGTACAACGCTGTGTACTACTCCCTTCACAGAACAGCGCAAACTGTCTTTAACCAGAATAGAAAGAGGAGTGGGAGGCCCCGGTGCACAACTGGACAAGAGGACAATTACATTAGAGTGTCTAGTTTGAGAAACAGACGCCTCACAAGTCCTCAACTGTCAGCTTCATTAAATATTACCCGCAAAACACCAGTCTCAACGTCAACAGTGAAGAGGTGACTCCGAGATGCTGGCCTTTTAGGCAGAGTTGCAAAGAAAAAGCCAAAATCTGCCGTTTCCAGCTACAATAGTAACAATGTCTACACTGTTTTTCTGATCAATTTAATGTTATTTTAATGGACAAAAAATGTTGCTTTTCTTTCAAAAAACAAGGACATTTCTAAGTGACCCCAAACTTTTAAACGGTAGAGTACGTAGGTCTACCTACTCCTCTCCCTTGCCATGCTCGCCCCCAGTTCGTCACGAGTTCTCCATGCCGCTGGTCTCCTTAGTGACGAGTGAGTCATCGTTGGCAATTCTTTCCCTTTTAACAGCCTTCCCTGCTGTGTCTCGGGAGATTAGGACGGCTTTTAAAATTTAATAGTGGATCTATTAAGCATTTTCTTGTTGCTTTCTTTTACTTTTTAAGACACAGCGCTTGTGAGGAAACGCTCCGGTTAATGTATTTGTTTTCCTGTGGCACCCTTTTGACAAATTGAGTGGCTTTGAATGGCTGAGTTCCTAAGTGGATCTGTCCACTCTCTCAATAACACACGCTTGTCATCAGGTGGACACTAAAAAAAAAAAGGGTTCCAAAAGGTTTCTTTAGCTGATCCCCATAGGAGAACCCTATTTGGTTCCAGGTAGAACCCTTTTTGATTCCAGGTAGAACTATTTTGTGTTCCATGTAGAACCCTCTGGGGAAAATGGTTCTACATGGAACTTGGAACCAAAAGGATTCTACCTGAAACCAAAAAGGGTTCTTCAAAGGGTTCTCTTATGGGGATAGCAAAAGAACCCTTTTAGGTTCTAGATTACTTTTAGAAAAAAAAAGTGCTGTCATTAGGTAGACAAAAAGATCTGTTCAGCTCTATCGTCTGAATGGAGGTTTTTAGCTGATTTAATATAATACTATATATGTTGCCAGGTGTTGTCCATAGCACAATGCAGAACATAAATATTTTAAGTCCTGTGTAACACAAGACAAAATCACATGTTTATGCAATTATGTATAAACCGTAGTTGGGTTATTTTGGGCTAAACGTCTGGTTACATGTAGGACTAGTTGAGCAATAGAACACCTGCTTTGTGTATATCTAAACTCAACTATTTAAAAATAATAATAAACAATTCCATTCATAGTCATCCATTCCCTGCGAAGTCATCTAGTTAGTAACCTCCATGTCACAGGTAATATTCAAACTCAGATTAGCTCATGAGTCTCAAATATTTGACACAATGTCAAATCATGTGTACTGGGATCACCTGGGAGAGATGTGAGCCAGGGTGAATACGAGTAGATCCCCATTGTTCATTGGCCAGATTAGAGATCCAATGGAGTATCAGAAACCTTAAGCCCTTCCCAGAGTCCCAACCGACAATATCCCGGGTTTTGGTCCTTTGCACCCTTAGAAAAAGGGGAAATCGTACTCTCCTAAATGTCCTACATTACACTGCCTTAGGGGACAGGAGTGAAAGGCTCTCTTTCTCACCCCCCCCATTGTTTGTGTGCTTATAAAGAGCTGGAACACGTACCAAGTTGAGCGACACTGGTCAGACCCTCCTTCGGGGGATGTCCCAGTCATTCAAAGTAAACGTGAGAGGCTTTCCTGTACAGCAACCTGTTTAATACAATCAAAAGCAATATATCTCCATTGACCTTCATAGTCCTTTAGGCCCATAAAGGTGTATCAAAAGGATCTGACTGAACAAGTGAGTAATTACACACCCATTTAAGGATATACAGTATATACTACAATTAGGGATGAGGTGTATCAGGTCGAATAGAGTGCATGGTTATTTTTCATGTCCCGTGGCTACATTAACATCATTCTGTGCATTTAGAGCTTCTCTAATTGGTCTACATGCTGTGATCAAACAGGAATGATATAGCCTGAGAGGTTGTGACTGAACTCGAGAGGGTTCGCTTCGAGGTAAACCCATAATCACCAGCTGATGCAGAGATAGCATGGTTTACCTTTGCCTCTTCTATGACCTCATACTGTATATGGAAAAGTACAGAGGTCGTGTGTATCTGTCTGCACTCGTACAGTACATATAAGCCATACTTTCTAGACTGGCCAGGTTCTGATTGCAGCTGATAGAGAGCCAAACCTTCGTCATTGACTATTCTCCCATTGAAGAACAAAACATTTCAAAATGATCTGGCTTTCATTTGAACACTGTTATTGTCCAACATGTTGTAAAACATTCCTCTCCTCTCATCTGTGATCGACTATCAGCTCCGGGTTGCCTTGTCTGTCAGGTCGAGTGTGCTGCATTCGATTGGATGATTTTCTGTCCATTCCTCTGATGAAGGTCAGGAAGCATAGGTGTTGGTCTCCCTCTCTGAATTATACCAAGCTTTCCTTGGAAATCCATCTTGGAAAATAGTTTGAGGTGCAGTATGGTGTCCAGTATGGTGTCCAGTATGGTGTCCATTTGTCAGGTAGTTTTTGCTAGCTGTCTAGCTTTGTTCAGTTCAGGCCAAATTATGTAAGCACGCCCAAAGCTTACCCACACACCATGTTTAGGCAATACGCATACGCAAAATACGTAAAGAACGGCCGCATGTGTCCACCATTTGAATGGATGGGAAGGAAGGCATGAATACCCTGGCGACTGATGTTTTGATGCAGTTTTATCAAATTTGGGGATTTGAAGCATACTGAACATCATTAGATAACACAAAAATGTACTTAAAATTTTTTTTTTTACTTGGCTTTTCAAAACAGCTTTTTTAAAAATTTGATTATACACACACCCTGACTGCACATCACTGGTGTGTGTAAACAAACAGTTTTGGAGGCAGGCTGCTCACACTGCTATTTAAAGGGAGATATTCATTTTCCCCAGCTGCAGCTTTCAGGGGGAACATTCTGTGATTTAATGATGGTTTTAAATTAAAGGAATGATTTGCTATTCTTAGTGTTGTGACATTGCTCAGAGCTTTGGCGTAACAGAGGTAATTTATTTGTTCTGTTTTTGGAAGATGATTGGTATCAGAGTCCGGGGGAAATTGGCAGAGAAGGCAGTGCTTCTCAGACATACTGTAGCTCAAATTAGTAATGAACAAATGTGTTGTGCTTGCACTTCATAGGATTGGCACTTCTTCTGTAAATGTTAGGCCTACTAATTAAGCATTGTATGACATGAGATATGAATAAAATATCAATCACCTACCCTAATATCTCATCTCTTTGGAGTTTGGATGACTGTTTGGGGCATAGCACATTGTCATTTGTTTGTTTGGACCCCTATTAGTTATAGTGTACAGGCTTTTGTCACGAAACCAGGGACATGATACCCACTAATGAGCAGAGAGGCCCTAGAAAGAAAAGTGTTGACTCATGCAAATTCAACTCTTCCTAGGGCCACTACAGTTAATTGGCGATAATGATTTACAAAATAATCTGAACAAGGATCTTCTTGCTAGGCCTACAGACTATCATTGGCGCTGCCAACGACGTAGCCTATCATGGAAGTCGTCCATGTCTCCGCCCGATGAGCCTCTTGACTTAAACGAAAATTGATACGCCAAAGGAACTTGTTATCTAGCAACGTTGTAGTCGATGTCCCTACAAATCTTGTTTATCAATGGATCTGGAGCGCCTTGTAAACCCAGGGAACATAAACATGCCCAAGAGAGCATCTGGCGGTGAAAGAGGCTTTTGGGAAAGCTTCCACTGGACGCTGAGACTGACACAGAGCCGTGACCTCGTGTTCACAGGAAGTGACCAGAATATATATATATTATTATTTTTTTTTGCAGCAGCAGCAGCATGGGTCGAGTTGGTCCTAACTACTGCAGTCTGATGTTGGAAAGGCTTGCTAACTGAGCTGTCACTATCGCTATGTGCATCTCTGCGTGTTGCCCTTATACCCACAATTACAGTATAATTTGTCGCTCTATTGAATAAAGAAAAAAGCCTTGAGTGCCACTAATGGATCTCCAACTGCTCTTTACAATATAAAGTTCAATCCAGTTCACTATATTCACCTTGTTAAAAAGCCTGCTACATATAACTCAAGCTGCATATAAAGAGGCAGACAGAACAGTGTTAGAAATGGAAGCATAAATATGCAGTGTTTAATGGTAGAGTACAGGTTTGTTATTCAAAGGATAAATTAACTTGAGACCTACTAAGAGGCCGCATATTGAAATATTTCTACAGTATTCTGTACAGTTGAATTCTACATTGCATACCATTTATTTTCCGTAAACCCGATGACATGCTAGCTAGCATCCTGTAGTTTTAAATCATCCTCACAGTTGGCATCAAGTTTGTAAGGTTTTCGAGGATCAAATTGAATGAGCCCAGTCTATATTTGCCAGAACACACTTAGATCTTAAATACATCTTGGTTTTTGCTATTATTCTCTGAAGTAAGTAGTTGTAGCTAGAGACTACTTTTTTCAGATCGGGTTTGATCAATGGGGTATTCCAACTCTACACCTACTGTCAAAGACAAATGACTGGTGAGATGGCAATGGGAAAACAATATAAACACACACCTCTGTTACTCCTCCTACTAAATATACAGTTATTTGATTTCCACCAGCCCTGGTTCCTGTGTAGGGGAGATCTGTTGGACAACAGCAATCAATCGCCATGGTGATCGCTGTAAGATCTATGGGGCCCGGCCCCATATGCAACCCTAGCCATAATTGATCTCGAAATCCATTTGTCACGTGAGAGGAGGGTGAATGTCATGAGGCGGCCACATGAAGTGCATGACGCATTGGACCTGTGTTGTAGCCAATAAGCATTACACACAGTCATGTTCTCAGCTGTGCTAAAGAATATTTTTTTCCCGTGGTTGTGACCTCATACATTTAAAATCTAATTTTATTGGGTACATGCGCCGAATACAACAGGTGTAGACCTCACAGGGAAATGTTTACTTACGAGCCCCTAACCAACAATGCAGTTTTAAAAAATATGCATAAGAATAAGAATGAAAAGTAACAAGGTATTAAAGAGCAGCAGTAAAATAACAATAGTGAGACTGTACCGTTACCCCCTTGTAGTCAATGTGCAAGGGCATCGGTTAGTTGAGGTAATATGTACATCTAGGTAGAGTTAAAGTGACTATGCATCAATGATAAGAGTAGCAGCGGTGTAAAAGAGGAGGGGGGGGGGGGTCAATGCAAATAGTCTGGGTAGCCATTTGATTAGGTGATCAGGAGTCTTATGGCTTGGGGGTAGAAGCTATTTAGAAGCCTCTTGGACCTAGATGTGGCGCTCCGGTACCGCTTGCTGTGCAGTAGCAGAGAGCAGTCTATGACTAGGGTGGCAGGAGTCTGACAATTGTTCGGGTTTTGTATACATCTCTGTGTGTGGAGTAAAGGTGGTCCAGAGTTTTTTTTTTCTCCCTCTGGTTGCACATTTAACATGTTGATAGACATGTGGTAAACAGATTTAAATTTCCCTGCATTAAAGTCCCCGGCTACTAGGAGCGACGCCTCTGGGTGAATGTTTGCTTATGGCGGAATACAGCTCATTCAATGCTGTCTTAGTGCCAGCCTCTGACTGTGGTGGTATGTAAACAGCTACACAAAATACAGATGTAAACTCTCTAGGTAGATAGTGTGGTCTACAGCTCATCATGTGATACTCTACCTCAGGCGAGCAATAGCTTGAGACATCCTTCGATATCGTGCACCTGCTGTTATTTACAAAAATACATAGTCCGTCGCCCCTTGTCTTACCAGACGCCGCTGTTCTATCCTGCCGGTACAGCGTATAACCAGCCAGCTGTATGTTGATAGTGTCATCGTTCAGCCACGACTCCGTGAAGCATAGGATATTACAGTTTTGAATGTCCCATTGGTAGTTTAATCGTCCGAGCAAGTCGTCAATTTTATTCTTCAAAGATTGCACGTTTGCTAGCGGAATGGAAGGAAGTGGGAGTTTATTCGATCGCCTACGAATTCTCAGAAGGCAGCCCGCCCTCTGGCCCCTTTTTCGCTGCCTCCTCTTCACGCAAATCATGGGGATCTGGGTCTGTTCCAGAGAAAGCAGTATATCGTTCGCATCGGGCTCGTCAGACTTCTTAAAAGGGAAAAAAAGGATTCTGCCAGTCCATGATGAGTAATCGCAGTCCTGATGTCCAGAAGTTATTTTCGGTCATAAGAGACGGTAGCGGAAACATTATGTAAAGTCAAATAAGTTAGAAACAATGCAAATAAAACAAAAAACACTTTGTTGGCGCCTTCTTCTCCAGCGCCATTGTAGTTAAATTGCTTTAAGAACACATTTTGTGTGTGTTTTATGTAGTTGAGTGGAGGAATTCATTATAAGAGATTGGTGACCAGCATACAAGTTGCATACATACAAGTTACATGTTTTCAGTCAGTCAATATTTCAATGGAGCAGCAGTGAGATGACAGGATACTGTGTAGAGGAATGCTTTTAAAACTACCCAAACAGTCACTCCAGTTAATGATTTACTTCAGCTTTGATTGGATCTCAGCGCCAGGCCAGTTAATGTAAACCATGAGAAAGCAATGTCCCAAATGGACCTGCAACAAGCATGACAGCTCTGTAGTCATAAAACACCTCCAGAAGAATAATACAATTTCTGAGTGCATGATATTCAGTTTCACTGGCATATAGTACGTTCTATGGATGGTCTAAAACTGCAGTAATTTATGTCTGAGATTATATGAACATGACTGGGTTTTCTAACATTTGTATCCATTCATCATCATCAATAGCTTCTACCAGGTCTTCCTCACATTTTTGTTTTACATGTTTTGTGTCATCAGGAAAAGTCTATCAACCCTTCATACAGTTTGGAAATCAACTTTCGAGGTTTGTCAGACTGCCTTAAAATATCAAACACAGAGGGGGAGGATTATTTGTAAATGCTTGCACTGTGGAGGCTTAGCCTGGTAAAACCAGACTGAACACTACACTCAAGTTCACTCAGGTTCAACCAGGCTAGTGTAGACTACCCACCAGACAGAGATTAGGTCTTCATGGGAGAGAGGAACCTCACAGCATTTTTTTTGTGACCCTGGGAGGCAAGCTGAAACCCTGGGGCCATGTGGTGTCTGTCTGGTGGTTGTGGCGGAATCAATAAGGGCCTGTTCAATGAATAACACTGGCACTGATCTAGAACAGGGTCTTGGGAGTTGCTAATTGCTTCTGCTTTGTTTATCAGACGGACATTCTCCCCTGACGTTATAAAGGTAATTAGTTCACCCCGAGACAAAAGGAACTTGTTGCTAATCACCTCCCATGGTTGCTATGTTGACACTGGACAGCAAATTTAAAGGTCCTCCTCTCTCTGTCTTTTGCCCGTAGAGTAGGGGTGCTGATCTAGGATCCGTTTTGCCTTTTAGATCATAATGAATAAGATTAATGAACAGAGGGGACCTTATCCTAGTACTCCTACTCTGATGCTTTGACCCAGGTTATAAAAACTGGTAGTTTTTTTAAATTGTTTTATCCCTCCCTAGGTTACATGTTGAGTCAATTCTCAAACAAGTCTGGGCTTGTTTTGTTTTTCAGTTTTATTGTGAAATCTGCTCTGATCTTCTTCTTTCACAAAGCTCAGCTATTGATCTTAACGACAGCCCAGATATAACTGGCCACAGTCCTCAATCCTCAGAGGCTATTGATCTAGTAGTCAGTGTGTCAGACAGATAGTCACTAGATATTGTGTAGCAGCCGTGGAATAAGTATTTGATCACCTACAAACAAGCAAGATTTCTGGCTCTCACAGACCTGTAACTTCTTCTTTAAGAGGCTCCTCTGTCCTCCACTCATAACTTGTATTAATGGCACCTGTTTGAACTTGTTTTCAGTATAAAAGACACCTGTCCACAACTTTAGTCACACTCCAAACTCCACTATGGCCAAGACCAAAGAGCTGTCAAAGGACACCAGAAACAAAATTGTAGACCTGCACCAGGCTGGGAAGACGGAATCTGCAATAGGTAAGCAGCTTGGTTTGAAGAAATCAACTGTGGGAGCAATTATTAGGAAATGGAAGACATACAAGACCACTGATAATCTCCCTCGATCTGGGGCTCCATGCAAGATCTCACCCCGTGGGGTCAAAATGATCACAGGTCAGTACATGTCCGTCTGAAGTTTGCTAGAGAGCATTCGGATGATCCAGAAGAAGATTGGGAGAATATCATATGGTCAGATGAAACCAAAATATAACTTTTTGGTGAAACTCAACTCGTTGTATTTGGAGGACAAAGAATGCTGAGTTGCATCCAAAGAACACCAAACCTACTGTGAAGCATGGGGGTGGAAACATCATGCTTTGTGGCTGTTTTTCTGCCCCGTGTAAAGGAAAGAATGAATGGGGCCATGTATCGTGAGATTTTGAGTGAAAACCTCAGCAAGGACATTGAAGATGAAACGTGGCTGGGTCTTTCAGCATGACAATGATCCCAAACACACCGCCCGGGCAACCAAGGAGTGGCTTCGTAAGAATCATTTCAAGGTCCTGGATTGGCCTAGCCAGTCTCCAGATCTCAACCCCATAGAAAATCTTTGGAGGGAGTTGAAAGTCCGTGTTGCCCAGCAACAGCCCCCAAACATCACTGCTCTAGAGGAGATCTGCATGGAGGAATGGGCCAAAATACCAGCAACAGTGTTTGAAAACCTTGTGAAGACTTACAGAAAACATTTTACCTCTGTCATTGCCAACAAAGGGTATATAACAAAGTATTGAGATAAACTTTTGTTATTGACCAAATACTTATTTTCCATCATAATTTGCAAATAAATTCATAAAAAATCCTACAATGTGATTTTCTGGATTTTATTCCCTCATTTTGTCTGTCATAGTTGAAGTGTACCTATGATGAAAATTACAGGCCTCTCATCTTTTTAAGTGGGAGAACTTGCACAATTGGTGATGGACTAAATACTTTTTTGCCCCACTGTAGCTGGGTCACTCCGAGCTGCCCCTAGGGGTCCATGGCCCCGTAGCGCCCCAACCCAACACAACCCACTCAGCTTTAGGATCTTAGTGAAACATTCATTATTGTTTTCAGGTGTGTTAGGCCACGGCCAGAGTGACATCAGTATAGCAGACCCCCAGGGCCAGGACTGTGCAGCTCAGCAGCTAGGGATTGCCTAAATAGGTATCTCTGTTGACGTGGGCATGTTTTTAATACCGACTCCTTTTGTCGTACAGTATTCCATATAAGGCATCCAGACCTTATGAAAGTTGTACAGTATACGCTTAATCTTAAAACAAATCTAGTGATACTGTACATAACTTGATATTTCTTCCATACATTGTGGGAGGATAACTATCCTTCCAATTAATGACAATGCATTTATTAGCCACTATAAATGCTAGGTTACAGTTTTTTTTTTATGTAACCTTTTTTTAACTAGGTAAGTCAGTTAATAAGAACAAATTATTATTTACAATGACAGCCTACCCCGGCCAAACCTGGACGACGCTGGACCAATTGTGCGCCACCCTATGGGGCTCCCAATCACGGCCGGATATCACACAGTCTGGAATCAAACCAGGGACTCTAGTGACACCTCTTGCACTGAGATGCAGTGTCTTAGACCACTGCAACACTCGGCACTGATACGTCTCCAGTATCAATATTTCCAAGCAAACAAAAACAGGGAAAAGGGGGAATCTGTAGACATACTGAGTTAAAAGAACATACTCTTTGCCAGAGTTCAGCCAGCCTTCACCAGACCACAACATATGCAATATGTCCTCTTTTGTGCTTTACACCTCCAGAAGAATAATACAATTTCTGAGTGCATGATATTCAGTTTCACTGGCATATAGTACGTTCTATGGATGGTCTAAAACTGCAGTAATTTATATGAACATGACTGGGTTTTCTAACATTTGTATCCATTCATCATCATCATCAATAGCATCTCCCAGGTCTTCCTCACATTTTTATTTTACATGTTTTGTGTCATCAGGAAAAGTCTATCAACCCTTCATACAGTTTGGAAATCAACTTTCGAGGTTTGTCAGACTGCCTTAAAATAGCGTCTGGCTTGTCCAGTGTTTGCTGCACAGAGAGAATGTGTTTAATCCTCAAATTCACATCACCTCTGTCACAGACTGGTCTTCCCTGGCTGCCTGACCCTTGTCACCATCTGATCCTCCTAAAATGAGGCATGACAACATTACTTTGGTGTACATTATCCAGGAATATAATAAATGGTTCAATAATTGAAAGGACCATTATTCCTAGACTGTAGCTTTAAGCTTAAGCTGCTGTCATGTAGCTACTGTAGGTCTACCCATCAATTCAAGATGGAACTTTATCATTCACTGAATATACTGCAAAATTCACCTGTGCTCCCTAGAGACTGGTCTTCCTTGGCTGTCTGACCCTGCTGGGAATCCTCTCACTCTTAAAAGGTAGGCTATAAAAATAGCTCAAGAGAAAGTGCAAGTCTCTCCTACTCTGCTCCCTTCAAACTACATCTACTATATTAATCTCTGGTAAACAAACCTATTTTAAGTTATTTTTGCACATTTGATATTGCCTATAGGGTGGAAAATTACTGGGATCATGGCTGGCAAGTGAATTTCCCACGCAAACCTCTACTGTGCACCATGACAGTGAAGCTTGCAGGGTTAGAGCTGTTTATTACCGACTGTTTGTGTGAAAAGTAGGGAATTATCTAGGGAAAATAAAAGATAAATAAAGTTACATTGCCGTACTGACTAATACAACTCACATTACACTGAAAAAAACGTCAGAACATCAATTTGAAATAATTTGGACGATTTATTTCATTGTTTATTTCAGGTCTAGTTTTATTGAGGCAAAAATAATAGCTAATGTAAGCAAACTTTTGGCCAGCTCTTTTTAATGGTACGTCAAACGGCGAAAGTTCATTTACTTCTGAAACGGGACAAAACAAAGGCTACAAAACATTTCCATACAAACACTAGTTTTTTTTAATTTTTTTTTTAAGCTAAACAGCAGTTACCTTGCCAGCTACATCAGTCAACTAAAGAGTAACCCATTTCTGTTCTGCTACCTGCTACCTGCTACCTACTCAGTGAAAGAGAGCAACACATAGGGGAAGATTGTCAAACTTTTCTTTTTGCTTTGGGAGGGTTGTGTGTTTTTTTGGGGGGGGGGGGTACTGGATGTTTCTCATAAACAATAGCTTGACTTACCCCGGCGCTCCAACTGACTCCGACAGTTGAACTTGAAGTGCTTCTGGGCTTCTGCTTCTGGGTCCCGGCTCCCACTCAGCAGTGCCTGACTGTTCTTATGTATCTCCACTGCTTCCAGGAGGCCCTCCAAGGTCTGGGGTGCACAGACTCGTGGCCCTCTTTGTGTCCAGGACCACTTTGTTGAGGGTGGATACGTCGGTGAGGAGCAGTGCCCTAGTGACGCGCAGTAGATTGCTCATCTGGGCTCGGGGGGGATGCGTCAGATGCAAACCTCCAGTCGTGGAACCGTTGAGGCCGATGGGCCAGGCTGTACCCGTAGCGGCTGAGTATCTAACGTTTGAGTACGTCGTAGTTTGTTGCCGGTTCGTCGTTTAGGTCCCAATACACCTTTTGGGCATTCCCAGAGAGGAACAATTGTTTTTCTGTGGTCTTGGCTGATTTCTTTTCATTTTCCCATGATGTCAAGCAAAGTGGCACTGAGTTTGAAGGTAGGCCTTGAAATACATCCACAGGTACTCCTCCAATTGACTCAAATAGCCTGTCAAAAGCTTCTAAAGCCATGACATCATTTTCTGGAATTTTCCAAGCCAGGTTTAAAGGTACAGTCTACTTAGTGTATGTAAACTTCTGACCCACTGGAATTGTGATACAGTGAATTATAAGTGAAACAATTGTTGGAAAAATTACTTGTGTCATGCACAAAGTAGATGTCCTAACCAACTTGCCAAACTATAGTTTGTTAAGTTCACTGGTTCGCAACAGCCAGTGAAATTGCATGGCGCCAAATTCAAAACAACAGAAATACCATAATTAAAATTCCTCAAACATACAAGTATTTTACACCATTTTAAAGATATTCTTGTAAATCCAGCCACAGTGTCTGATTTCAAATAGGCTTTACAGCGAAGCACACCAAATGATTATGTTTGGTCACAGAAAACCATACAGCCATTTTCTAGCCAAGGAGAGGGCTCACAAAAATCAGAAATAGCGATTAAATTAATCACTAACCTTTGATCTTCATCAGATGGCACTCACGGGACTTCATATTACCCAGTAAATGTGTGTTTTGTTCGATAACGTTCATATTTATGTCCAAAAACCTTATTTGAAATTGGTGTGTTATGATCAGAAATGTATTGTCTCAAACAAACATCCAGTGAAAGTGCAGAGAGCCACATCAAATTACAGAAATACTCATAATAAACATTGATAAGAGATACAAGTGTAATGCATGGAAATATAGATCAACTTCTCCTTAATGCAACCGCTGTGTCAGATTTCAAAACGCTTTACGGTGAAAGCACACCTTGCGATTCACTGCTCAAAAAAATAAAGGGAACACTTAAACAACACAATGTAACTCCAAGTCAATCACACTTCTGTGAAATCAAACTGCCCACTTAGGAGGCAACACTGATTGACAATACATTTCACATGCTGTTGTGCAGGTCATCCAGGATGGCACATCAATGCGAGCTGTGGCAAGGTTTGCTGTGTCTGTCAGCGTAGTGTCCAGAGCATGGAGGCGCTACCAGGAGACAGGCCAGTACATCAGGAGACGTGGAAGAGGCCGTAGGAGGGCAATAACCCAGCAGCAGGACCGCTACCTCCGCCTCTGTGCAAGGGGGAGCAGGAGGAGCACTGCCAGAGCCCTGCAAAATGACCTCCAGCAGGCCACAAAAGTGCATGTGTCTGCTCAAATGGTCAGAAACAGACTCCATGAGGGTGGTATGAGGGCCCGACGTCTACAGGTGGGGGTTGTGCTTACAACCCAACACCGTGCAGGATGTTTGGCATTTGCCAGAGAACACCAAGATTGGCAAATTCGCCACTGGCGCCCTGTGCTCTTCACAGATGAAAGCAGGTTCGCACTGAGCACATGTGACAGAGTCTGGAGACACCGTGGAGAACGTTCTGTTGCCTGCAACATCCTCCAGCATGACCGGTTTGGCGGTGGGTCAGTCATGGTGTGGGGTGGCATTTCTTTGGGGGGCCGCACAGGCCTCCATGTGCTCGCCAGAGGTAGCCTGACTGCCATTAGGTACCGAGATGAGATCCTCAGACCCCTTGTGAGACCATATGCTGCTGCGGTTGGCCCTGGGTTCCTCCTAATGCAAGACAATGCTGGACCTCATGTGGCTGGAGTGTGTCAGCAGTTCCTGCAAGAGGAAGGCATTGATGCTATGGACTGGCCCGCCAGTTCCCCAGACCTGAATCCAATTGAGCACATCTGGGACATCATGTCTCGCTCCATCCACCAACGCCACGTTGCACCACAGACTGTCCAGGAGTTGGCGGATGCTTTAGTCCAGGTCTGGGAGGAGATCCCTCAGGAGACCATCCCCCACCTCATCAGGAGCATGCCCAGGCGTTGTCGGGAGATCATACAGGCACGTGGAGACCACACACGCTACTAAGCCTCATTTGGACTTGTTTTAATGACATTACATCAAAGTTGGATCAGCCTGTAGTGTGGTTTTCCACTTTAATTTTGAGTGTGACTCCATATCCAGACCTCCATGGGTTGATACATTTGATTTCCATTGATAATTTGTGTGTGATTTTGTTGTCAGCACATTCAACTATGTAAAGAAAAAAGTATTTAATAAGACTATTTCATTCATTCAGATCTAGGATGTGTTATTTTAGTGTTCCCTTTATTTTTTTGAGCAGTGCATTAGGTCAGTGCTAGTCACAGAAAAACATCCAGCTATTTTCCAAAGAAGGAGAGGTGTCAGAAAAGTCAGAAATAGCATTATAAATATTCACGTACCTTTGATGATCTTGATCGGAATGCGCTCCCAGGAATCCCAGTTCCACAATAAATGGTTGTTTTTGTTCGATAAAGTCCATCATTTATGTCCAAATACCTCCTTTTTTGTTTGAGCGTTTAGCCCAGTAATCCAAATGCATTATGCGCGATCACTTGTTCAGACGAAATGTCAAAGTTATATTACAGTTCGTAGAAACATGTCAAACTATGTATAGAATCAATCTTTAGGATGTTTTTATCATAAATCTTCAATGTTCCAAGCGAAGAATTCCTTTTTCTTTAGAAATGCAATGGAACGCAGCTAACTCTCACGGGGGCGCGCGTGATCGATCAGCTCATGGCACTCTGCCAGACCTCTGGTTGAAACAGCTCTCATTCTCTCCTCCTTTACAGTAGAATCCTCAAACAAGGTTCTAAAGACTGTTGACATCTCGTGGAAGCCTTAGGAAGTGCAATATGACCCCATAACACTGTATATTCGATAGGCAATGACTTGAAAAACTTCAGATTTCCCACTTCCTGGTTGGATATGTTTCTCAGGTTTTTGCCTGCCATTTGAGTTCTGTTATACTCACAGACATCAAACAGTTTTAGAAACTTCAGAGTATTTTCTATCCAAATCTACTAATTACAGTGGGGCAAAAAAGTATTTAGTCAGCCACCAATTGTGCAAGTTCTCCCACTTAAAAAGATGAGAGAGGCCTGTAATGTTCATCATAGGTACACTTCAACTATGACAGACAAAATCCAGAAAATCATATTGACAGCTCTTTGGTCTTGGCCATAGTGGAGGTTGGAGTGTGACTGTTTGAGGTTGTGGACAGGTGTCTTTTATACTGATAACAAGTTCAAACAGGTGCCATTAATACAGGTAACAAGTGGAGGACAGCCGCTTAAAGAAGAAGTTACAGGTCTGTGAGAGCCAGAAATCTTTTGTAGGTGACCAAATACTTATTTTCCACCATAATTTGCAAATAAATTCATTAAAAATCCTACAATGTGATTTTCTGGATTTTTTGTCATAGTTGAAGTGTACCTATGATGAACATTACAGGCCTCTCTCATCTTTTTAAGTGGGAGAACTTGCACAATTGGTGGCTGACTAAATACTTTTTTGCCTCACTGTAGATACAGACACATTGCAGAGATACAGACAAAAAAAAATTAAACACATTAGCCAGCTTTTGACATGCTTTTTAAAAGTGGGTATGGTTGTAATTGAGTTGCTGTGGTAGTTTGTTCCACACAACAGCACCAGTGTATAAAGATGTGTTCTTACCAGATAGCTTATATTTTTTGATGTTTGGGGCTGCTGGTGAATCCTGATGTGCAGGCAGAATCAAAGGGACACTGGACTACAGCACTTGGGAGAGTCTTTAGGGTGTCTATAGCTAGGTGTCCATCCAATTAGTGACAGATTTTCATGTGAATATTCTAAAGTATACATAAAAACAATATGCACATTTCCTCATCAGAGTTGTGTTTCTATCAAATTGACTTGTTGCGGAAAAATGTCTGTGCGTGTATACGCAGTGTACATAAAAATGACATGTACCAATAAAAACTTACATGGGTTTCTATCGTATTTACAACTTTTGGGGGTCAAACGGCTGCCAAGCATCATGTCACCAGAATTAAGACCCTCGATATTTATTGAAAGGAGCATCCATCAACCTCGTCACTGTGCACTTTTCCCCACCCTGTGAAGTTCATCATAATGTATTTAATCTATCCGAATAAAATGCATTCTTTCCCATGTTATGAAAAAACAAACATTTGCAACGTACTTTACTCACATAACAAGGCTGGATGGAAACCTGGTTAATGTCCAGCCATTTTGAGGATGTGGAATTATATTTTGGACGAACATGCCTGGCCTACAGGAGACTTCTGGACTAGCCGAATTACATTAAAACATTGACTGGTTGTGTTTATGCCACAAAAAAAAAGGTTATACATAAAAACATTTTAATGACAAATATTTAGGCTATATTGAAGTGTTAGGTTCTAAGGTGCGCTAGGGATAGCCTGTCGGATTGGAGAGGCAAAACGCATGTTAAGCTTTCCTGAATAACTGGGCCTGCCGGGAGCATATGTGGCCACATTATTATAGGTCTACTTGGGAGAACGATGATCTGCAACAGACAGCGCATCTCAGTATCAGAAGAAAAGAGCGTTGGGCCAGCACCGTTATTCAAATTCAATTTTCACTGCAGCCTTCAGTAGAATTTTGTACTCACTTGAAAACAATTATACAATGATTCATTGTATTGTAGGATAATTGTATATTGTCCCAAAACAAAATCAATAGGGGAGCTATCTGAGCTGCGTGTCTCATATCCTCACTGTTCTTTCATACTCAATGATGCACCAGGCCTCTCCACTGCCTATCAGCTATTCCTATTTGTTGATGTGGATTCAATGCTTTTGTGGGGTTTGATTGGTAGTTAGCCTATTGCAGATCTGTACAAATGATCCACTTACCAATATCACTATGAATGGTGGATAGAAGGCAGGATAGACAGACTGGTAGGCTATATTGATCTGTGGTATAGTAAAAGTTAGCATGCGGAAAAGCATAGTGCATAAGGGAAATACCAAAACGCCTTGATATAAGGGAGGCGCATGCAAGCAGATGAGGAGATTTGGCTAGGATGGAAGAAATGGTATACTAAAACCTGCAAAAGAGTGAATGTAAACTAGAGGTCGACCGATGAATGGGAATGGCCGATTTAATTAGGGCTGTTTTCATAACAACCTGGAAATCGGTATTTTTGGACACCGATTTTTTTTACACCTTTATTTAACTAGGCAAGTCAGTTAAGAACACATTCTTATTTTCAATGACGGCCTAGGAACTGTGGGTTAACTGCCTCGTTCAGGGGCAGAATGACAGATTTTCACCTTGTCAGCTCGGGGGATCCAATCATGCAACCTTACAGTTAACTAGTCCAACGCTCTAACCACCTACCTCTCGTTGCACTCCACAAGGAGACTGACTGCCTGTTACGGGAATGCAGTAAGCCAAGGTAAGTTGCTAGCTAGCATTAAACTTATCTTCTAAAAAACAATCAATCAATCAATCATAATCACTAGTTAACTACACATGGTTGATGATATTACTAGTTTATATAGCGTTTCCTGCGTTGCATATAATCTGACTGAGCATACAAGTATCTGACTGAGCGGTGGTAGGCAGCAGCAGTCTCGTAAGCATTCATTCAAACTTTCGTGCATTTTGCAAGCAGCTCTTCATTGTGCGTCAAGCACTGCGCTGTTTATGACTTCAAGCCTATCGACTCCCGAGATGAGGCTGGTGTAACCAATGTGAAATGGCTAGCTAGTTAGCGGGATGCGAGCTAATAGCGTTTCAAACGTCACTCGCTCTGAGACTTAGTTGTTGTTCCCCTTGCTCTGCATGGGTAACGCTGCTTCGAGGGTGGCTGTTGTCGTTGTGTTCCTGGTTCGAGCCCAGGGAGGAGCGAGGAGAGGGACGGAAGCTATACTGTTACACTGGCAATACTAAAGTGCCTATAAGAACATCCAATAGTCAAAGGTTAATGAAATAAAAAATGGTATAGAGGGAAATAGTCCTGTAATTCCTATAATAACTACAACCTAAAACTTCTTACCTGGGAATATTGAAGACTCATGTTAAAAGGAACCACCAGCTTTCATATGTTCTCATGTTCTGAGCAAGGAACTTAAACTTTAGCTTTCTTACATGGCACATATTGCACTTTTACTTTCTTCCCCAACACTTTGTTTTTGCATTATTTATTTGAGGCTAAATTGATTTTGATGTATTATATTAAGTTAAAATAAGTGTTCATTAAGTATTGTTGTAATTGTCATTATTACATTTCAAAAAAAATTTTTTTAAATCGTCCGATTAATCGGTATCGGCTTTTTTGGTCCTCCAATAATCGGTATCGGTATCAGCGTTGAAAACTCATAATCAGTCGACCTCTAATGTAAACCTCTAATGTGCACAATATAAAACAGCACAACCCAAAGCGAAAAAAGAAGTTTGACAATTGAAGATGAAAAACACCCCCAAAACACAGCGAGTTAAGTTGATGCCAAAGAGCTCCATTTTGGTCTCATCTGACCACAACACTTTCACCCATCATTCAGATGTTCATTGGCAAACTTCAGATGGGCATGTATATGTGCTTTCTTGAGCAGGGGGACCTTGCGGGCGCTGCAGGATTTCAGTCCTTCACGGCGTAGTGTGTTACCAATTGTTTTCTTGGTGACTATGGTCCCAGCTGCCTTGAGATCATTGACAAGATCCTCCCGTGTAGTTCTGGGCTGATTCCTCACCGTTCTCATGATCATTGCAACTCCACGAGGTGAGATCTTGCATGGAGCCCCAGGCCGAGGGAGATTGGCAGTTCTTTTGTGTTTCTTCCATTTGCAAATAATCGCACCAACTGTTGTCACTTTCTCACCAAGCAACTTGGCGATGGTCTTGTAGCCCATTCCAGCCTTGTGTAGGTCTACAATCTTGTCCCTGACATCCTTGGAGAGCTCTTTGGTCTTGGCCATGGTGGAGAGTTTGGAATCTGATTGATTGATTGCTCCTGTGGACAGGTGTCTTTTATACAGGTAACAGGCTGAGATTAGGAGCACTCCCTTTAAAAGTTGTGCTCCTAATCTCAGCTTGTTACCTGTATAAAAGACACCTGGGAGCCAGAAATCTTTCTGATTTGAGAGGGGGTCATACTTATTTCCCTCATTTAAAATGCAAATCAATTTATAACATTTTTGACATGCGTTTTTCTGGATTTTTTTGTTGTTATTCTGTCTCTCACTGTTCAAATAAACCTACCATTAAAATTATAGACTGATCATTTCTTTGTCAGTGGGCAAACGTACAAAATCAGCAGGGGATCAAATCCTTTTTTCCCTCACTGTACACCAGATAGATGCATGTGTTTATAAATGTGATACATAAAGATACATGTGTTTTACAGGGTCAGCCATAGTAGTAGAGCGCCCCTAGAGCAAATTAGGGTTAAGTTTCGTGCTCAAGGATACATTCACCAATTTTTCACTTTGACGGGTCAGCTTTTGAACCAGCAACCTTTCAGTTGCTTGGCCCAACGCTCTAACCCCTAGGCTACCTGCCACCCTCCCCTATTTTAGACCACCCCAGTAAATTTAGAACTGTCCCGAACTGTTTTGACATCAAGTTCGGCCATCGGCTAATCAGCTGGGTATACAGACTCAAGGAATTAGAATGTACCAGAGGCCACCAATATAGAGCTCATTTGAAAGTATATACTGTACTCTATACCATCTACTGCATTTTGCCTATGCCGTTTGGCCATCGCTCATCCATATATTTACATGTACATATTCTTATTCATTCCTTTACACTTGTGTGTGTATAAGGTAGTTGTTGTGAAATTGTTAGATTACTTGTTAGATATTACTGCATGGTCGGAACTAGAAGCACAAGCATTTCGCTGCACTCGCATTAACATCTGCTAACCATGTGTATGTGACCAATAACATTTGATTTGAAAATCTTTTAGAACCCTGGGGGGCGACTGGCTACTTTTTCTATTTGGCTGGCTACTCAATGTACTTGTGGAAAACACTTTTCTTTAATGTCTCGAATACCTATTACATAGCTAACACATTGAATAGAATTACCAAGCGGTTATCTTCACATCTCAACCTAGTTGAATGGCAATGATGTCTGCAGTGTCCAAAGTTATTGTATTTACTTGGAGTTAACAGACTATCAACTGAAATATCAACTCTGTAAATAACACACTCTACAACACTTATTTGATCTCTTAGTGTCAAATAAACACTACATGCAATTAAAATATCAGATCACAATAAACAGCCTTTCAGTAGCCTAATAAATAGAGAAATTCAATTGCTTAACATTTGTTTGATAATTTATGGCACAGCTGAAGTGAGGAGTGGGATTAATCATAGGTAGAAAGCAATTTTCTTTTCCTCCGAAGCTATTTTTACCTTTGGTAAAACAACACTCTTCTAAACCACAGGGAAGTGGCTACAGTGACTACATCCAGTGGGTTTATAATTCTACAATAAGGACAGGAAGTCAAAGTTCCAATCCTGTGACACATAAGGATATTTCATCATTTGAACTGAGACTCTACCTTCAGAATGACGATAGCGCTACACTTAAAAAAAATGCTGGGTTAAAAACAACCAAATTTTGGTTATTTGGTAACCCAGTGCTGGGTAAATATTGGACAGAACACACACTGGGTGATGTAATCCATAGGTTATTTTCATGAGGCGTGGCTTTCAGATAGTTATTTTTGGACACCCGTTAGAGCAAATGTAATTCCTGTTCATCGTGATAAATTTCAACACTGAAAATTAAAAAAATGTTCTTGAATATATTTTGCACATTAAAATCTAATACATTTCACAACATTATTATATACATATCACAACATTGAGGTTCAATATTAGAATATGTATTATTTATCCCAACATTGGGATATGCATAGGCTCTTTAGAAACTCACACTTGTAACACTCATTTAAGCCACAAAGGTGTCAGTGTTCAACCTTAACATGTGATAATACAACAGAACATATTAACATTTACTCTCACGGGTGGCCAAAAGTAACTACATGAAACACACATCCCTATTAAGTCACCCCTCCAGTCTTCTGATCTGAACTGCTGGGTCAACCCAACTAAATGTCCTAATGCCTGGCAACCCAGCAGTCGGGTCATCCAAACAACCCAGCATTTTTTAGAGTGTAGTGTTCTTTTCTATGGGAATGACTATCATTGGATAGAATGGTCTTATGCATTTCACATTTATGACAACAAAGACACAAAGTGAAAAAAGATAGGGGTAAATGGTAATTAGATATTTGAGGAACGGATGTCTGGTCTAGCAGGCTGTCTCTGAACACACTGTATTTGAAGATGTAAAACAATTCAGACAGCTAATACATATTTGCATTCAGATGACATGCTGCTGTATCTGTATGCACACGGTTCCTTTAAGGCTTACAAGCATCTGTCTCTAATACATTCCTGCTTGTAAGTGGCTCTGATTAGATGTGCATATAAAAGCGAGGTTGTTGTCCCTTTGAACTGAATAAATTGTTGCGTAATCAGATGAGCACTCTGTGCATCTGATACCGAGTGGGGAGAGTTTTCCATCCCACCCAAACTGATTACCCCTGTCTGTCAAGACATAATCCTATCTTCATGTTTTCACTTGCTCTATATTTAAGTTGATTGATTGATTGAATTAAATTACAGCACAGTATGTTAATTCACCCCTCCCTCCCTCCCTCCCTCCCTATCCCTCTCTCCACCTCTACAGCTCTAGTGGTGAGGTTTCTGACCAGACGTTTCATCTGGGAGTATGACCCAACGCTTGGTAAGACACCCTACCTACTCCTGCTCCCCTCCTGCTGTCCTAAGCAACATTGAAAACAACCTGCACAACACTAGTCTTAGTGTGTTTTGTGCAGCCAGTAAAGCACTCTCTGATTTTGGGTTATCAAAGGCTTTATCTGACCTCAAAGGCTGTTTTGATCCAGAGATGACCGTGCTGCGTTGGTCAAAGCCTTCTATCGCTGCGAGTTATCATATCAAGATAGCAACCGAAGTAATAATAATCACTCCCATGTGGTAGTATATTTCCCCCATATCTTCTCAAAACATCATACAGATTCATTTCCTGACAATATGCCTTTTTAGGTTAGGCCTGACCTCGTTTTCTTTTATAGCAAAAACTACATCACAAGCCTAGTCGGTGATTTAACATGCTATTTTTATTTATTTTATTTGACCTTTATTTAACTAGGCAAGTCAGTTAAGAACAAATTCTTATTTTCAATGACGGCCTGGGAACAGTGGGTTCCTGTTCAGGGGCAGAATGACAGATTTGTACCTTGTCAGCTCGGGGGTTTGAACTTGCAACCTTCCGGTTACTAGTCCAACTCTCTAACCACTAGGCTACCCTGCCGCTATGAATGCTATGTGATTATAAGACAGGGATAGAGGCGATGCCTTAAGTTTAGGGCGAGGCGAAGCGTCATTCATTCACGGCAGTTGTCGGTTAATCAGGTTCATATATAGGCTAAGTGACCACAGTCACCGTCCAAGGGGGAGGTTCGTATAGTAAGCCTACATCCCGTCATTGGCAGGAAAATCCTATTGTGGCATGTTTTGCTTAAAGCTAGAACAATATTGGGGTTGTTCGGTTCATGGTTCGAAGGCATGCTATGTACAGAGTCAGCCTCATTAGAAGTTGAATAACACCGTGGCACAGACCCAACTGTTGGCATGGTGGGAGAAGTAACATGATATAGACATTAAGCCTCATTGCATGCAGACATTTAATGTGATGGATGCTATATATACATATACTCCTACAAATACCAATGGTCTAAGAAATGCTTATAGCATGCTGTCAAACAATTAGCTTGAAAGGGAATTGGATTCGGCAGATATTTATATAGATTTTCTCACTGCAAGCCACGTCTCTGATTCCCATTGACAGTTCCCCCATTTTCCCCCTGAATGTGATGTACGTTTTGGTGCAGGCTCAAGTGCTTGTTATTCGAACAGCATTCAAGAGTATAACCTAGTACCCACCACAGCTTATTTCCTGACATCACACAAGGGTTGAATGAAAGATGAAGGCTTTGGGCTGAGAGAGCGAGAGAGAGACACCGCGCTCACCGCTCTGTAAGAAACATGGACGTTGAGAATATTGAATTACAACACCAGACAGATTAATTTCATGAAGTTTCAGAACAGGGTCTGGAAGCAATTTAATCACGTTTTTGCAAACAGTACGCAGTGTGTGTATACTGTAGGTTACACATATCCTTCGGTGGTTTATGCGAGTCCAGAAAAGTAATATGATTTTAATAACGTGCCTTGTAGTCTACTAAATTGGTCATTTCATCATATGATGATAGAACCCCTAAAATGGAGCCCTCTGATTAAATCAACCACCATGCTGTCAACCTCAAAACGCCTGTAATGAAATGAACAGCAATTTGTTTCGATTGACATTCAAGAAGCACTTAGTTTGCGTAGGTGTACAGACTGCACATACAAATGGATTTGATGAAGCTATGATAATAAGACGAAATCTCTACCACATCTTTCTCTTCACTTCGAAGAGATGCCATCTGCTAATTTGTTTTGTGGGGGGGGGTTAGACAGCCGTGCAAAATGAAGCTGTTGTACAACAGAGTGCTTTCCATTTCATTATTATATTGTTACATAATTCAACTGTAGGAATATGATATGTTGAAACTGTCACGGTTTTCTGTATGAGAAGGAGAGTCGGACCAAAATGCAGCGTCTCGATTGTGATTCATGTTTAATGAAAAAACACACTAAACACAAACACTACAAAAACAATAAACGTAACGAAAACCGAAACAGCCTATACTTGTGTAAACTAACACAGACCAAGGATATCAGGACAATCACCCACCAAAACCCAACACCAAACAGGCTACCTAAATATGGTTCCCAATCAGAGACAATGACGAACACCTGCCTCTGATTGAGAACCATATCAGGCCAAACATAGAACTAGACAAACTAGACATAAAACATAGAATACCCACTCAGCTCACACCCTGACCAACCAAAACATAGAAATATACAAAGTAAACTATGGTCAGGGTGTGACAGAAACCTTGTTCTTTTTTGATGTTCCCTCAATTCTGATCAGAGTTTAGGAGTTAGGATTTAACCTGCGCAAGGGGTTTAATTAAATATGATTACAAAAGACTGCTACAGTGACTGACATCAGGAAAATATTTTGCTGGGGGATGGAGATACACAATTCAATATATAAATGCATAAGTGTAGCCGATGTGAAATGGTTAGCTAGTTAGCGGTGGTGCGCGCTAGTGGCGTTTCCATCGGTGACGTCACTTGCTCTGAGACCTTGAAGTAGTGGTTCCCCTTCCCCCGGCTTTTGTGGAGCGATGGGTAACGATGCTTCAAGGGTGACTGTTGACATGTGCAGAAAGTCCCTGGTTCGCTCCCAGGTCGGGGCGAGGGGACGGACGTAAAGTATATACTGTTACATTGGTGCCGTGACCCGGATCACTGGTTGCTGCGGAAAGAGGAGGTCAAAAGGGGGGTGAGTGTAGCCTATGTGAAATGTCTAGCTAGTTAGCGGTGGTGCGCACTAGTGGCGTTTCAATCGGTGATGTCACTTGCTCTGAGACATTGAAGTAGTGGTTCCCCTTACTCTGCAAGGGCCTCAGCTTTTGTGGAGCGATGGGTATCGATGCTTCAAGGGTGACTGTTGACGTGTGCAGAGCGTCCCTGGTTCGCGCCCAGGTCGGGGCGAGGGGATGGACGTAAAGTCTATACTGTTACATAAGCATACCCTTTTCCCATAGTCATATAATCTATGTGGGTGAATGCCACAGGAGGTTGGTGCCACCTTAATTGGGGAGGACGGGCTCGTGGTAATGGCTGGCGCGGATTCAGAGGAATGGTATCATACACATGGTTTCCATGTGTTTGATGCCATTCCTTTGGCTCAGTTCCAGCCATTATTATGAGTCGTCCTCCCCTCTGCAGCCTCCACTGGGGAATGCGTTTTCCTGGCTCTGGACCGGAGCATTGTCATGCTTGTTGCCATGACACCAATAATTTGACAATGGCGGCAAACCCTGCTCATTGCGGCAGTCTTGTCAGGACTTTTCCCCCACAATTAAAAAACAGAGTTCTACATTTCTATGCTTTTTCATATTTGGTGGTTCTCTGTTTATTGTTCAATTGGGGCGGCAGGGTAGCCTAGTGGTTAGAGCATTGGACTGATTTGCTTACATGAACTAGGTTGCAAGTTCAAATCCCCGAGCTGACAAGGTACAAGATCTGTCGTTCTGCCCCTGAACAGGCAGTTAACCCACTGTTCCTAGGCCGTCATTGAAAATAAGAATTTGTTCTTAACTGACTTGCCTAGTAAAATAAAGGTAAAATTTTTTTTTTTTTTAAATTGTAAACTATTTATTTATCCGACTCCACCCTGCCCAGCTAACATACACAACCACTAATATTATCTCTCTACCATAGAATAGGAATATGAGAATTCCATTAATTGTCACTCAATGGGAAGCATGTGAGCAGAGTAATTATGTAAGTTGGCTTGTCATTAATACAAAAAGTTACCTTTGTGTTCGTGCCGATGCAGAAAGTAGCTGTGAACAACAATTTATACCCCCCTCTGATCTAATCTTATTTACCTCATGAAATGAAGTCTTACCAAGCCACTCCTCAATAAAAAGGAGCAGAGAAATCTACTACAATAACTACTACCTACTAGAAATCGACTATTAATCTAATTTATGGAGGTTATGACATTGCGCAATCACAGGAATAAATATCACAGGTAGAAACAAATAGGAAAGCAGATGCTTGGCAATCCAGTGAGTGAGCAGAACAAGAAAACACATTTCTAAGAGGCGTAGTAGTTAAAAGTACAAACAGCTTGAGATGGGGGCTGATCTGTTGATGTTTCCAGTTAATATTCTGGTATGAGACATTCTCTTTCAGCATTCTAAAATAACACCAACAGCAGCTCCAGGTTCTCGCTAGGAAATGAGTTATTTGCTGCCAGGAAAATGACTGGGGTGTTGGCCCTCAAGATCTTCAGATATGTAGGTTGACCCATTAAATCATCCCCTAGCCCCCCTGTTCATGCTGTCAATACCCAAACACACATAGTAGGTGTGTGTACTTGCGTGTGTGTGTGTGTTCAGGTGTGCGCTTGCACGTGTGTGGATATGGCAGCTGAAATGGGACGTCACCGACGAAATGTGAGACCCAGGCTACCCTCTAGCTATAGAAGGCAGTAAATCAACACCCTAGCGGTCGCGCATTTCACACGCACACAGTGTTTTATGTCCCAGAGGGCACCTGGGTAGAGGCAGGGATGATGACACGCACAGCTAACTAACACCCAACCAGAGCGTTCTAGTGTTACTGGCGGTTAAACTCCAGACCCCCGCCGTCTCCAATAGTAGCTGCCCACCATGCTTGAAAAAGTATGTTTTGAACAGGGAGAAGTGCCTTAAGGGTTTTTGAGAGTTTACACAGATTTTTTTTTATTTTTACAAGAGACATTTCAGGTAAACTACTCCTCATCTAGGTATAACAAAGAGGGTCATAGCCAGCACTCACATCTGTATCCACCTCTCATCCTATTGGTAAAGCTGCCCTGAGGCAATTCAACTTGATGGGGTTCATTGACCACCTAAACAACCAGGTGGAATCAACGGTGCATGATAGACATAAACATGTTACCATCTTCTAAATGGGGTTTGTCTTTTTGTTCTTTCCAGAATCAACATATCGCCATCAAGCAACCATAGACGATGAGGTTGTGACCATGGAGATCCTTGACACAGCCGGACAGGTTGGAGCTTCAGCAACTTTGCACAGAAAACAGACATTTGTGTAGAGAAATGTTTATACTCTGACTGGCAATAGAATAAGAATAATTCATAGTCAATTGAATATCCCAGTTCAACCCTACTGTATAATGATGATTATTTTATTATATATATTATTATATGATAATTATTCACAGTAGCAGTCCTAGCTAAACCAAATCCTCGTTAGCGTTGCTCTATTCTGTTCTAATCAGCCATTGGGTAAACACATTATACGATAAATGTGCTGCTGCTAGTCTGAGTACGTAGGTGTTCTGCCTGCTACTAATTTCCCCTGTGAAACATCAAGCCAAGTCATCCTTCGCTCATTACATTGTATTCTATTTTGAGAGTGCAGGGAGTGAGTTTAGGTGAGGGCCTAACCAAGCGTTGCTAGACATGTCTTTCTCTGTCAGAGAGCCAGTGTAGAGCTGAGGGTTCTTCGTTCTCTTCAAAGCTGTTGAAAGTGGTGAGTACATATATCAAGCCTTTTGATTCTTGATTTTTCTTGGACCCCAAAGGCATACCTCATAAATCAGATAAGTTCAGAAGTCGGTCAGTTATATAGATGTCAAGTATCACTATGTTCAATGTGAGTTATGCAATAGTTATTGTAACAAAGTAAGTTATTATTACCAATAACAGTTGAGGTCAAGAATATCGCTGGCTCATGCAAGTTTAATCACACGACTAGTAAGTTTTGTTACGACAGGACTGGCTGTACTGACTTGACGAAATCAGGAGCAGCTGCTGAAATTTGTACCCAGTTCAGAAGGGTAGCCGACTGTTCAAATCTGGGGGATTTAAAAAGTGTTATGTTGAGAAAGGAGAAATAAAGCATTTGAATCCGCTGAAAACATGGTGGAAGTTATTTTATAAAAAGCTCTGTTCAGATGCCTCAATTCTCCATCACATGTTCAATGAAGGCTTCCATAGAGTTATTGTTTCTTTGCCTTGTGGATATGCCAGACAACAAGTGGGCCTATTGGTCAACAGTACTCTAATTAGCTAGCTAGTTGCCGAAAGATTGTTGCTAAAAAAATATCCTGCCCTCCTGTATCTTTACCTCAGGAGGACACGCAGCAGAAGGAGAGCCACATGCGCTGGGGCGATGGCTTCGTCATTGTCTATGACATCACTGACCGGGGCAGCTTTGACGAAGTGGCTCCTTTGCGAGGCCTCCTAGAGGAAGTCAAGAAACCCAAGAATGTCCCGTTGGTTCTGGTGGGCAACAAAGCCGATCTAGACCATGCCCGACAGGTGGGCACAGAGGAGGGTGAGCGGCTGGCTGCCGAGATGGCGTGCGCCTTCTACGAGTGCTCGGCGTGCGCCGACGAGGGTGGCATGGTGGCGGAAGCATTCCATGAGCTGTGTCGCGAGTTGAGGCGCCGCAAGGTGGTCCAAGGCAAGGCCAGGCGCCGTAGCTCCACCACCCACGTCAAGCAGGCCATCAACAAGATGCTGACCAAGATCAGCAGCTAGGGGGAGCCGCTGAGCACACTCCACAAAGAGGATAAACTCAAGAAAAACTAAAGAACAAAGTGACTGATTTCAAGGGTTTAGATGTGTAGAAATATCACGCAGCCATCAAAGCTCCTAAAGAGCACAAATATAAAATGATGAATGAACAGCGAACCTCTTCGTACTTAGTATCAATGCACAATCAATGAAGATTTGCATTGATACCGAGTGTGCCAAAAATCGCTCTCCATTCAACACTGATTCTAAAGGGGAAGGTTGTAGGCCATTATTACTCGCTCTTTGACCACGCTCCACAACTAAGGTCAGAAGCACAAAGGGGAACATAATAATCACATGATGGGAACTACTTTGTCTGTGAGGGAGGTGAAGATGCTTTTGTTTCATAGCCAACTGGGACATTTCTGTATACTGCCAAGGAAGGGGGGAGAGTCCGTTATTCAGAAATCCCAAATCTCTGAAATTCACTCTCCCTTCTTGAGCAGCATGGTGAATACCCCAGTTTTGTGTCTCCACCAACTTTAAAGAAAATATTGTCCATGAACCCACCCTTTGTTTATTAGAAATAATGGACAAACCATTTGTAGTTTCCTGTAGCTTGTTTGTGGGATAATGTTTTGATATGCTCTAGGCCAGTGTTTCCCAACCCTGGTCCTCCAGTACACATCCTTATTGTAAACCTAGACAAGCACACCTCGTTCCACTTGTCAGCTAATCATCAAGCCCTCAATGAGTTGCGTTAATCCAGGGCTACAACAAAAATGTGTACGAGGACCGGTGTTGGGAAACACGTCTCTAGGTCAACGGATGTATGTTCTTTGAGCAGCGTTAAAAGATTCATGAAACATCAACAGTTTTCATGGTCTTAGATCATTATGTCGTCCGTTTGCAGAGCTCTGTTGGCCTTGGGTACTTGTTGACCTTAGACATATCCTTTGAGCTGTGACACGATTGGTCAAATAAACAATTGTCCATCATACTATGTCTCCCTCAACCCCCATCTCATACCAAGCATAGGACAGGGCTATAGAGATCATATCTCAAATATGTTTTTCATCTAAAGAACCTAAGAGGAGGAGGAGGAGGAGGAGGAGACCAAAGTTTTCAGTTTAAATCAACGCTAATACTGTTTCATGGTATCGTCCATCCATCATTCCGGTTCAAATTCCAGGAACGTTCTAAATGTACCTTAATTGTAAACTATGTATAATATTGCCTTTATCATTGGTCTCAAAGGAGTGTACAGTACATAACCCAGAGGCAGACAAAATGGTCGATATGTCTCCTATATTTTAACCAAATGCTGTTCCTTTGTTAACGAATGTACCTGAGCTGACTGAGTTTTGAGAATGGGGATACAATGGACAAATTTGCTGTGCAATTGTAATTAAACATTAGATACATGTATATCCAATACAAGTTTGAAAATGTCTCTTTTATGATTAATCTTCAACACTATGTTGTCATGCATAAACAAATTTCATTGTTTGTTATTTTTGACAGTCTAACAAAGCTGTATAATTCATATTATGGTTTAGAGTGACGGAAATGTCACATTTGCACAATACTTGTCAATCATAATGAAAGGTGCCCTCCATGAATCGAACCACGGGGGAACCACTCTCAAAGGCTACAAGGCAAAGTGCTATTTCAAACCCTGCAATCCTTTTCCCAAAATGTCAAAAACATTACCACTTTTACCACAAATCAATGTGTAATTCAAGTGACCCAAACAACATTTTATTGCTTGGGCAGTTAAGGAAACACAATACAAACCCTGTAGTCCTCAAAGAAAACGCTAAAGTCTTGGAGAGTTTGGGTGCTGTTTAGGAGTGTCCAGTCTCAGGGCGGATAGGCCTGCTGTAATTACAAAGTAGTGAATCTCTCAAAATAACTGCACCAGTGGACCACTACAACCCCAGTGCTCCTCCCTCTGGAGTCCCTAACCAGTAGCACACAGCTGGAGACAGTTAGCTCCCCATCACGTGACCGGTGTAGGAATACTACAGGCCTGTAGATTGATTCATAGCTTGCAGATGTAGGCTGTACATTTAGATGTCTCTTGGCTGTGTATTCTTGGACACAGACCAGTTGGAGAAGAAAGATGCTGTATCTATGGGATTATAAAGATGACAGAACTACATGAGTTTGCATTTTGAATTTCATGGTCGCAAGTTTGATTCCCAAATGTGTAATTTAATTTTGCAAGCATGTATCATGGGTGAAAGATTTTACAACGGTCGCAAAGTTGTAAATTGACATCTGAATACATACAATACAATTTGCAAGTATAATTTATTTTCAGAATTATTACAAGTCCATTTACGAGTATGAATATTCTGCTGTGAATCAAAAATACACTTGCATGCGCCGTCACTTGTCAAGAGATTCCCAAGTAAAAATCTTTGCACTCTGGAGGCAGAACTTTTTACTCCTGACCAATCAGTTCCTTCTGCCAAAACCACAGCAACCTAACCATTGGCTGAATTGTTCCATTAATCAAATCTCAGGAAGTAGCTACCCACATGCACAAGAGAGGATGAGGGAAATGAAACCAAACCTATCTGCTTGAAAGTAAGTGTCTCTTATCTATATTAATTGCATTCTTTTGTGAAAAGGTATGACAGTAGTTTGCTTATCATGTGAAATATAATGGTACATTTCAGGTGAACTCCAGACCAGCCATTGCATTGGCAGATGCTATTGTCTTAGCTAGTTGGCCTCATTCATCCTAGCTTTACAATCAACTGTCTAGCTTTATCAGGCAGCTTTAGAAGGGAAAACAAATATATTTGCTAGTTAACCATCTGAATGATAAAGTTGATTATAAATGCCATTAGCTAGCTAGATATCTAGCTAAATTGAAACTGCTGGATGAAAGTTAACTAGTTAACTCCCACTGTCATCACTGCAGTGTGGCTAATGTTAGCTAGGTTTCTCAAAAATAAAAATATACCGTACCAGTCAAGTACCAGTTTGGACACACCACACTCAAGGCAAAGGGTAGCTACTTTGAAAAACCTCAAAAAACCTTTGATTTGTTTAACACTTTTTTGGTTACTACATTATTCCATATGTGTCATTTCATAGTTTGTCTTCACTATTCTACAATGTATAAAGAAAAACACTTGAATGAGTAAGTGCATCCAAACTTAACTGGTACTGTATATTATGAAAACTAGTTTTGAAACTTGTATCGCATTATGATTAATGGTTATAATTGCAATGCATAGCAGATAAGAAAAGAAATATCAGTATGTACCTGGCTAAAGAGAAGGAATATAATATCTATTGTTTACAGGAAACTCATTCATCAATTTTAGATGAAGTTGTGTCGGGAAAGGTCCGGGCAAAATATACTTCTCCCATGTTCGAAGAAACTCAAAAGGGATGATGATGATGATATTAATTACCAATAATTTTGATCCGAATGTGCAAGTTGGATGGATTCTTTTAAATATGTTATTGGAACATAAACCAATTTGGCTCAATCTATACGGTCCAAATAAATGATCCACGCTTATTTGAAAATATATATAATAATATATCAAGCCTACAAACAGTACAAGACTCCAGTGGGAGATTATAATACAATTCTGAATACCTCAATGGACCATAAAGGAAATCACACTACAAACTATCACCCTTATGCACTTAAGGAAATTACGAATATCATGGATATATTGAAACTAGGGGATATGTGGAGGCTTAAATATCCTGACCTAGTGAGATATACCGCTCAATTAAGCTCATCAAATTATTGCCATTTACATTACTCTTACAGAATTTCCACATGGTCGAGGATATTGGAAATTTTGTCCAAGCCTATTGGATGATAACTTGTTTTTAACTTCTTTGGGACTGGGGGCAGTATTGAGTAGCTTGGATAATAAGGTGCCCAGAGTAAACTGCCTGCTACTCAGGCCCAAAAGCTATAATATGCATAAATTTAGTAGATTTGGATAGAAAACACTGAAGTTTCTAAAACTGTTTGAATAATGTCTGTGAGTATGACATAACTCATATGGCACGCAAAAACCTGGGAAAAAATCCAACCAGGAAGTGGGAAATCTGAGGTTTGTAGTTTTTCAAGTCATTGCCTATCAAATATACAGTGTCTATGGGGTCATATTGCACTTCCTAAGGCTTCCACTAGATGTCAACAGTATTTAGAACCTTGCTTCAGGTTTCTACTGCGAAGGGGGAGAGAATGAGAGCTGTTTGAGTTAGGTGTCTGGCAGAATGACATGAGCTAAATCATGCGCTTGGCCGTGAGTGGTAGCTGCGTTCCTTTTCATTTCTAAAGACAAAGGAATTGTCCAGTTGAAACATTATTGAAGATTTATGATAAAAACATCCTAAAGATTGATTCTATACATCGTTTGACATGTTTCTGCGAACTGTAATATAACTTTTTGGACTTTTCTTCTGAACCTTTGCCTGTACTTGCCCGCGCCTCGTAAGTTTGGATTTGTGAACTAAAAGCGCATATAAAAAGGAGGTATTTGGACATAAAGTCCATAATTTATCGGACAAAACAAACATTTATTGTGGAACTGGGATTCATGGGAGTGCACTCTGATGAAGATCATCAAAGGTAAGTAAATATTTATAATGCTATTTCTGACTTTTGTGACACCTCCTTCTTTGGAAAATGGCTGTATGTTTTTCTGTGGCAAGGTGCTGACCTAACATAATCGCAAGGTGTGCTTTCGCCGTAAAGCCTTTTTGAAATCTGACACAGCGGTTGTATTAAGGAGAAGTTTATCTATATTTCCATACATAACACTTGTATCTTTTATCAATGTTTATTATGAGTATTTCTGTAATTTGATGTGGCTCTCTGCACTTTCACCGGATGTTTGTTTGAGACCATGCATTTCTGAACATAACACACCAATTTGAAATAAGCTTTTTGGACATAAAGATTAACTTTATTGAACAAAACACATATGTATTGTGTAACATGAAGTCCTGTGAGTGCCATCTGATGAAGATCATCAAAGGTTAGTGGTTTCTGGCTTTTGTGAGCCCTCTCCTGGGCTGGAAAATGGCTGTAGGGTTTTCTGTGACTAGGTGCTGACCTAACATAATCATTTGGTGTGCTTTCACCGTAAAGCCTATTTGAAATCGGACACTGTGGCTGGATTTACAAAAAGTTTATTTTTAAAAGGGTGTAAAATTTCACTGGCTGTTGGCGAGGTGGGACGCATAACCCAGAGAGGTTTTAACCAGGACAGAATAATTTATAACTTACTTTTTCCGACATAATATAGGTACAGCAGATCCCCTTATTTTATGGGAAACTTTTAAATGTGCCTTTAGAGGCCATGCAATTCAATAGCTACAAATCTTTAAAACAAAAGCAATTTAGGTCAAAATAATTAATATTAACAAAGGAAATAAAGGGACTAACAGTACAGATAGATAGAAATAAAAACTGTACCATAGAGGCACATAATATGTTAGAGGAAAAACAAAAAGAAATGGAGGACCTTATTCAAGAAAGATCAAATCTAATATATTATAAAAATAAAGCGACCTGGATAGAATGGGGGAAAAAAGCACCATTTTTTAAAATCTTCAACATAGAAATGCTACCAAAAATAATAACAATATTTTGAAAGTGGATGCGATGTACTTTAAACTACAGTATGTTTTCATTTTAGTCTCCTCCTTCTCCACTAACTGTAGTTAATTTTAAGGATTTTTTTATAATGTAAAATGAACAGCTGTACAGAAAGACTCAAGTGAAGGCCAAATTACAGAGGAGTAACTTCTTGATGCAATTAAAGCTTTTAAGTCTGGGAAAACTCCAGGGCTGGATGGCATACCAGTTGAGGTATACCAAAACTTTTGATGTACTCAGAGGAATGTTATTAGCATGTTTCAACCACTCCCATAAAAATGGTAGATTATCAGATACTCAACAAGGTCTGATTTCATTTTTACTGAAACAGGGCCAAAGTGGTAAACATAAATATCCAGTCCTTTTATAAAATTGGAGGCCCCTTACACATCAGTGTTGTGATGCACAAATTCTAGCAAAATGCATAGCGCATAGAATTTAAAAGGTATTGTTGGATATTATTAATCCGAGTCAGACAGGTTCTTTACATGGACGATACATTGGAGATAATATAAGACAAGTACTGGAAACAATAGAACACTATGAAAAAAATCAGGGAAACCAGGTCTGGTATTCATGGCTGACTTTGAAAATGATAATGTACGGCTGGGAATGTATATATAAATGCCTGGAATATTTACATTTTGTAGAATCTCTTATAAGATGGGTTAAAGTTATGTAAAGTAACCTTAGGTGTAAAATAGTGAATAATGGCTACTTCTCAGAAAGTATTAAACTGTCAAGAGGAGTAAAACAAGGTTGTCCACTATTGGCGTATCTATTTATTATGGCCATCGAAATGTTAGCTATTAAAATCAGATCCAACAATAATATCAAGGGGCTAGAAATCCAGGGCTTAAAAACAAAGGTGTCATTGTATGCTGATGATTCAGCATACATGATTCAATCCCTCCACAGCCTCAGAGGATCTAGATACCTTTTCTAACCTCTATGGATTACAACCTAATTATGATAAGGGTACTATATTTAAGGCCAGAGGGTGTGTGATATATGGCCAATATACCACGGCTAAGGGCTGTTCTTATGCACGACGCAATGCAGAGTGCCCTTAGTTGTGGTATATCGGCCATATACCACAACCCCCAAGGTGCCTTATTGTTACCAATGTAATTAGCCCTCTAAAAATAAATATTTTTTATTTTACCCTTATTTAACTAGGCAAGTCAGTTAAGAACAAATTTGTATTTACAATGACGGCCTAGGAACAGTGAGTTAACTGCCTGTTCAGGGGCAGAACGACAGATTTGTACCTTGTCAGCTCGGGGGTTTGAACTTGCAACCTTCCGGTTACTAGTCCAACGCTCTAACCACTAGGCTACCCTGCCGCCCCATATTTTGTCATACCTGTGGTATACGGTCTGATATACCACGGCTGTCAGCCTATCAGCATTCAGGGCTTGAATCACCCAGTTTATAATACCTATTGTATCACTAAGAAATATACATTTTACATTACTGTGTAGTTACCAATAAAATTGTCTGACAGTGAAGTGGACATACTCGGTACTCATATCCCGAAAGAAAGAAATTATCTAACTGCAATACATTTTAATAGAAAGTTAACAAAAATAGATAAGATCTTGCTACCATGGAAAGTAAAATAACTGTCTATTTGTGGAAAAATCATCCTGATTAACTCTTTAGTCATATCCCAGTTTAGCTAGTTGCTTCTGGCCTTGCCTACACTTGTTTTTAAAATGATATGAGCAATGAAATATTCCGTTTTATTTGGAACAGGAAGCCAGACAAAATTAAACTGGTCTATTTCAATAATGACTATGAATTCAGAGGGCAGAAATGACTAAATATTAAAGCATTAGACCTCTGACTAAAGGATTCAGTCATAGTACACTTACTCTGATCTGGTTCTCTAGAAGATTAGTAAGAATGTCTCACCCCATGATCAAGAATGGCCTTTCCCCCCCTCTCTATTCCAAAATAGCCATTTGTTTTTAAAAATCTATAAAAAGTTGGTTTCATTTTCAGTTTAATCCAGCAGAATAAAACAGAACAAATATTAGGGTTAAACTCAAATATACTAATTGATTAAAAAAACTATATATTTGGAAATACTGTTTAAAAACAATATAATCTTTGTAAATTATATCATAAATAGGACTGGTAGAGTTGTCACACATGCAGTTAACAAAAATATATGGAAATGTCTGCTCTACTCAAAATGACAACCAACTATTTGCAGCATTACCGCGAAAATGGAAGAGGCAAGTCAAAGGGGGAGAAAGTAAGAAACTTGTCTCCCGGTCCTGCATTAAAGACCAAAAGAGGTTAATGAAAATTGTGTTAAATAAAGTATACTAATTCAATTTAAGGACCAAAAAAATTATAGCTGTGCCATATAGATTGCAAAATATTCCATGGCACATAGTTTATGAACTGATACACCTTTCCTCCTGGCTACCCCGGCCAATACCTCAGCGCCCCCCCCCCCGCTTCTCCTTCACCCAAATCCAAACAGCTGATGTTCTGAAAGAGCTACAAGATCTGGATCCCTACAAACCAGCTGGGCTAGACAATCTGGACCCTCGCTAAAATGATCAGCCGAAATTGTTGCAACCCCTATTACTAGCCTATTCTACCTCTTTCGCATTGTCTGAAATCCCCAAAGAGCTGCCGCGGTCATCCCCCTCTTCAAAGGGGGAGACACCTTAGACGCAAACTGTTATAGACCTATATCCATCCTGCCCTGGCTTTCTAAAATGTTCGAAAGCCAAGTTGATAAAAACATAATTTCGAATCTCACCATTTCTTCTCCACTATGCATTCTGGTTTCCGAGCTGGTCATGGGTGCACCTCAGCCACGCTCAAGGTCCTAAACGATATCATAACCGCCAAAGATAAAAGACAATACTGTGCAGCCGTCTTCATCGACCTGGCCAAGGCTTTCGACTCTGTTAATCCCCGCATTCTTAGCGGCAGACTCAATAGCCTTGGCTTCTCAAATGACTGCCTCCCCTGGTTAAACAACTACTTCTCAGACAGAGTTCAGTGTGTCGAATCGGAGGGCCTCTTGTCCGGACCTCTTGCAGTCTATGGGGCTGCCACAGGGCTCAATTCTCGGGCTGTCTCTTTTCTCTGAATACATCATTGATGTCGCTCTTGCTGCTGGTGATTCTCTGATCCACCGCTTCGCAGACATCATTCTGTATACATCTGGCCCTTCTTTGGACACTGTGCTAACAGACCTCCAAACGAGCTTCAACACCATACAACACTCCATCCGTGGCCTCCAACTGCTTTTAAATGCTAGTAAAACTAAGTGCATGCTCTTAAACCGATTGCCGCCAAACATACCCTCGTAAAACTGACTATCCTACCGATCCTTGACTTCGGTGATGTAATTTATAAAATAGCCCGCAAGACTCTACTCATCAAACTGGATGTAGTCTATCACAGTGCCATTTGTTTTATCAACAAAGCCCCATATACTACCCACCACTGCGACCTCTATGCTCTTGTTGGCTGGCCCTCGCTATATATTCGTCGCCAAACGCACTGGCTCCAGGTCATCTATAAGTCTTTGCTAGGTAAAGCCACGCCTTATCTCAGCTCACTGATCAACATAGCAACACCCACAAGTAGCACGGACTCCAGCAGGTATATTGCATTGGTCATCCCCAAAGCCAACACTTCCTTTGGCCACCTTTCCTTCCAGTTCTCTGCTGCCAATGACTGGAACGAATTGCAAAAATCTCTGAAGCTGGAGTCTTTTATCTCCCTCTCGAACTTTAAGCATAAGCTGTCAGAGCAGCTTACCGATCACTGTACCTGTACACAGCACACCCGACTACCTCATCCCCATATTATTACTTACCCTCTTGCTTTTTTGCACCCCAGTATCTCTTCTTGCACATCATCATCTGCACATATCACTCCAGTATTAATGCTAAGTTGTAATTATTTTCGTCACTTCGGCCTATCTATTGCCTTACCTCTCTACTCTTCTACATAGATTCTTTCTATTTTTCTTTGTTATTGACTGTACGTTTGTTTATGTGTAACCCTGTGTTGTTGTTTTTGTCGCACTGCTATGCTTTATCTTGGCCAGGTCGCAGTTGTAAATGAGAACTTGTTCTCAACTGGCCTCCCAGGTTAAATAAAAAATAAAAATACACAAAACAACGCTGGATTCAAAACTGAGTTTTCCATTTGTATTATTATTCAAAAAATGTATTGCAACCAAGAGAATGCTATATATATATATATATATGGGATACAACCATCCCAGTGATTTGAAAAGTCAGTCAAATCAATTATATAATAATAATACTATATTTTTGCTATCTTTAAAATCTGTAGAAACTCTGTATAAACTATGAGAATTGGAAGGTTCAGAACTTTTGTGAAACATCACAGCACAGTTGAAAAATATATGGCAAATAGAAATCATGGGGTTGAAGAGATAGATGGGAGGGGTTGAGTGGAGCTAAAGGGTGGGACAGAAAATAACAAGATGGACAGACACTAGACAGAGGAACTCTGCCTAGAAGGCCAGCATCCCGGAGTCGCCTCTTCACTGTTGACGTTGAAACGGTTGTTTTGCGGGTACTATTTAATGAAGCTGCCATTTGAGGACTTATGAGGCGTCTGTTTCTCAAACTAGACACTCTAAAGTACTTGTCCTCTTGCTCAGTTGTGCACCAGGGCCTCCCACTCCTCATTCTATTCCGGTTAGAGCCTGTTTGCGCTATTCAGTGAAGGGAGTAGTACACAGCATTGTACGAGATCTTCAGTTTCTTGGCAATTTCTCACATGGAATAGCCTTCATTTCTCAGAATAAGAATAGACTGACGAGTTTCAGAAGAAAGTACTTTGTTTCTGGCCATTTTGAGCCTCTAATCAATCCCACAAATGCTGATGCTCCAGATACTCAACTAGTCTAAAGATGGACAGTTTTATTGCTTCTTTAAATCAGAAGAAAAATCTTCAGCTGTGCTAACATAATTGCAAAAGGGTTTTCTAATGATCAATTAGCTAATCCAAGTTTATTATGTTAAAAGGTTAACAACTTGCCATTGGAACACAGTGGTCGGTTGCTGATAATGGGCCTCTGTAGGTATTCCATTAAAAATCAGCAATTTCCAGCATTAACATTAATGTCTACACTGTATTTCTGATCAATTTGAAGTTATTTTAAATGGACCAAAAATGTGCTTTTCTTTCAAAAACAAGGACATTTCTAAGTGACCCCAAACTTTTGAACGGCAGTATATATATCTATATCTATATACACTGCTCCAAAAAAATAAAGGGAACACTAAAATATAAAATATAATAAATGAAATATTCTTATTAAATACTTTTTTCTTTACATAGTTGAATGTGCTGACAACAAAATCACACAAATTATCAATGGAAATCAAATTTATCAACCCATGGAGGTCTCGATTTGGAGTGACACTCAAAATTTAAGTGGAAAACCACACTACAGGCTGATCCAACTTTGATGTAATGTCCTTAAAACAAGTCAAAATGAGGCTCAGTAGTGTGTGTGGCCTCCACGTGCCTGTATGACCTCCCTACAACACCTGGGCATGCTCCTGATGAGGTGGCGGATGGTCTCCTGAAGGATCTCCTCCCAGACCTGGACTAAAGCATCCGCCAACTCCTGGACAGTCTGTGGTGCATGAGCGAGACATGATGTCCCAGATGTGCTCAATTGGATTCAGGTCTGGTGAACGGGCGGGCCAGTCCATAGCATCAATGCCTTCCTCTTGCAGGAACTGCTGACACACTCCAGTCACATGAGGTCTAGCATTGTCTTGCATTAGGAGGAACCCAGGGCCAACCGCACCAGCATATGGTCTCACAAGGGGTCTGAGGATCTCATCTCGGTACCTAATGGCAGTCAGGCTACCTTTGGCGAGCACATGGAGGGCTGTGCGGCCCCCCAAAGAAATGTCATCCCACACCATGACTGACCCACCCCCAAACCGGTCATGCTGGAGGATGTTGCAGGAAACAGAACGTTCTCCACGGCGTCTCCAGACTGTCACGTCTGTCACGTGCTCAGTGTAAACCTGATTTCATCTGTGAAGAGCACAGGGCACCAGTGGCGAATTCGCCAATCTTGGTGTTCTCTGGCAAATGCCAAACGTCCTGCACGGTGTTGGGCTGTAAGCACAACCCCCAACTGTGGACGTCGGGCGCTCATACCAGCCTCATGGAGTCTGTTTCTGACCGTTTGAGCAGACACATGCACATTTGTGGCCTGCTGGAGGTCATTTTGCAGGGCTCTGGCAGTGCTCCTCCTGCTCCTCCTTGATGTGCCATCCTGGATGAGCTGCACTACCTGAGCCACTTGTGTGGGTTGTAGACTCTGTCTCATGCTACCACTAGAGTGAAAGCACCGCCAGCATTCAAAAGTTACCAAAACATCAGCCAGGAAGCATAGGAACTGAGAAGTGGTCTTTGGTCACCACCTGCAGAACCACTCCTTTATTGGGGGTGTCTTGCTAATTGCCTATAATTTCCACCTGTTGTCTATTCCATTTGCACACCAGCATTTGAAATGTATTGTCAATCAGTGTTGCTTCCTAAGTGGACAGTTTGATTTCACAGAAGTCTGATTGACTTGGAGTTACATTGTGTTTAAGTGTTCCCTTTATTTTTCTGAGCAGTGTATATACACGCACAGTTGAAATCGGAAGTTTACATACACTTAGGTTGGAGTCATTAAAACTCGTTTTTCAACCACTCCACAAATACTTGTTAACAAACTACAGTTTTGGCAAGTCGGTTAGGACATCTACTTTGTGCATGACAAGTAATTTTTCCAACAATTGTTTACAGACAGATTATTTCACTTATAATTCACTGTAAAAGCCATTTCTTAAAGATATCCATAAAAAGTGTCGTTTAAAGTTTGCCACAAGCCACCTGGGAGACACACCAAACATGTGGAAGAAGGTGCTCTGGTCAGATGAAACCAAAATTGAACTTTTTGGCAACAATGCAAAACGTTATGTTTGGCGTAAAAGCAACACAGCTGAACACACCATCCCCACTGTCAAACATGGTGGTGGCAGCATCATGGTTTGGGCCTGCTTTTCTTCAGCAGGGACAGGGAAGATGGTTAAAATTGATGGGAAGATGGATGGAGCCAAATACAGGACCATTCTGGAAGAATGATGGAGTCTGCAAAAGACCTGAGACTGGGACGGAGATTTGTCTTCCAACAAGACAATGATCCAAAACATAAAGCAAAATCTACAATGGAATGGTTAAAAAATAAACATATCCAGGTGTTAGAATGGCCAAGTTAAAGTCCAGACCTGAATCCAATTGAGAATCTGTGGAAAGAACTGAAAACTGCAGTTCACAAATGCTCTCCATCCAACCTCACTGAGCTCGAGCTGTTTTGCAAGGAGGAATGGGAAAACATTTCAGTCTCTCGATGTGCAAAACTGATAGAGACATACCCCAAGCGACTTACAGCTGTAATCGCAGCAAAAAGGTGGCGCTACAAAGTATTAACTTAAGGGGACTGAATAATTTTGCACGCCAAATTTTTCAGTTTTTGATTTGTTAAAAAAGTTTGAAATATCCAATAAATGTCGTTCCACTTCATGATTGTGTCCCACTTGTTGTTGATTCTTCACAAAAAATACAGTTTTATATCTTTATGTTTGAAGCCTGAAATGTGGCAAAAGGTCGCAAAGTTCAAGGGGGCCGAATACTTTCGCAAGGCACTGTACATACACTAAGTTGACTGTGCATTTAAACAGCTTGGAAAATTCCAGAAAATTATGTCATGGCTTTAGAAGCTTCTGATAGGCTAAATGACATAATTTGAGTTAATTGGAGGTGTACCTGTGGATGTTTTTCAAGGCCTACCTTCAAACTTAGTGCCTCTCTGCTCGACATCATGGGAAAAATAAAAGAAATCCGCCAAGACCTCAGAAAAAAATTGTAGACCTCCACAAGTCTAGTTCATCCTTGGGAGCAATTTCCAAGTGCCTGAATGTACCACGTTCATCTGTATAAACACCATGGGACCACGCAGCCGTCATACCGCTCAGGAAGGAGGCGGGTTCAGCGCTCCCCATTCAACCTGACAGAATTTGAGAGGATCTGCAGAAAAAAATGGGAGAAACTCCCCAAATACAGGTGTGCCAAGCTTGTAACATCATACCCAAGAAGACTCGAAGCTGTAATCGCTGCCAACGGTGCTTCAACAAAGTACTGAGTCAAAGTCATGTATATTTACATTTTTTCAACATGTGGATAAAGTGAAGTGGTCTGAATACTTTCTGAATGCACTGTATATATCTAAAAAATATGCATGACTTACTGACACTGACAGTAAGTCATGCTGGTAGCAGGCCTCAACCTGGATGCAGGGAAATGTCCTGCCTTGTAGTATGGTTGTATCCATCTCTACCAGGTTCTTAGAAATCAAACCTGCATAGATTAACAATGTAAAATGGTAACTGTACAGTATTTAGTCAATTGAAGTCATGACAGCCATATATTCTTTATACAGGAGTGTAAAGGTTTTTGTTCCAGCACTTCACTAACACCACATTCAATTAATTGTGGTCTAAATTTAACAAATATATACACACAGTTTAGTCCCCTGGGACAGAAATCACCCAAATCTGTATTATTGAATGAGCTTCCCAAGTTACAAACTAAACTACAATTCTGCATGATAGAAACAGATCCACACGTTATTCTCTATCTAACATTGAGAATAAACTCAGAAAACAAGATGATGGCTGGGAGTTTCCCAAGTTCTTTAAGTCTGTCTGGGTGTTAGGAATGTGCTTCTACCCGAGGAAAAGAGCAGAGGGCTATGTAATCAAATTTGTAGACAAATTGAGAGAAATAATATTTTTGTTTATATGGAAAATCTTGGGGATTTTTTAAATTATTTCAGCTCATGAAAAATTTGACTCTAGGGTGTTAACAAATATAATTAAAAGTTTACCCTATTCATCTATGGCAAAGATACTTATATGTTTGCCCTTTCATTGGTGTCTGGTGTTAGCTAGATACTGGCTATCTAGGTCTTCAGCCAGCATGGAACAAATGGGGGGGGGTCGTTCAAAACTCTGACACATTTGTCAAGTCAACACATTCGTTGGTGCTGCTGTAAACTGCATCACTAAGAGACATGCCAAACAGGGGATGTAAAATATTTTTGACATTGGTGCAATTTCAATGTTGTTTTGAGTTGCTTTGTGTATCAGTACATTTGCTTGATGTTTTTACTGCAACACTGCTCACTGTATCCGCGTTGCTTGACATAGGCGTTTCAAAGAGCTGTCAGTCAACGCGAGGTCATGAATATAATATTATGGGTGATATTTTAGTAACGCAAAATACTGTTTTACATGGGAATCAGAATGACTGTTAGGGACCTTTAAATCATATCTAGCACACTTGTAGAACATTGGATCTAACATTGGATCTATCCAGTGATTGAGTAGAAAGTAAATCTGTGACTAGTTGATCCTGAGGGCTGCACACATCTCATCTATATGTATTGCCTAAATGTGATGGTTCTCAGGGCTCTGGGGGTAAGCCCACCTGCTGTCATTCAGCACAACACACTCCAGTTGCAACTCTTCCTGCTAATACAGTAATACCCTGCTGTGTCTGCCTTGGGTCCATGTTACCATATTTACCTCTGCAGGCAGATAACACTCTTTCAGTGGCCAGAATCCCAGCAGACTAACAGCTCCAGGAGGCTTGGGTGTGTGTGTGTGTGCGCGTCTCCCTTAAACTCATGATATCTTTGGCATTAAATGCATGTCAACAGTGCAGATACAACAGTGCCACATCAAAGGACAGTTTTGTTTTATGTTGCCGTCATCTGGCCTTGAACTCAAACGGACAATTTTGTTGCTTATTTGTATCACAAATAATGTTCCATGTTTCAATCACAGTTATTATAAGGCCATGGTCAAATTGGTCCCTTTGGAATTGCTGTTTCTAGAATGAACAGTTGCTGGTAGCTTACCTGTTATTACAATTAGGAATGTACTGAGCTGCCATGGAAATATGTTGTCGTCTATAACAATTACATGTATATTACTTAGTTCAAGTAATACTGTATATATTCTCTTGGGTTCTGCCCAGTGACCTATTGTGAAACCGACTTGGCTAAATCTGTCTAGTTGTATTACTCTAGGCCAGTCAGAATCCCCATGCTGGACATCCTGTTTAACTTGGGAAAATAGCAAACATTTGCAGAACCATTTGCAATCAAATCTAGGAAATTGAGTATGAACATGAAGGAATGCACTCAAGCAGCAAAAAAACAGAAAGGATAAACAGAAGAAATACACTGTCAGAAGAGGAAATTAAATCACTATGGTCAGGGTACAATGTTCCGTCAATAACATGCAGACTATATGAATCGATATATAGGCCAAATAGAATAATAGCTACCGAGTGCTGCAGACAAAATACACAGGGAATTATCTTGAATTTACTTCAAAAGACTGTTCTGACTTCCTGATGAATACCTAACAGAGATAAGAATTGATGTCATCTTTGACAATGACTTGTGCAGTCAGTCATATAACACCACGTTATTCTCACAGAGGGACCACCCTGTAGCATTCAGTAGCGTGCTATTCAACAGGAAAGATTCACCAATGCATTGCTGTTTGATTGTCATGTTATGTCTACATACTGTGTCAGAATAGCCCTGATATATCATAATCTATAAGCATAACACATTGCACAAAACCCATTGCACAATATCTATTCCCTAGGCTTTTATAAAGTAATATTATAATGGACAGGCTATTGTCATGTCATCTTAGGTATAGATGGGAAGAAGCACTGAAGGACGGTGGCTTAGACAAGAGGCTACGGACAACAGGCAGAGGAGGAAACATTTCCATCTCATAAATGCAAGCACATAGAGATAACCACAACAATTGGTTAGCGGGTAATTGACATCTTGGTGGCCTTCCCTTCAACACTCCTAAGCTCGCTCGCTCTCTCTCTCTCTGTCTCTCATTGCAGTTACCATGACGACCAAGGCCTTCCCTTGATTCTAACCTAAGGAGATTCTCCCCCCCCTCCCCCCTCCCCTCTATGGTGACCGACACAATATACAGGTCTGGGAGATAGCGTAGGCACACACACACACATCATGCCCAAGAGTGGGAGGATCTTATCATATGAAACAAGGACCCCTGTGAGGCTGTGACGCATGTTCAGACCTGGAGGTGAAAGTGTGGTTAGAGACTTGGATGGAAGGGACAAGACTGGCATCTATACATAGCTCACAGGTGGGTTCACTAAAATTCCTTCCTTTGGAATGGTACAGAGGAAAGTGTTGTTCTCCTACTCCCACTCTCTACTTTATAATGTAATTGAACAGATTCTGAATGAACAATCAGCATATGTAACATTAAGTGGGAGTTTTGGATAACTGCACATCGCAGTGGATCATTTCCAAATATCCATTTATTCAGATAGGATATATGAATCACTATTAACTTCACTGAAAAAAGACCTGAAAAATAACAATCCTGAATAGCTGCCGTGCAATCCATGATCATGAAAAGCTAGAAAGTTGAAAACAAAAAGTACTTAGTCCTTGTAATTTAAGTTGACAGCGAGCTGGAAGTACTCTGGTTGTAAATGTAGGATTGGACTACCTTGTAAATGTAGGTTTGGATTGGTTTGTTGAGGAGCAGTGCCTTCTACTGACAGACTAAAATCAATGCAAGCACACTTTCTTTCCTGTAGATTTTAGATAGATAGTAGATACTCAATCTGCTCTGTTTTCTGGTGGTTTCCAGAGAAAATGATCATATTAGTTGCCACTAAAGCAAGTCAAATCTATTTCTACTGAAAATATGTTTATTATTTTAACGGGAAAGTCAACCAGTCCATGTGTGTCTCACTCAGGTGTCATTGGGGCCAGACGCAGTGCTCAGTGGCAGATGGGTGACTACTGTAAATAGACTCCCTGAAGTATGCAAGTGCAAGACCACGCTGGCCCAGCACAGTGATAATCATCATAGATCTAGATAGATAGTAGATACTCAGTCTGCTCTGTTTTCTGGTGGTTTCCAGAGAAAAGAGAGGGATGGAATGTAGAGGAGGCAGGTGGGAGGAGCTATGAGAGGACAGTCTCATTGTAATGGCTTGAATTGGATAAATGGAATGGTATTAAACATCAAGCATATGGAAACCACATACTGTATTTGACTCCATTCCATCCAGGTCACTTAAAATAAGGTTTCCCAAACTCAGTCTTGCCCCCCCCCCCCACCCATCTTTTGGCCAAAGAGCAGATGCTGCCTTCATTAGTGCAGGATTTAGAACCTGGAGAAAAGCCAGTGTAAAATTCACAGCACATCAGAACTGCCAAACCCACCGCCACTTTGTAACTAACAGCACACCAGCTAAATCCAATCAGTGCCCAGTTATCCAGCGCGTGGGGTTAACAGCGGCAAGGCATTGCTTGATGAAAATTGTTAGTTCGGTGCGACATGTAGCAAGACAGGAACAAGTCTTTAGAGGCCAAACGGATGACAAGGGGAATTGCAACTGATGTATTGTTGAGGCTCAATTTGCCCATGTCTGCCTTACGTGGGCAGAGTTACTATGGTGCCTCAAACATGGCAGGAAAATACACAGGTGCACAGGCAATTGTGAGGAGGCAGCAGCCATTAGCCCTCTATGTGCATTGTTGAGCACACCTTGTAAATCTGATAATACAGGCTGGCTGCTCAGCCTCCCCACTGATCCGGGATTCCCTTTCCTGGGTCCATCAGTTACAGTAGGTGTCCTCTATAGCCAGTCAGGAAAGTTTAAGAGCATGTTTTAATCAATTGACACGTCCGAAGATACACATCTGACCACCATGAAACCCCTATGTCCAACAAGGTGGACTGTGCGGAATACTGCTATTAGAGCTGTGCTAGGGCAGTATGAGCGGGTGCTAAGCAGCCTAGAGGAGATGGCAAAAACTGCTTCCAAGACAGCTTCAACTGCCAGTGGCTTATTTGAGCACTTCAGCAAAGGCAAGACTGTGTTGGGCCTCACACTTGCCTATGCTGTTCTTGGAGAGCTTGAATGCCTAAACATTTCACTGCAGAAGAAAACTCAGGCTGTCTCTGGTATGCAGGCTGCAGTCGAGTGTGCGGTCATGGCTTAGGGCGCATCTCACGGGTGAGTTGGACGAGTCTCTCGATCAGTACCCTGAGCTAAACATAGATTATCTTTCAGTGCAGTTGCCCCTCATTTGCAACAAATACCCCTGTAGCAGCAGTGGAGAGGCAGAAGAGGTCCTCAGGAGGCTTCCAGTGGAGGTAGGGGGTTGTTTGACCAAGTTGAGGAGCTGATCAGAATTTTGTTTGTGGTGCCAGTGTCTTCATGTAAGGCTGAGAGGCGTTTCAGTGCACTCCACAGGTTGAAGACTTGACTACGGGCCAGCATGAGCCAAGAGAGACTGAACGGAGTAGTTGTTTGTAATGTACGTAAAGACAGGCTGGACAGTCTCAAGAGGGAAAATATCTGCTAGCAATTTGTTTGATCCATTGAAACCCGCAAACATATGTTTGGTTCTTTTGTTCATTAGTTCAGTAGTGTGTATAGCAGTGGTTCTCAACCTTTTTAGGGTACTGGAACCCCTGCATATTTTGAGGCAAGGCAGGCAAGGTTTTAAGCGGTCCTCATGGACCCCCACCCCCTCTATAATATATGTAAAGTTACTGGAAACCTTGTCGTACTGAATACGTTCATTACACTTTTTTATTTCACGGACCCCTTGCAATTACACCAGGGACCCTTAGGGGTCCACGGACCCCTGTTTAAGAACCCCTGGTGTATAGTATGATATTTGTTATTTTGTTTAGCAGTTTTCAGTACATGAGAGTACACTTACTAATGATTTATTTTATGCTATTTTATTTAAAATTACATACTTTGTGTGACATGCTTGTCTATAGTTGTTTGAAGAGTTGAGGCACTGACTGAACAACGAACAAGTATTTTTGAAGGATATTTTGGTTGATTTGTTTGGGTTATTCATTGAAGTAGTTCTTTCGCTTTTAGAACTGCACTTTTTGAGCGTTTTGTTCTTGTAAAGCTATTGTAGTAGACTCATGACTATATAAATGTATCAGAAAAAGTGAAATAAAAAGGTAAATTCAATACGGAGACCAACTTTGTGATGGTTCCCAATGGAGATTATTTTAGATGAGATCGCACCATGTTCATTGTATTTACGAAAACTGCACCCATACAGTGTACAGTACCATTGTCACCTACTGGCCTTTCTTGGTCTTGCTGGTTGTAAATACAACTACCTGCATACATACTGGACTGATAAGGAACACTGCTATAACTTATTATTATTAGTAGTAGTATTATAATGATTTAAATTTTTAAACAAGTTGGGACAACCCCTCATTTAACTACCTATCAATTATCCAGTAGTAGTAGTAATTATGGTTCCTCAATATACATTTAACATATTACAACGTAGGCTGTGTGTTACAGCACTACTTTTGGTGTCCCCCTCTTGAGAAAATGTCATGTAATTGTCCATTCCAAAGTTGATATCAGATTTTCGCCCCTGGTAAATTGTATTGTACCTGTGAGGCACGTTCTCAATAAACAAGGCGCTAAAGCCTACCATTGACACGGCGTTACAGGACTGAATAATTTGAATATGTTTGGTGGAGCGCGTCTTTGGTAACCGGACAAGAGGTGCACTTTGGATATTGGGATGGATACAAGTCGAATGCAGTTTGCACTGCAGGTAGGACTATGTGAATTGTGAATATTGCAAAAGCCTCACGAGTAGACCATTTAGAAACATTTTATGCATAGGCTCCTTGGCTAATGAATGGCCAGGATAATAAATACACCCGATGCATTGCTGTCGAAACAAATTTCGTTTTCCCACTGAGGGCTTGTTATTTAATCACATGAAACGGATAACAAGCTATTGTTAAAAGGAAAATAACTTAAATGTTTCTAAAATATGGTCTCTGGCATCAGCTAATCTCTCGACCATATGCCCATCATGGTACATATAACGTACATGAGGGTTTTTACGCACATCCAAAATAATAACAGGAGCTGGCTAAAATAATTTAGCTCTGCTAATTAAGATTTCAAAGCGGTTTCATGAGCCAAACCCTTTGTTTAATTTGATTAAAAACCAAGCATCCCCTCATTTCAATGAAGCCTGTTTTTTTTGGTCCTGCCAAATACATTCGCCAAGTAGTCAAGGCTATTGATCAAGTGGAAAAAACAGTTTGTGTTTCTAAATACGTGGTTTAGGGGCACAAAAAGCACATCTATTTAGTTCCATGTGCATATGGGCACTGTGTGTCACTGCTGGATAGGCGGCGCTTCAGCTGTCAAAATCCATGCCTTAATTAACGGGACACTTTGGGGTTTTGGCAACGATACCCTTTATCTACTTCACCAGGGTCAGTTGAACCCGTGGATACCATTCATATGTATCTGTGTCCAGTATGAGCCTGGTTCCTCTAGCTTTCTTCCTAGGTTCCTGCCTTTCCAGGAAGATGTCCTAGCCACCATGCCTCTACATCTGCATTGCTTGCTGTTTGGAGTTTTAGGCAGGGTTTCTGTATATGCACGTTGTGACATCTGCTGATGTAAAAAGGGCTTTATAAATAAATAAATACATTTGACATTTGATTTGTAGAGCTGCTGGATAAGACAGAAGATGGAGAACCATTGTAGCATGAAATGTGGGAGGATGAGGGCAGGGAGGCAATGAATGAGGTGGAAGAAGACTGGAGTTTCTTCAGGAATTGGTGGACACAATCTATGACACTGAGGGGAGCAAACAGCATGGATTACATAGTAAGTATTGCACAATATAATAACACATTATCAATGTTCCCTCTAAACTGCACGTAACTCCCCTTCGACTGCCATGCATAAGAAATATCAGCGAATGCAGAGAAACAGGAGATTTAACTTCAGTCAAGTTTCCCCCTTTAGATACCACTACTAACGTTGCGATCTAACTGTGGGAATTGAGCTCGAATCAACGCAATATTAGCCAATTTAACATATTGAAACAAAACGAACTATGCAAGAGATGTTCTTGTTGGCACAGCGCATCGGAGTAGGATTCGATTGCATTGACAAGCACAATTCACTCTACACAGACCGGTGCACCATAGCCAATCAGAGCTGCAGTAAGCCTATATGCAAATTAAATAGCCATATATGGATCTGTGCCAATCTGTTTACTGCACGAGCAGTCGCCAGTAGGTGCGCTTGTTTCGAGAACAAAGGCAAGAGCCACCTGTTCATATTCTTTGGTAGTTTGTGAATTATTAGCCCAGTTATATAGCTAATTTCTAGTCAACAATGGGGGAGTGGTTGCTTCCTACAAGAGCACAAAATGTGTTGATTTCTAGCCAACATTTTTAGTCACCTCCTTGTTTGAAGGACAAGGGGCTAAACAGGTTAATGTCGAGCCCTGCATGTTTTTTCAAAAGTCTCATGGAATGTAGGCCTACATTGAACAACACATTTGCTGCTACTGTAGGTTGAACGATCTACTTCCATGTTAAAATGTTCTGGAATGCATTTTTCTATATTGTTTTTGGTGGTAGTCTACTCTGGTAAACGCACATTATGATACAATAGCCACAGTAGCCTAATTAGCCACTGTTAAAACTAACAAAGCGGGTACAGCAATTCACAGGGAACATTACACTTAACATAAACATTGCAAAATACTGTATTTTGTATAATATAAAACGCAACAGGCAACAAAGGTTTTACAGTTCATATAAAAGGAAATTAGTCATCTTAAATAAATTAATTAGGCCCTAATCTATGAATTTCACATGACTGGAGATAGCACCCCAAACGTGCTCAATGGGTGACCTGTATACAGGCCATGGAAGAACTGGGACATTTTCAGCTTCCAGGAATTGTGTACAGATTCTTCCCGAAACGAGGCCGTGCATTATGTTGAAACAAAGTGATGGCAGGGGATGAATGTCACGAGAATGGGCCTCAGGATCTCGTCATGGTATCTCTGTGAATTCACATTTTTGAATGCGAAAACCTGAACATTTTGTTGCTGCTGTGGTATCATTTTGGTATCAAGTTTTGTTTTTTCAAATTCTGCCCTCTAGAGGAAACAAATGGCACTTCGAAATCTGCAATAAATACATTTTGCACTTGAAAGATTTTTCTTTGCTGTTACAGTAAATTTAACCAAATCAATGTAAGGACACAAGGGCATGCTACTTTAAAAGATGGCTACTTATTATTAGCCTGGTTCTGTATGGAATGCAGGCACATTATGGGACACAGGCCAGGTCATTATCAATTATTTGGAAAACTATCCAAAATAAAAAATTGGTGTGACCCAATTGTATGCTGGTGCCACCGCTGAAAGAGTTGGTAGCAGTACCAGTGCCACCAGTGGAAAGGTGTAGAACCCTGCACACAGCTATTAATATAACGCATTGTCATCCCTACTGCCTCTGATCAGACGGGCTCACTAAACAAAAATACTGTGTTTGTAAACTGTCTGAATGTTGCCGTTTTCCCCTGACTGTCCGTAAATTAAAAACAAGAACATCGTGCGGTCTGCTTTGCTTAATATAAAGAATTTGATTTATAGCATTTACTTCTCAAGTATGAGTTGAGTATTTTTCAACCACTGTACTTAAGTACATTTAAAACCATATACTTCAACTTTTCCACAAGATGTGTTTTACTAGGTAGCTTTCACTTGAGTCATTTTCTATTAGTATAAGTAACATTTCTTTACTGTTACTCAAGTATGGCAATTGAGTACTTTTTTCACCACTGCTTTTACACAAGGGTGAAACTGAAATGTTAGTTTAATGTCGCAGGTGAATAAATAATTACAAGTATTATGTAACAAATCTGGAAATACAGAATATGCCTCGTCTGTGAATTCTACAATATTTTTTCATTACAGGTGAATGCAAAAATCAACATTCCATCAGAGGTATTTTATGAAGAATACTATATACACACCTTTAAATATCACTTGCAGAGGCCAGTCAAATAACTCTGTGGCCTTATGTCATCACCTTTAATGACGATGTACTTATGCGTGACATGCACAGGCAGTCCCTTTGTCTACACCCTGGCACCCTAAAACTCAGAATTGGACAGTGAGGATACAGTTATAATTTCTACACATTCCACAACTATGAGGGTGAAACCATGGTATGGGTTCTTTCAGCACCCATATTCATATATGACACCTCACACTAGTCACCTGCACCTGAGGGGCAAGAGGTCATTTTCATTTTATGGAGTTTACTGAAACGAGTGCTTTGACTAAAAAGAAAACTCCTTACAGAGACAGGCCCTATGTGTAATGTTACTCAGCTGATATGTACAGGTATGCAAGTTTTTAAGCCCGATTTTAATCTTCATCTTAAATTAACCAAGAGGTCAAAGGAATACTCACCTGAGACTAAATTTAAACACTCACTTCTTAACAGTCCAGATCATAGCAAAGTAAGGAATTCAGAAAACTATTTGGTCTGGAATGGACCCAGGCCGTTGCCAATCTCCTACTCCAAGGATAGGCAACACTGGTCCTGGAGTGCCACAGGCACTACATTTTGTATTTATTTATCCGACCTGGAAACCTAGGCGGGTTTTAATTTAGGCAAACACTGAACTGGGCCCGGTTTCCCAAAAGCATCTTAAAGCTAAAGTCTTTGTTAGAACCATAGGATCAATAAGTAGCTAAGTGTGGTGCCTATTTGGGATTAAATCCTGCAGTACCCCCGGGCACTCAGGAACAGTTTCCTACCCCTGCCCAACTCCTAGACCCAGACCTCACGCCAACTCAAATAAATGACGAATCTGAGTCGAAGGAATTTTGGGATTATCAATAAATATCCTGACAGTTGTGTTCTTTCAAGAGAAGTCAGAGGACTCACTAACAGCCTTAAATGGAGAAGACTTGTCTGTGATCAGACACTCACACTGAAATCTGGGACTTCAGAAACAGAAAGTGGGTTGGTGTAGTTAATAAAGTTGTATGCTTTAAATGCAAAGTGACAGACAGTCAGAGAAAATGGAAAGTGCTGATAATTCCAATGCTGCCGTAAATTGATTTGTGGGTACTCACCTTGTAAATCCTTGGTGTTCTATGAGTTTCACGCCCTAAAGATCCCATGTCTGGGTATTCCTTATGACAAAGACAATGGGGACATGATGCTATGCATTCTACAGTACCTGAGATGGAGAATGGGATATTACATGGTTGTATAACAGGGGTTTATAATCGTCACTGTACAATGCTTTGTCAATACGAAAAATAAAAAGACTTACCACTAAGTGTAATAAAATATGTCACTTTTAATAAAAACTGAACAAAATAACAAAACAATGTTAAAATAACTTGCATCTATAACACTACCACACATTATGCATCACATACTTCATACAGTATAAGCAGCCAGACAACAGCAACTATTTACATGACAATATTGTTACACCAGAGGCACACCAGGGGTCAGTTTTCATGCCACACGTATATCAGTAACACACAGGGGGGGGCACACAATGCCTTCCAGCAGATGCTCATCATAAGAGGATATATATGACAGTAGGTTCTGTTAGATTGGAAAATAAGAGATGAGGACGGCTATTCAACGCTGGTATAGATGACTTCTGAGCATCTGTTGAATGGCATAGGGCACTTTAATAAGCATACATTTTTTAAGAGCTATTGCCGTTAGTTCTCCATTGCAATGACATGTAAATGTAAATCATGATATGAAAACCATGTCATATTCATTTAGTTATTGACCGTAGATAGACTCATTTATGGGTCTATTGCCTTTTACTCACAGGAAATAACTACTTGAGTGACAGTACATCAAATTTACTGTATGAACATTAGGATTAAAATTGTAGGATTACATGCAGACATACAGATTAGATCAAGTGAAAGCCATTCGTTTTTTTTTGTCTTAATTCCACCCACTTCAGAGTATTAGTGGTAACTACTATTAGCAGCACAGCTTGCTGGAATTGAGGTAGTTACTAGATGACCTCACCACTCAATTCTGAATTTCTTCAGTGCCTAATTAACATTATTTGCTTACTGAAATGGTCAATTAACAAATTACTAAATAAATCACTATGGATGTGTGGCATTCACAAGCTTACAGCATTATACCTATGTACACGATAAATCAACACTCGTAGAAGCAAAATGACTGAATCGTTAGAAGCGTAACTAACGCTCACAGTGATAACGAGTAAAGAAAAAAACAGATTTTCAGTGAATCATTGTTTTGTTATGGCTTTTCATAGTAGTCGGTACTTTGAATTGTAGAAGCATTTCACATTCAACAGACAAAATAAATAAAACACACAGGTTTTACAATACAAACATATCATTTGGTCCATTTTGATAATAATACCTTACTATGATTGGCATAAATGTTTAGGACAATAAATAGTTTGAAAGTGAAAAGACAATCTTAACTGTTTAAAAATGCATTTAAATCAAGATAGAGAGAGTTTCATTTCACCCATATTGCTGATCGTGCGACTTGAAGTGCAATGACTAAAGAAAGTATGGGGACAATAATATTCAATCCATGAAATAGAATTGGCATTTTTCATACCAGTCAAAAATGTTACCCTAAACAGAAAATCCATTTGGGCGCAGAGACTTAAAATGTTTGCACTTAAGTCAAAAGAACAAACAATCCAGTCATGTGATTGGTCTGTCCTTCTCTATTATAATGAGATGGGGGGGGGGGTAATATGGACACTCAGCTATCAGATAGTGTCGTTAGCGTAGATAGCTACCACATATGCACATATTCGGAGTATTACAAGACGACTGTCATTTCCTGAAGTGGATATAAGCTATAGACATACCAACACATTGCAAATCATGTCTATTCTTAGGTCGACCACGCTTCAAAACCCAAGGATCAGAAGTAAATGTAATTCTCCCAGGAGTATTTGCAACCTTACGGTATGTACAGAATTAAAAGGTAACTGATCTTATTGAAGCAAAGACGTCAGCTCTTCTCTGTGTTATGTACATAATTCCCACCTTTCAATACACAGCAAGGGAATAGTAGTGAATCAAATGCCCAATAATAAATAAATACATAAAATGTTCATAGCGCTATTTACACTGGTTAGTTCATAAATGCTTAGAACTTAGGGAAGAATTGTCTGTGATGGAAGACTTAAGATAATATTTCCGCCTCGTATAATTGCAAATTGACAGGTACAGTATGTAGCCTAAACTATCTTGACCTAATGCAAGGAATTTTAAATCAAAAATACTTTGAGTAACAAAGGCCAAAGCAAAATCACAAATCATTATATTGTAATATCAGCCAATCGATATGTATGGGTCTACAAGACATGGCAATCGTATTTCTATGAAATGAGACTGGCAAGATGCTAAGCATTGCTGGTAAACCTAGCTCATACACTATTATTGGTCATTTATAAATACTGTAATATTGCCTTTATCTCCCAAAGTATATCAACATCCTTGAAGTTGATAAAACACAAATATGACCAAAAGAATGAATCAGATGAACAAATTGAATGCAAACCTACATCTCAACTACACCAACCAAGCAGTACTAGATGAACTATAGCCTAATGTAGTATTTAAAAAAATAAAAATAAATTGACGGATGATTCTGAGAGGTGGACGCTCTCAACCTGCCATTTATGGGTAAGAACAGGAAGTAGGAAGTGGTGGACAGGAAGATCCCGCTCTGTGGGTTGACTGAGCGCGCGTCCTGTAAAATAATGGTATCTTGGAGCTCTTCTGGAGGCCAATGGCTGACAGTAGGCGGATGGATATGGGGAGTCTGTTGAAGTTAGTCGGAGAAGAGGCTGGCGAAGGACTGGCGCAGGCTGCGGATGGTCTCTGCCTTGGCCTCATCGTCCGTGGCGTTCCCTTTCAGGGTCTCAGTGAAGGTGTTGGTGAGCGACTGGGATTTGCTGCAAGGAGCGAAAGTGAGAGTGAGGCTGAGGCCTGAGGGACATGCAACATGGAGAAGGTGGATGTATGTGCGTGCATTTATGCATGCACGTGTGAAGAGGGGCGAGGGGATCGTATTCTGCCAACTTCGCCACTGCACAGTTTGATCAACAGAGGCTGGCCAACAACACACACAATAGGGAATAAACTAGTGCACTTTGCTCTCTAAGGCCAACAACATTTTTACAAAGGAGCTTAATCTTAGAAGACACATGTTAATGTTTATTATAGCAAAGCCAAAGACATGGACAGAAATACAGTCAAACTTTAGAAGTGTATCCAAGCCAGGAGGCAAACTGAGGAATGGTTGTGGAGAAATCTAGTGTCAAATTGCCCAACCGACGACCCCTTTGCCATGTACAGCCAATCCACGTTGAACTAGGGAGGAGTTACGAGAGAATCAAAACTAGAGGTAGTTTCACTTTTATCACATATTATTTTCTGAAGAGGTGTCTGGAGCTGAGCATCCTGTAAATGCAGGCCATTATTAACAGCCATTAAACAGGAACAAAAGTTGGCATGTCAGAGATTATAATAGAGTATTTTAGTAAACAAGAACAGTCGAGCTACAGGAGCATGTACGGTAAAATCTTTATACAATGTCTCCATCTAGCAGCCGTTTGTGGCATCTGCACAGATCTGCTCTGCAAGTAGATATATTCCTAGTACTCACCCAGAAGGTTTTAATGATCAGACAGTTTAAGGTTTTCACAGAACTTTCACTAGAGATCCTAAGCAATAAGGCCCGAGGAGGTGTGGTATATGGCCAATATAAGACATTATAAACTGGGTGGTTCGAGCCCTGAATGCTGATTGGCTGAAAGCCGTGGTACATCACATTGTATACCACGAGTATGACAAAATATGAATTTTTACTGTTGTAATTATGTTGGTAACCAGTTCATAATAGCAGTAAGGCACTTTGGGGGTTGATGGTATATGGCCAACATACCACGGCTAAGGGCTGTGTCCAGGCACTCCGCATTGAGTCGTGCCTAAGAACAGCCCTCAGTCATGGTATATTGGCCATATAACACACCCCCTTATGCCTTAATTATATTCTTCTGTTGAGTTAGTGTTAGTATTACACACCCGTGTAAACATCAGCCTTGATCATGGAAATGAGATTTGATCACTTACTTCAGTTGAGGAGGTTGTTTCTGGGAGCCAGGGCCGGTGGCGGCGGGAGGTGGGATGGGTCCTGGTTGGAAGGCCTGGCTGGGAGAGGTGTTAGCTGAGCGAGCTCGCTGAGGAGAACCCTGGGCTGACTGGGAGGGAGAACCAGAGCCAGAGCGATGCCCACCTGCAGTGCGAACACACACTCATGTTTCGTCTGAGACACTCAAGGCACTACTATGTGTATTTCTCAACACTCATAATATTCATATTCACCACAACAGCAATCAATTGTTGTAGCAATCAAACTGGTGATAAGATGTCGATGGAGGTCTCTTTACCTTGGGCCCTTCTTGGCTGGGTCGTCTGTGGCTGTGAAATGAAAAGCATTGAAAATGGACAGTAATAGTGCATGATGCATGGTTGGTTTGATATACTCCCTACACAAGGGCTTATTTGAAGCAATTGTTCATTACTTCTGAGATCGAATCTACATAATCAATTCAAATACAAATCCATAATAGTGTTACACTCTGGAGAAGAGGTGAAAGAGATTTACCTTCACAGCACTGGGCTGTGGTGTGTTGATACCGAGCAGCACGCTACACATCTTATTGATCACGAGATCAGTGATCAGCTGCCTGTCCTCCTCCACGTGCTCACCAATCAGAGGCATGGAACTGTCCATCACCTAGATGACACAGGAGAGGTACACCAATCAGAGTGAAGAACAACACGGACAGTATAAGCAGGGATTCGGGACTGAGTCAATGCAAGTAAATGGGAAATTCACTGTAAATCCATTTAACATGATTGACTTCATTCTTGCCACTAGAGAGCGGTATTGTACATCTTATTTGAGTAGCTAGGCCTAATGAAGATGATGGTGAGGGGGTGAAACCATTACAGTTTTGATGTTAGAGCACAATGATTAAAGGAGTCTATTGACCGCTGAAATGTGTATACAGTACTATAGGCATAAACATGAGACTTGTGACTTCCCCCATATTATTACGGTCATTATTTTAGTACATTTAGTACTTATTTCATAACTTATGGTTGGACACTGGATGTCAAGACATGGCACGGCCACATAGATAATTGACTCAACACCGTAGCATTTCAACTCACAACCATGTGCTATGTTTGAAACCATCTCCGCAAAGCAGGTGGCTCTCCACCGATCCACCAGCCATGCTTTCCTCCGCATGAGAGGGCTGTGCCAATGCCGCACCAAATGAGAACCAAAACAAAGAGGAAAGTGTGTCTCACAGGCTGAGGGAGAGAACGGAGGGAACACTTTGCCAGCAGAATGCATGTGTTGTGTCCCCAGAGCGGTATCAGGCCGCTGCACGCATTGTGGCCAGAGCACACTGTAAACAGACAGAAGTTCAAGCAAGTGTCTGTGTGTGTGTGTGTGTGTGTGTGTGTGTGCGTGCAGCTGGGAGATGGGTAGAAGGAAGAGAACTGGGCAGGTGATGTGCCTGTTGGTGTTGCCCCTTTTTCATAACCAGTGGTGTAAAGTACTTAAGTAAAAATATTTTAAAGTACTACTTTAAGTAGTTTTTTTGGGTATCTGTAATTTACTTTACTATTTATATTTTTTACAACTTTTACTTCACCACATTCCTAAAGAAAATTATGTACTTTTTACTCCATACATTTTCCCTGTCACCCAAAAGTATTTGTTACATTTTGGATGCTTATCAGAATAGGAAAATGGTCTAATTCCCACACTTATCAAGAGAACATCCCTGGTCATCCCCACTGCCTCTGATCTGACAGACTAAACACATGCTTTGTTTGTAAATTATGTCTAAGTGTTGGAGCGTGCCCCTGGCTATCTGTAAACAAAACAAAAACAAGAACATTACGAGGTCTGGTTTACTTTTGATACTTAAGTATATTTAAAACCAAATACTTTTAGACTTTTTCTCAAGTATGACAATTGGGTACTTTTTCCACCTCTGGACATAACCATAAGGGACTGGGACTGGGACTGATTGAGCCCTGGAGGACTGGCAGCTGCAGCCGGGACCCACTGCAAGCCAGGAGCCACTTCAAACGTGGTGCAGTGGCAGCCAGAGTACCGGTTACACCCTGGTGATTTATTGGGATATAGACTCATCTAGCAGATGACAAGGCTGCAGTTAGTTGCCCTTTAGTATTAGAACATGGAGAGGTGTTGTTTTTCTCCTCTTTTATTGGGCTGCACAATGTTCTTTCCTGCTGCTGGTCTGGACACTGTGTTCTGGAATGGAAAGATTACGGGTTGGAAATGGTGAACTCTGTACTCGGCCGGACAATACAGAAACTCCAAAGAGGCTATTGTTGTTTGTTTACGTTAGCTAAGAGATTTCTATGATAGTGTGCAACATTTTTTTTTATGTGAAATGGCCAGTGTCAGATGTACGCCTAAGTATGTGTGCCAAAATTTTCACACAGATGTTGTTGAACTAACTAAACGATTTTCCGTTGAATACTGCTAGTAATACATGGAACTTATATAGCACTTTAAGGACCCAAAGTCGCTTTACAATTATAGAAACGAAAAACAACAACAAAACAGGAGTCAAATCAAAACATCAGACTAAACATTAATACATGGATCAGTGTATGAGGAGGGTTGGGATCTGGATATGAACCAGGTTTGGGTAAGTGGTAGGGTAAGGCTTAGGTACTGCTCAGAATGGTGAAGAGAGGAGTGTCTTAGTAGTGTATTTCTTTGCTTGTATATATGTGTGTGCTGGGGTTTTAGGAGGGCCTGAAAGATAGTGATGGACTCCCGAGTCACAGATGGCTGGAGGCTGGAGCAACCCTGGAGAAGCCCCTGTCGCCAAAGTGCTGTCAGGACTTAGTGTTGGTGAGGAGATGGGCTGCAGAGTTTTTGAACCATTTAGAGCTTATGGAGGGAGCTTGATTTGATGCCGGAGGGTAGTGAGATGCAGTAGTTAAGAAGGGAGGAGATGAATGCATGTATGAGGGTTTCAGTGGCAGGACGGCAGAAGAACGACCTGACCTTGGCAATGTTTCAGAGATGGAAGAATGAGGTTTAAACAGTCTGTCTTATGTGGTAGTCAAATGAAAGGGTGGAGTCCAGGATGACGCCAAGGTTTTGTGCATGGAGGGATAGAGAGAGACAGTGGTGTCGTCAATGGTGAGGGTGAGGTTGCCAGCTTTGGTGAGGGTGGAGAAGTTCTGTTTTATCACTGTTGAGCCTAAGGAAGTTTTGTTTTTTATTGTAGAGGCAGGATTCAATGTTCGTCAGAGGTGGGTTGAGGAGGGATTTGGTGCCGAGGTAGATCTGGGTGTCATCGGCATAGAAGTGGAAGTCAAGGTTGATGTGACGGTGGATCTGACCAAGAGGAAGGATGTAGATGAGTAAGGAACCCAGCACAGAGCCCTTGGGAACACCCTGTATAACTGCAGCTGAGTCTGAGGTGTGGCCATTGAGGGAGATGTTGTGGGTCCGGTTTGTGAGGCATGATTGTAGCCAGGCCCTCCAGCCTGGTGAGGAGGATCTGATGGCTCACTGTGTCAAAAGCGGCACTCCAGTCAAGGAGAATCAGGATGTTGAGGGCACCAGCATCAGCAGAGATGAGGTCATTGATAACTTTGAGGAGTGCAGTTTCAATACTGTGGAGGGGCGGAAACCAGACTAGAGAGACTCAAACAGGTTGTTGATTAGCAGGTGGGTTTGTAATTGGGAGGCAACTGTAGGTTCTGGAGTCTTGGCAAGAAAGGGGAGGTTGGAAATGGGGTGGAAGCATTTGAGGAGGGTAGTGTCCAGTCCTGGCTTTTTTAAGATTGGGGTGACTGCAGATGTTTTGTAGTTGTAGGGGACAGTTCTGTTAGCGAGGGAGAGGTTGACAATGTGTGTGATATATGGACAGAGAACAGGAAGGCAGGATTTGATGAGAACAGTGGGGAGATGATCCATGGAGCAAGATGTACACTTGGAATACATGTGTTTTGACAAGTTTTTAGATATAAGGAGTCAAATAGGGCCAATTCGGAGAGCCAGGTTTCAGGTGTGACTGTTGGGAGGTTGACAGGGAGAGGGGTGGCTGAGGGAGATTGATCAGTCAGTAATGAGTTGATTTTGGTGATCTTGTCCATGAAAACCTGAAAGAAGGAGTTGCAGAGTTCAGTGGAGGGAGTAGAGAAGGTGTCATCACAGGGCTGAAGTAGTTTGAGAAGTAGGTGGCCCTGGCATCACAGAGGGCATCTCTGTAGGTGGAGAGGTGTAGTTTGTAGGCTTCAGCGTGGACAGTGAGGCCAGACTTCCTGCTCAGGCACTCCAGACAGCGGCCAGCTTGCTTGACAGGGCATGAACCTCAGGGCTAAACCAAGGGGAAGAGGAGACCGGTTTAGTTTGGAGGGGGACCAGAGAGTTGAGGGAGTCAGATAGAGCAGTATTGAATTGGGCAGCTAGTTCATTAGGTGAGTTGGGGGCGTGGTCAAGGGGCGGGGCAGGGCAGATGGCATCAGAGTTGGAGGGGGTCAATAACTTTGATGTTACGGAAAGAGATTAGGCGTTTGTCAGTGAGTATGAGGTAAGTGAGAAATGAAGGATCGTGTGGTCAGACAGTGGGAACAGGGAGGGCGAAATATGAGTTAGGTTGAGGCCAACAGAGCAGACAAGGTCAAGTATGTGTCCATTGATGTGAGTTGGAAAATGTACATCTTGGGTAATATTGAAACGGTCCAGAACAGCAATGAAAACAGAGGCAAGTTTTTAGTTTGATGAGTCCACATGAATATTCATATCACTAAGCAACATTAAGTGGGGGGGTTTGTAAGCAATGTATTCAAATGAGAGACAGTAGGGCGAGACAGTTCAGTGCTTCACAGACAGTAGGGCGAGACAGTTCAGTGCTTCACAGACAATAGGGCGAGACAGTTCAGTGCTTCACAGACAGTAGGGCGAGACAGTTCAGTGCTTCACAGACAGTAGGGCGAGACAGTTCAGTGCTTCACAGACAGTAGGGCGAGACAGTTCAGTGCTTCACAGACAGTAGGGCGAGACAGTTCAGTGCTTCACAGACAGTAGGGCGAGACAGTTCAGTGCTTCACAGACAGTAGGGCGAGACAGCTCAGTGCTTCACAGATAGTAGGGCGAGACAGTTCAGTCCTTCACAGACAGTAGGGCGAAACAGTTCAGTCCTTTACATACCTTAAGGAAACATTTTGACATTCGCCATATGGTTATGGTTAGTGAGAAAGTCCACATTGCAAATGTACGGTCCCTTCCTAGACGTCCGACAACGTTTCTAAAGTTTGCGGACGGCGTCGGGCCATGCAGCAGGGCCGGATCTTCCAGGAAGTCATCAAACGAACTCTCGGACATTCGGTTTCCATTTTATAAAATTTTCCAATTTTGGTCATTTTTCCGCTCTCCCGGTAAATCCCACAAGAGGGCAAATGGAATCATATTGCAAACGTACAAAACATCACCAATCACAACGTGACCTTCTCTCCTAAACGGAAAAGATTTCAAAGACGAAACTTGGTGAGCATAGGTTTGGCATAATGGGCAGTTGGCCCAGAACAAGATGGCGTCTAGGTCTCAACGGTTTCTGAGTTATGGCCATTTTTCTGGGATTAAAGGTCAAAAATGAAAATAGAGCAATAATTTTTCCGCTTCACATCCAAGTAAATGAACCTACGGTGTCAATAAAAAATAACCAGCCATTTATCTTTCGTAATTTAAGAGAAATCGTACAATGTTTTTTTTAAGTTACAGATCCAGTTGCAGCGTGTTCAGACAAATCTTTTTGAATTGTGTTTCCGAGGTATGCGAGATTTCTGTGATTCTGAAATAACACACATTCATTCAACCCTCTGCAAATAAGTCAGTTCTTAACATAAAGACTTAAAACTCGATATTCTATAAGTGCCTACCCCAAGGAGGATATGTGTTCACTTTCAGCTTCCTGTGTAATGGACGGTGACTTGCTGGTTGACTTTTGTCCATTTTAAATATGTTTAAACAGTGAGGTACCATCACCAAAATGACATTCTGAAATCAACACCAATGAGTGATGGAGAGGAACCAGAAACACTGCCCGGCCATCCCGAGTTCATCGGGCCAGTTAATTTCATATTTCTGCAGTATTTTTGAGCATGACAAATTCTTGATGATAAATGCCCATTAAAACATGTTGCAAACGCACAGTGCATTTGCAATATGATTCAACAGTGAAAAACATCACCAAATGCACATGATGAAATCAACACAACGAGCAATGGAGAGGAACCACTATCACTGCCCGGCCATCCCGAGTTCATCAGGCCAGTCAATTTTGCATTTCTGCAGTATTTTTGAGCATGACAAATTCGCGATGGTAAATGACCATTGAAACATAATGCAAATGCACCGCCGTGCACCTGGTGAATGGAATGGGTTACCAGGAGCACATTTTAAAAATGTTTTTTAATGCCATTACGGGGTAGAAAGGGGTCCACGGTTAGGTAGGGAGCACCCCCCACCCGTGCCTATTCAATAAGGGGCGCCCCTTGTCATTATGGACGTTTTTCAAAAAATCATTACAAAACAACAGTCCCACTTCTCCCTCATCATACATGACAAATAGACCATCTAGGTTGATTCATGGCTTAACAGTGCTGTGTATCATTTTGGCAGTATAAATGCCTTTTGGGCATGGTTCACTGACTTTTGGGTTTGTAAGCCGACTTCCATTGATCGTACATTGCAAATGGACATAACATCCTGATTTGGCACTTCCAAATCTTTCATATTGCATTTGGACATTTCTTATGGCATTTGCCCCCCCCCAAAAAGTGACTTTTGACTTCCTATGAAATCATATTGCAAAAACAAAAAAACAAATAATGATAATACAATTTGACAAAAGTATATTCATTCTTACACATGTGTAATTGACACAAAATAAATTTGAAAGAATTTTAAAAAAGGCCACCGTACGAAACACACATATACACAGTGTCCAATACCACTCAATTCGGCGTCTTTTCATTCAAAGTTGATTGCAAATGCCATATGGCAAATGCCAAGTGTAACACTCCAAAAATCCAACAGATGGCGAGTGCGCTCCACCGTGATTTTTCATATTGCAAATGTAAAACAAGTCAAGACCCAAGAAAAACGTATCACCCCCTTAAAGTGCTTTCTGGACCGTTTAAAAACAAAAATCTTTTGATTTTTGAATTGAGTGGTATTGGACACCGTGTATGTGTGTATGTTTCGTACGGTGCCAATGACTTCCCATTCATTTTTGTCCATTTCAGAGGGGTGTTCCCTTACAGACAGTAGGGAGAGACAGTTCAGTCATTTAGAGACAGTAGGTTATTTCGATTTTAGAGTTGTACAGTACAGCGAGGCCACCACCACGGCCAGTGGAGCGGAGGTGACACAGGTAGCCATAACCAGCGGGAGTAGCTTGGTTAAGATAAAATAAATCACCAGTGTGTTGCCAAGTTTCAGTTAGGAGGAGCTTGTTGTCAGATATAAGTTCACGGAGCAAGGGGGCTTTCATTGTTCATTGATCAAGTGTTGAGGAGAGCAAAGTTAGTATAGTTAGGTGAGTTTCTGGATAGTGGTAGGGGGGTTAGGCAGTCACGGTTTACAGTGGCAGATGGATTGAAATTCAAATGCTCCCTCAATCTTCTTTTCTTTTTGTATGAAAAGCATAATAACCCATGGTTCCATATGACTCCTATACATTACAGTCAACCGGTCTTCCCAAAGACATCACAATCTAATCTGATACAAAACATATCTGCTATCTGATGTCTGTAATATCACAACACAGGCCAACATAAAGATATGCTATATGGGTCTTCCATAAACAAACAAAAAAAGAGTGCCGTTTGCATCCCTTTGATATTTTCAGTAGAAATTGTGTACCAATATTTACAAGTCTGTTATATTAAATGAAGTGCCTTTTAATATAAACCACATGGAGAACTCAATAAATCCAATATTTTAATAAAAACTAGCTAAAGTGCCAAAATTTAGCATTTTGTCTTGTCCCTTCGTGCATCCTGTGATTCTAGGAATATTTTATCCAAAAGTATTTACCATTATTGTAAAGCCCCCATTATTTTGTGGCTTTGACAAAGTCATTTCTGATGATTCATTTAATGTGATTACCGATTCATTTTACGACCATCCCTTATTTTAAGGTCAACCCTGTTACGTGAACTAAACTCTTGCTTTAATATGGTGAAACTATTCCTATTTAAATATTTTTCAAAAGAAACATTTAATATCTAATAGTCAAATCATACTGTAAAAGAAAGTGAGCTGGTTCTACTCTTTTTGGCAATTTCTGGTGGAAAACCTGAGTGTGTCAAGTGTAACCCGTTAACTCTATTATTACCCATAGACTAGTCTCGTGTTGTCATACCTCCAAAATCATGTCGTTGTCACCCCTCCCTCGGGAGGTCTGGAGAATTTTCTATTGCAAAAACATGTTTCACGAACCCTCCCCCACACGCGCGTAGAAGGGGTGCTGTGCGTTATGTGCGTCACTGTTTTCCATCCGGGTAGTCCATCCGGGTAGTCCATCCGGGTAGTAATCCGGGTAGATTATGCTGGTAAAGTCAAACGTCACAACACGTTCAAAACCACTCTGGTGACAAACACACTTTTATTCTCGTCTTCATTCGTCCACATGGTTGCGCTTTGCTACCACCGACAATATCGTGAAGGTCGCCTATTATTTTGTAAGGACCCAAAAAACAGAGGCAGTGTGAACTGTATTATTAGCTAGCTTTTGTAAGATTACTAAAAAACTAAATAGAGGTGCTAGCTAACTTTACACACTGTTTAGCTAAGTTAGCTAGCTGATGACATTTAATTAACTTTCTAATTGCTAGCCATCTTGATGTAATCATTGTAAATTAAAAACAGTCTCCAAATGCATTAGTAGATAACATCCATGGAAGAGCATGAAGTTGCTGCTCCAGCTGTCAGTAAAAGGAGAGTCAGTGTAAGCTGCTGGATAGGGCAGGTCATTTTGTGGGAGGACGTTTAAAGCATTTAAATTTTTTTTGTGAAAATGTATTAAAAATAAAATATACCTTATTTACATAAGTATTCAGACCCTTTGCTATGAGACTCAAAATTCAGCTTAGGTGCATCCTGTTTTCATTGATCATCCTTGAGATGATTCTACAACTTGGAGTCCACCGGTGGTAAATTGAATTGATTGGACATGATTTTGAAAGGTACACAGCTCTCTATATAAGGTCCCACAGTTGACAGTGCATGTCAGAGCAAAAACAGAGCCATGATGTCGAAGGAATTGTCCGTAGAGCACCGAGACAGGATTGTGTCAAGGCACAGATATGGGGAAGGGTACCAAAACATTTCTGCAACATTGAAGGCCCCCAAGACCTCCATCATTCTTAAATGGAAGAAGTTTGGAACCACCAAGACTCTTCCTAGATAGCTGGCCGCCAGGCCAAACTGAGCAATCGGGGGAGAAGGGCCTTGGTCAGGGAGGTGACCAAGAACCCGATGATCACTCTGACAAAGCTCCAGAGTTCCTCTGTGGAAATAGGAGAACCTTCCAGAAGGACAACCATCTCTGTAGTACTACACCAATCAGGACTTTATGGTAGTGGCCATACAGAAGACACTTCTCAATAAAAGGCACATGACAGCCCACTTGGAGTTTGCCAAAAGGCACCTAAAGGACTCTCAGACCATGAGAAAAAAGATTCTCTGGTCCGATGAAACTAAGATTGAACTTTTTGGCCTGAATGCCAAGCGTCACATTTGGAGGAAACCTGGCACCATTCCTACGGTGAAGCATGGTGGTGGCAGCATCATGCCACAGGGATGTTTTTCAGCAGCAGGAACTGGGAGACTAGTCAGGATTGAGGGAAAGATGAACGGACCTCAGACTGGGGTGAAGGTTCACCTTCCAACAGGACAATGAGCCTAAGCACACACAACCAAGACAACACAGGAGTGGCCTTGGGACAAGTCTCTGAATGTCCTTGAGCAGGCCCAGCCAGAGGCCGGACTTGAACCCGATCGAACATCTCTGGAGACCTGAAAATAGCTGTGCAGCGACACTCCCCATCCAACCTGAAAGAGCTTGAGAGGATCTGCAGAGAAGAATGGGAAAAACTCCCCAAATACAGGTGTGCCAAGCTTGTAGCGTCATACACAAGAATATGCTGTAATCGCTGCCAAAGGTGCTTCAAAATAGTACTGAGTAAAGGGTCTGAATACAGATGTAAATGTGATATACAGTTGAAGTCGGAAGTTTACATACACCTTACACAAATCCATTTAAACTCAGTTTTTCACAATTCCTGACATTTAATGCTAGTAGAAATTCCTTGTCTTAGGTCAGTTAGGATCACCACTTTATTTTAAGAATGTGAAATGTCAGGATAATAGTAGAGAGAATGATTTAATTCAGCTTTTATTTCTTTCATCACATTCCCAGTGGGTCAGAAGTTAACACACACTCAATTAGTATTTTGGTAGCATTGCCTTTAAATTGTTTAACTTGGGTTAAACGTTTTGGGTAGCCTTCCACAAGCCTCCCACAATGAATTGGGTGAATTTTGGCCCATTCCTCCTGACAAAGCTGGTGGAACTGAGTCAGGTTTGTAGGCGTCCTTGCTCGCACACGCTTTTTCAGTTCTGCCCACAAATGTTCTATAGGATTGAAGTCAGGGCTTTGTGATGGCCACTTCAATACCTTGACTTTGTTGCCCTTAAGCCATTTTGCCACAACTTTGGAAGTATGCTTGGGGTCATGGTCCATTTGGAAGATCAATTTGCGACCAAGCTTTAACTTCCTGACTGATGTCATGAGATGTTGCTTAAATGTATCCACATAACTTTCCTGCCTCATGATGCCATCTATTTTGTGAAGTGCACCAGTCCCTCCTGCAGCAAAGCATCCCCACAACATGATGCTGCCACCCCCGTGCTTCACGATTGGGACTTTGACTTGCAAGCCTTCCCCTTTTGACAATGGTCATTATGGCCAAACAGTTATATTTTTCGTTTCATCAGACCAGAGGACATTTCTCCAAAAAGTACCATCTTTGTCCACATGTGAAGTTGCAAACCGCTGTCTGGCTTTTTTATGGTGGTTTTGGAGCAGTGGCTTCTTCCTTGCTGAGCGGCCTTTAAGGTTATGTCCATATAGGACTCGTTTTACTGTAGATATAGATATTTTGTACCCGTTTCATCCAGCATCTTCAGAAGGTCCTTTGCTGTTGTTCTGGGATTGATTTGCACTTTTCGCACCAAAGTACGTTCATCTCTAGGAGACAGGCTGCGTGGTCCCATGGTGTTTATACTTGCGTACTATTGTTTGTACAGATGAACGTGGTACCTTCAGGCGTTTGGAAATTTCTCCCAAGGATGAACCAGAATTGTGGAGGTCTACAATCTATTTTCTGATGTCTTGGCTGATTTCTTTTGATTATCCCATAATGTCAAGCAAAGAGGCAAAGAGTTTGAAGGTAGGCCTTGAAATACATCCACAGGTACACATCCAAATGACTCAAATGATGTCAATTAGCCTATCAGAAGCTTCTAAAGCCGTGACAATTTTCTGGAATTTTCCAAGATGTTTAAAAGGCAGTCAACTTACTGTATGTAAACTTCTGACCCACTGGAATTGTGATACAGTGAATGATAAGTGAAATAATCTGCCTGTCAACAATTTTTGGAAAAATTACTTGTGTCATGCACAAAGTAGATGTCCTAACCAACTTGCCGAAACTATAGTTTGTTAACAAGACATTTGTGGAGTGGTTGAAAAACAAGTTTTAATGACTCCCAGATAAGTGTAAACTTCTGACATCAACTATATATATGTTTTTATACATTTACAAACATTTCTAATATTCCGTTATTGCTTTGTTATTATGGGGCATTGTGTGTAGATTGAGGGGGGAAAAAACGGTTTAATACAACATTTGGAAAAAGTCAAGGGTCTGAATACTTTCCGAATGCACTGTATGTTAGCAAATGTTGTATACAAAAAAATACAGTTAAACATCACAGTGTATAAACCTATTACAATTGGATCAGGCCAACCCTGCTGGAGGTCTGCTGGGTTTCCAGGGTTCCGTTTTAGTCCATCAATAACACACCCGATTCAACTTATCAAATCTAATGAGTTGATAATCAAGTGTGCTATTGCTGGGCTGGAATAGACGTCTGCTCACCCAGTAGATCAGAGACCAGTGGTGCAAGGTTGGCCACCGCTGGTATGGAGTTTTTTTTGTTTACCTGATTTGGTGCTTTAGTAATAATAGCCTACTTGTTACTACTCAATTAAACATACGAGTTAGCTTATTTGTACATTTTGAAGTGTTGATTCTTGTTAGTACCCTTCCCCATATCTGTGCCTTGACACAATCCTGTCTCAGTGCTCTACGGACAATTCCTTCAACATCATGGCTCTGTTTTTTTTCTGAGCGACTAACAAGAGGGGGTTAATTGCCTTGCTCAAGGGCATAAACAGATTTTTCACCTAGGAGGCTCAGGGATTCAAACAAGCGACCTTTGGGTTACTGGCACAACGCTCTTAACCGTTAGCCTACCTGCCACGGTGTAGTGTTTAAACTTGTTTTAATCATTCAAAATGAATTAGTGTCTCTGCTGATTAATCACATATTACACACCAGGAATAAAGACGGGAAGTGGTTCGGTCTCTAATGTGTCTGTTGTATTCTCAAATGAACATTTCCTTTTTGTCTAGTGGTTAGATATCCAATCTGTTTTATTTGATTGTCACTCTCAGTATATAAGCCATGTGAATCCATTTGGCAGCTCGTCATGCATCGCCAATGCAGCCATAGGCCTACAGCATACTGACCTAGGGAGATAACAAGTAGGTTCCAGGAGATGAGCATTACAGGTAACATTTTATGATATTAATTTTAGCAATGTTGCTTGCAAAATTATTGCAATTGTTCCCATAGTTTTATGTACAGTATCGTTGACCCTGGATAAGCTACAGTAGGGACTGGGCCAACACAGCTAACCTTTCAGGTCAATAATATGCTGTTTTTAGTAACATTTTGTTGGCTTTATAATTGAGAGAGAAAGTGAATTAGATAGTAGCTAGCTACTAGGTTTCAAGGTTAGTTGACTTTTCTCAAAACAAACCTCATTGTGGCAAGCTACTTCGTGTCCCTCACGCTAGCCTTCAAGGCCAAATACAGTTCAGAAAAGTCAATATTAAAAATATTGATATGGTCAGCATTGTAGGCCATTACTCCCATCTTGCTGCAGCTTTAGCTCATCTCAAAATAAGAGAAATACTGTGAAAACCAGTGTGCCACAAACTTCCTAAAATGTTTTGTCACCAGTGGTTGTTTTAATTTGTTTTTGTCCTCGCACACTGTTGCTCCAACGGCACTAAATCTGGTGAGCTTCCTTGGAGCTCCACCCAAGCAAGGCTTTTGATTGGTTTGATGTGTTACGAGGCATCACTGATTTACAATGGGTTCTGACCTCTCTTTGGGCAGGTTTCTGCCATGGACCCTTCCCAGGCTTCCTGGAATACCCATAGATGCAGACTAGAAATATTTTTTGCCATTCCCTGCCATTCCCTCTTGCACACAACAAGCTTCCATTCCCGTCACAAGGGGATTTATTATTAAATTGTCAACCCTGTGACTTTATTTGGTACTTAATAGGCACTTACTATAGTAATTTCTGTATTTAACCTTGAGATCTGAATGCATGTCTTTATGAAATTGTTCTAGCTCTGAGACAAAATGTTAAAAACATGTTTTATGAAGTTACACAACTCAAAAGGCACCGAATTAGTGAAATGACACATGTTGAGATCAATACCAGTGGATTCTATATAAAGTGAATGTAAGCAGCCATTACTTTTCATTAATGGGAGGTGTCACCATGTGTAATGTCTGTCTGGAACACAAACAAGTTTCCACTGCCAGGGTCATGCAATATTACTATGTTCCCATTCACACTAATTCAATTCCACCAACTGGAGGGGTGTGTGTAATTTGGTGGGTGCTTATAAAACATGTGGCAAGGTCTGCCATTATCAACGGTGACTGGTGGTTAAGTGCCTTGCTCAAGGGCACAGAGATTTCTCACTTTTTTTTGCCTCTGGGATTCAAACTAGCTACCTTTCAGTTACTGGCAAAAACGCTCTAACCACCAGGTTACCTGCCGCCACAGTGTGTGTGTGTGTGTGTAGAACTCTCCTTGTCAACATCGTTACGTGACTGTGTCACTGCTGCGGTCCCCGTCTGTCTCAGACCTTGTGGGCCGTTCAAATAAGAATGCAGTGTCTCTCACACACACAATCTCTAGAGAGCCTGTGGAGATTTCTTGCAATAGCCACACTGGTTATAAGCCCTTCCTACAATGGGAAGAGAGAAAGAGGATGACAGATGGGTAGGTGGGAGGCTGGCCTCCACCCTAGAAACATCAGGTTAAGAGAGAATGTTCACGCATGTTAGAGAGCAGGCTAAATATGGACATCTCAGAGCACTGGGCCGTATGCGTCAGAATGGATCAAAGACAATGTGATGAGAGGAATTTTAAATCAAACTTCCCACGAGGGGATTGCACATAAACACATCACATTGGAGAGTGCTGTGTGGGATCTGTGATGAGCATGCAGATCGGAGATACAGTTTTCAAAAATGGTTGAGAAGGGTATGTGCATGAGTAAAAGCTAAAACATCGGTAATCTCAAGGTTAAAAAGGTCATTGAACGCAAAACTGGTTTCGGTATGAAAACATTCCTGTGTTTATCTCATTTTAGCTGACATTCATGAGTGTTCCTAACTTCCATTGCTGCATTAGTACATGGTAATGTGTTCAGAGGAAAAGCACAGAGGAGTCCATTGTATGCGTGTCCTTAATTTCCTCCTTTCAGTGGTACAGTGAGTTTAATGACATATTTAATATGGACCGTTGAAGAATGCCAGAAAATGTGTTTTGGACAAAGTTATACTGTGGTAGATACATAAACAGAACAGCCTATAGTTCACCATATCACAAACAGGCTAGCACTGAAATTATGTCTAATCACCTTCTGCAACTGGAAAAGTCTAATGATTTATGGAATGCAACCAAGAAAAATAATAGGTTAAATTGGCGTTGTATTTTCCATAAGATCAAAAGTATAGGTAACGCCTGATATATGAAATAAATTAACACTGGGAACAGAACTATTCATCAAAAACAGTGGCTTACAAATGGGTTCAGCTTGGCCTGCTGCACCAGGGACAGTTACTCACAACAGCTGCCAGTTGCACTGTAAATCAACTGTGCACCACACACACACTCACACACACACACAGGTGCGAGCGAGCACACATACATATATGCACACAGACACATGCGCGAGCACACACACCCCTCTGAATTGTCTCTGTTGTCCAATCCACAGCACTGACA